>NW_027212478.1:947958-1263944 GCF_947461875.1 Haliaeetus albicilla | reverse complement strand
GGAAGGTGGCAGTCCTGAAAGCTCTTGCTGGTCTTCACCTTCCCCCTGCAGCCTACTCACAGGCACAACAGGTTTTGGGATCCCTGCTTTCCCAGAGAAGGAACATCTCACGGTGCGCATCCTCGGCAGAGCCTGTTCCCGAAAAGGCAAACGTCCGGCTCCTTGTCCCACACGGAAGGTGGCAGCCCTGAAAGCTCTTGCTGGTCTTCACCTTCCCCGTGCAGCCTATTCACAGGCACAACAGGTTTTGGGATCTGTGCTTGCCCCAAGACGCAATCTCTCACGGTGCGCATCCTCGGCAGAGCCTGTTCCCGAAAAGGCAAACGTCCGGCTCCTTGTCCCACACGGAAGGTGGCAGCCCTGAAAGCTCTTGCTGGTCTTCACCTTCCCCCTGCAGCCTATTCACAGGCACAACAGGTTTTGGGATCTCTGCTTTCCCAGAGACGCAATCTCTCACGGTGCGCATCCTCGGCAGAGCCTGTTCCCGAAAAGGCAAACGTCCGGCTCCTTGTCCCACACGGAAGGTGGCAGCCCTGAAAGCTCTTGCTGGTCTTCACCTTCCCCGTGCAGCCTATTCACAGGCACAACAGGTTTTGGGATCTGTGCTTGCCCCAAGACGCAATCTCTCACGGTGCGCATCCTCGGCAGAGCCTGTTCCCGAAAAGGCAAACGTCCGGCTCCTTGTCCCACACGGAAGGTGGCAGCCCTGAAAGCTCTTGCTGGTCTTCACCTTCCCCCTGCAGCCTATTCACAGGCACAACAGGTTTGGGGATCTGTGCTTGCCCAGAGAAGGAACATCTCACGGTGCGCATCCTCGGCAGAGCCTGTTCCCGAAAAGGCAAACGTCCGGCTCCTTGTCCCACACGGAAGGTGGCAGCCCTGAAAGCTCTTGCTGGTCTTCACCTTCCCCCTGCAGCCTATTCACAGGCACAACAGGTTTGGGGATCTCTGCTTGCCCAGAGACGCAATCTCTCACGGTGTGCATCCTCGGCAGAGCCTGTTCCCGAAAAGGCAAACGTCCGGCTCCTTGTCCCACACGGAAGGTGGCAGCCCTGAAAGCTCTTGCTGGTCTTCACCTTCCCCCTGCAGCCTACTCACAGGCACAACAGGTTTTGGGATCTCTGCTTTCCCAGAGACGCAATCTCTCACGGTGCGCATCCTCGGCAGAGCCTGTTCCCGAAAAGGCAAACGTCCCGCTCCTTGTCCCACACGGAAGGTGGCAGCCCTGAAAGCTCTTGCTGGTCTTCACCTTCCCCCTGCAGCCTATTCACAGGCACAACAGGTTTTGGGATCTGTGCTTGCCCAGAGAAGGAACATCTCACGGTGCGCATCCTCGGCAGAGCCTGTTCCCGAAAAGGCAAACGTCCGGCTCCTTGTCCCACACGGAAGGTGGCAGCCCTGAAAGCTCTTGCTGGTCTTCACCTTCCCCCTGCAGCCTATTCACAGGCACAACCGCACTGGGAATCTCTGCTTTCCCAAAGACGCAATCCCTCACGGTGCGCATCCTCGGCAGAGCCTGTTCCCGAAAAGGCAAACGTCCGGCTCCTTGTCCCACACGGAAGGTGGCAGCCCGGAAAGCTCTTGCTGGTCTTCACCTTCCCCCTGCAGCCTATTCACAGGCACAACAGGTTTTGGGATCTGTGCTTGCCCAGAGAAGGAACATCTCACGGTGCGCATCCTCGGCAGAGCCTGTTCCCGAAAAGGCAAACGTCCGGCTCCTTGTCCCACACGGAAGGTGGCAGCCCGGAAAGCTCTTGCTGGTCTTCACCTTCCCCCTGCAGCCTATTCACAGGCACAACCGCACTGGGAATCTCTGCTTTCCCAAAGACGCAATCCCTCACGGTGCGCATCCTCGGCAGAGCCTGTTCCCGAAAAGGCAAACGTCCGGCTCCTTGTCCCACACGGAAGGTGGCAGCCCGGAAAGCTCTTGCTGGTCTTCACCTTCCCCCTGCAGCCTATTCACAGGCACAACAGGTTTGGGGATCTCTGCTTGCCCAGAAAAGGAACATCTCACGGTGCGCATCCTCGGCAGAGCCTGTTCCCGAAAAGGCAAACGTCCGGCTCCTTGTCCCACACGGAAGGTGGCAGCCCTGAAAGCTCTTGCTGCTCTTCACCTTCCCCCTGCAGCCTATTCTCTGGCACAACAGGTTTTGGGATCTCTGCTTGCCCAGAGAAGGAACATCTCACGGTGCGCATCCTCGGCAGAGCCTGTTCCCGAAAAGGCAAACGTCCGGCTCCTTGTCCCACACGGAAGGTGGCAGCCCTGAAAGCTCTTGCTGGTCTTCACCTTCCCCCTGCAGCCTATTCACAGGCACAACCGCACTGGGAATCTCTGCTTTCCCAAAGATGCAATCCCTCACGGTGCGCATCCTCGGCAGAGCCTGTTCCCGAAAAGGCAAACGTCCGGCTCCTTGTCCCACACGGAAGGTGGCAGCCCGGAAAGCTCTTGCTGCTCTTCACCTTCCCCCTGCAGCCTATTCTCTGGCACAACAGGTTTTGGGATCTGTGCTTGCCCAGAGAAGGAACATCTCACGGTGCGCATCCTCGGCAGAGCCTGTTCCCGAAAAGGCAAACGTCCGGCTCCTTGTCCCACACGGAAGGTGGCAGCCCGGAAAGCTGTTGCTGGTATTCACCTTCCCCGTGCAGCCTATTCACAGGCACAACCGCACTGGGAATCTCTGCTTTCCCAAAGACGCAATCTCTCACGGTGCGCATCCTCGGCAGAGCCTGTTCCCGAAAAGGCAAACGTCCGGCTCCTTGTCCCACACGGAAGGTGGCAGCCCTGAAAGCTCTTGCTGGTCTTCACCTTCCCATGCAGCCTATTCACAGGCACAACCGCACTGGGAATCTCTGCTTTCCCAAAGACGCAATCCCTCACGGTGCGCATCCTCGGCAGAGCCTGTTCCCGAAAAGGCAAACGTCCGGCTCCTTGTCCCACACGGAAGGTGGCAGCCCGGAAAGCTCTTGCTGCTCTTCACCTTCCCCCTGCAGCCTATTCACAGGCACAACAGGTTTTGGGATCTCTGCTTGCCCAGAGAAGGAACATCTCACGGTGCGCATCCTCGGCAGAGCCTGTTCCCGAAAAGGCAAACGTCCGGCTCCTTGTCCCACACGGAAGGTGGCAGCCCTGAAAGCTCTTGCTGGTCTTCACCTTCCCCCTGCAGCCTATTCACAGGCACAACAGGTTTTGGGATCTGTGCTTGCCCAGAGAAGGAACATCTCACGGTGCGCATCCTCGGCAGAGCCTGTTCCCGAAAAGGCAAACGTCCGGCTCCTTGTCCCACACGGAAGGTGGCAGCCCGGAAAGCTGTTGCTGGTCTTCACCTTCCCCATGCAGCCTATTCACAGGCACAACCGCACTGGGAATCTCTGCTTTCCCAAAGACGCAATCCCTCACGGTGCGCATCCTCGGCAGAGCCTGTTCCCGAAAAGGCAAACGTCCGGCTCCTTGTCCCACACGGAAGGTGGCAGCCCGGAAAGCTCTTGCTGGTCTTCACCTTCCCCCTGCAGCCTATTCACAGGCACAACAGGTTTTGGGATCTCTGCTTGCCCAGAGAAGGAACATCTCACGGTGCGCATCCTCGGCAGAGCTTGTTCCCGAAAAGGCAAACGTCCGGCTCCTTGTCCCACACGGAAGGTGGCAGCCCGGAAAGCTCTTGCTGGTCTTCACCTTCCCCCTGCAGCCTATTCACAGGCACAACAGGTTTGGGGATCTGTGCTTGCCCAGAGAAGGAACATCTCACGGTGCGCATCCTCGGCAGAGCCTGTTCCCGAAAAGGCAAACGTCCGGCTCCTTGTCCCACACGGAAGGTGGCAGTCCTGAAAGCTCTTGCTGGTCTTCACCTTCCCCGTGCAGCCTATTCACAGGCACAACAGGTTTTGGGATCCCTGCTTTCCCAGAGACGCAATCCCTCACGGTGCGCATCCTCGGCAGAGCCTGTTCCCGAAAAGGCAAACGTCCGGCTCCTTGTCCCACACGGAAGGTGGCAGCCCTGAAAGCTGTTGCTGGTCTTCACCTTCCCCCTGCAGCCTATTCACAGGCACAACCGCACTGGGAATCTCTGCTTTCCCAAAGATGCAATCCCTCACGGTGCGCATCCTCGGCAGAGCCTGTTCCCGAAAAGGCAAACGTCCGGCTCCTTGTCCCACACGGAAGGTGGCAGCCCTGAAAGCTGTTGCTGGTCTTCACCTTCCCCCTGCAGCCTATTCACAGGCACAACAGGTTTGGGGATCTGTGCTTGCCCAGAGAAGGAACATCTCACGGTGCGCATCCTCGGCAGAGCCTGTTCCCGAAAAGGCAAACGTCCGGCTCCTTGTCCCACACGGAAGGTGGCAGTCCTGAAAGCTCTTGCTGGTCTTCACCTTCCCCCTGCAGCCTACTCACAGGCACAACAGGTTTTGGGATCCCTGCTTTCCCAGAGAAGGAACATCTCACGGTGCGCATCCTCGGCAGAGCCTGTTCCCAAAAAGGCAAACGTCCGGCTCCTTGTCCCACACGGAAGGTGGCAGCCCTGAAAGCTGTTGCTGGTCTTCACCTTCCCCGTGCAGCCTATTCACAGGCACAACAGGTTTTGGGATCTGTGCTTGCCCAGAGAAGGAACATCTCACGGTGCGCATCCTCGGCAGAGCCTGTTCCCGAAAAGGCAAACGTCCGGCTCCTTGTCCCACACGGAAGGTGGCAGCCCTGAAAGCTCTTGCTGGTCTTCACCTTCCCCGTGCAGCCTATTCACAGGCACAACAGGTTTTGGGATCTCTGCTTTCCCAGAGACGCAATCTCTCACGGTGCGCATCCTCGGCAGAGCCTGTTCCCGAAAAGGCAAACGTCCGGCTCCTTGTCCCACACGGAAGGTGGCAGCCCTGAAAGCTCTTGCTGGTCTTCACCTTCCCCCTGCAGCCTATTCACAGGCACAACAGGTTTTGGGATCTGTGCTTGCCCCAAGACGCAATCTCTCACGGTGCGCATCCTCGGCAGAGCCTGTTCCCGAAAAGGCAAACGTCCGGCTCCTTGTCCCACACGGAAGGTGGCAGCCCGGAAAGCTCTTGCTGGTCTTCACCTTCCCCCTGCAGCCTATTCACAGGCACAACAGGTTTTCGGATCTCTGCTTGCCCAGAGAATGAACATCTCACGGTGCGCATCCTCGGCAGAGCCTGTTCCCGAAAAGGCAAACGTCCGGCTCCTTGTCCCACACGGAAGGTGGCAGCCCGGAAAGCTGTTGCTGGTCTTCACCTTCCCCCTGCAGCCTATTCACAGGCACAACAGGTTTTGGGATCTGTGCTTGCCCAGAGAAGGAACATCTCACGGTGCGCATCCTCGGCAGAGCTTGTTCCCAAAAAGGCAAACGTCCGGCTCCTTGTCCCACACGGAAGGTGGCAGCCCTGAAAGCTCTTGCTGGTCTTCACCTTCCCCCTGCAGCCTATTCACAGGCACAACAGGTTTTGGGATCTCTGATTGCCCAGAGAAGGAACATCTCACGGTGCGCATCCTCGGCAGAGCCTGTTCCCGAAAAGGCAAACGTCCGGCTCCTTGTCCCACACGGAAGGTGGCAGTCCTGAAAGCTCTTGCTGGTCTTCACCTTCCCCGTGCAGCCTATTCACAGGCACAACAGGTTTTGGGATCCCTGCTTTCCCAGAGACGCAATCCCTCACGGTGCGCATCCTCGGCAGAGCCTGTTCCCGAAAAGGCAAACGTCCGGCTCCTTGTCCCACACGGAAGGTGGCAGCCCTGAAAGCTGTTGCTGGTCTTCACCTTCCCCCTGCAGCCTATTCACAGGCACAACCGCACTGGGAATCTCTGCTTTCCCAAAGACGCAATCCCTCACGGTGCGCATCCTCGGCAGAGCCTGTTCCCGAAAAGGCAAACGTCCGGCTCCTTGTCCCACACGGAAGGTGGCAGCCCTGAAAGCTGTTGCTGGTCTTCACCTTCCCCCTGCAGCCTATTCACAGGCACAACAGGTTTGGGGATCTGTGCTTGCCCAGAGAAGGAACATCTCACGGTGCGCATCCTCGGCAGAGCCTGTTCCCGAAAAGGCAAACGTCCGGCTCCTTGTCCCACACGGAAGGTGGCAGTCCTGAAAGCTCTTGCTGGTCTTCACCTTCCCCCTGCAGCCTACTCACAGGCACAACAGGTTTTGGGATCCCTGCTTTCCCAGAGAAGGAACATCTCACGGTGCGCATCCTCGGCAGAGCCTGTTCCCGAAAAGGCAAACGTCCGGCTCCTTGTCCCACACGGAAGGTGGCAGCCCTGAAAGCTCTTGCTGGTCTTCACCTTCCCCGTGCAGCCTATTCACAGGCACAACAGGTTTTGGGATCTGTGCTTGCCCCAAGACGCAATCTCTCACGGTGCGCATCCTCGGCAGAGCCTGTTCCCGAAAAGGCAAACGTCCGGCTCCTTGTCCCACACGGAAGGTGGCAGCCCTGAAAGCTCTTGCTGGTCTTCACCTTCCCCGTGCAGCCTATTCACAGGCACAACAGGTTTTGGGATCTCTGCTTGCCCAGAGACGCAATCTCTCACGGTGCGCATCCTCGGCAGAGCCTGTTCCCGAAAAGGCAAACGTCCGGCTCCTTGTCCCACACGGAAGGTGGCAGCCCTGAAAGCTCTTGCTGGTCTTCACCTTCCCCGTGCAGCCTATTCACAGGCACAACAGGTTTTGGGATCTGTGCTTGCCCCAAGACGCAATCTCTCACGGTGCGCATCCTCGGCAGAGCCTGTTCCCGAAAAGGCAAACGTCCGGCTCCTTGTCCCACACGGAAGGTGGCAGCCCTGAAAGCTCTTGCTGGTCTTCACCTTCCCCGTGCAGCCTATTCACAGGCACAACAGGTTTTGGGATCCCTGCTTTCCCAGAGAAGGAACATCTCACGGTGCGCATCCTCGGCAGAGCCTGTTCCCAAAAAGGCAAACGTCCGGCTCCTTGTCCCACACGGAAGGTGGCAGCCCTGAAAGCTCTTGCTGGTCTTCACCTTCCCCGTGCAGCCTATTCACAGGCACAACAGGTTTTGGGATCCCTGCTTTCCCAGAGACGCAATCTCTCACGGTGCGCATCCTCGGCAGAGCCTGTTCCCGAAAAGGCAAACGTCCGGCTCCTTGTCCCACACGGAAGGTGGCAGCCCGGAAAGCTCTTGCTGGTCTTCACCTTCCCCCTGCAGCCTATTCACAGGCACAACCGCACTGTGAATCTCTGCTTTCCCAGAGACGCAATCTCTCACGGTGCGCATCCTCGGCAGAGCCTGTTCCCGAAAAGGCAAACGTCCGGCTCCTTGTCCCACACGGAAGGTGGCAGCCCTGAAAGCTCTTGCTGGTCTTCACCTTCCCCCTGCAGCCTATTCACAGGAACAACCGCACTGGGAATCTCTGCTTTCCCAAAGACGCAATCCCTCACGGTGCGCATCCTCGGCAGAGCCTGTTCCCGAAAAGGCAAACGTCCGGCTCCTTGTCCCACACGGAAGGTGGCAGCCCGGAAAGCTGTTGCTGGTCTTCACCTTCCCCCTGCAGCCTATTCACAGGCACAACAGGTTTGGGGATCTGTGCTTGCCCAGAGAAGGAACATCTCACGGTGCGCATCCTCGGCAGAGCTTGTTCCCGAAAAGGCAAACGTCCGGCTCCTTGTCCCACACGGAAGGTGGCAGCCCGGAAAGCTCTTGCTGGTCTTCACCTTCCCCCTGCAGCCTATTCACAGGCACAACAGGTTTTGGGATCTGTGCTTGCCCAGAGAAGGAACATCTCACGGTGCGCATCCTCGGCAGAGCTTGTTCCCAAAAAGGCAAACGTCCGGCTCCTTGTCCCACACGGAAGGTGGCAGCCCTGAAAGCTCTTGCTGGTCTTCACCTTCCCCCTGCAGCCTATTCACAGGCACAACAGGTTTTGGGATCTCTGATTGCCCAGAGAAGGAACATCTCACGGTGCGCATCCTCGGCAGAGCCTGTTCCCGAAAAGGCAAACGTCCGGCTCCTTGTCCCACACGGAAGGTGGCAGTCCTGAAAGCTCTTGCTGGTCTTCACCTTCCCCGTGCAGCCTATTCACAGGCACAACAGGTTTTGGGATCCCTGCTTTCCCAGAGACGCAATCCCTCACGGTGCGCATCCTCGGCAGAGCCTGTTCCCGAAAAGGCAAACGTCCGGCTCCTTGTCCCACACGGAAGGTGGCAGCCCTGAAAGCTGTTGCTGGTCTTCACCTTCCCCCTGCAGCCTATTCACAGGCACAACCGCACTGGGAATCTCTGCTTTCCCAAAGACGCAATCCCTCACGGTGCGCATCCTCGGCAGAGCCTGTTCCCGAAAAGGCAAACGTCCGGCTCCTTGTCCCACACGGAAGGTGGCAGCCCTGAAAGCTGTTGCTGGTCTTCACCTTCCCCCTGCAGCCTATTCACAGGCACAACAGGTTTGGGGATCTGTGCTTGCCCAGAGAAGGAACATCTCACGGTGCGCATCCTCGGCAGAGCCTGTTCCCGAAAAGGCAAACGTCCGGCTCCTTGTCCCACACGGAAGGTGGCAGTCCTGAAAGCTCTTGCTGGTCTTCACCTTCCCCCTGCAGCCTACTCACAGGCACAACAGGTTTTGGGATCCCTGCTTTCCCAGAGAAGGAACATCTCACGGTGCGCATCCTCGGCAGAGCCTGTTCCCGAAAAGGCAAACGTCCGGCTCCTTGTCCCACACGGAAGGTGGCAGCCCTGAAAGCTCTTGCTGGTCTTCACCTTCCCCGTGCAGCCTATTCACAGGCACAACAGGTTTTGGGATCTGTGCTTGCCCCAAGACGCAATCTCTCACGGTGCGCATCCTCGGCAGAGCCTGTTCCCGAAAAGGCAAACGTCCGGCTCCTTGTCCCACACGGAAGGTGGCAGCCCTGAAAGCTCTTGCTGGTCTTCACCTTCCCCCTGCAGCCTATTCACAGGCACAACAGGTTTTCGGATCTCTGCTTTCCCAGAGACGCAATCTCTCACGGTGCGCATCCTCGGCAGAGCCTGTTCCCGAAAAGGCAAACGTCCGGCTCCTTGTCCCACACGGAAGGTGGCAGCCCTGAAAGCTCTTGCTGGTCTTCACCTTCCCCGTGCAGCCTATTCACAGGCACAACAGGTTTTGGGATCTGTGCTTGCCCCAAGACGCAATCTCTCACGGTGCGCATCCTCGGCAGAGCCTGTTCCCGAAAAGGCAAACGTCCGGCTCCTTGTCCCACACGGAAGGTGGCAGCCCTGAAAGCTCTTGCTGGTCTTCACCTTCCCCGTGCAGCCTATTCACAGGCACAACAGGTTTTGGGATCCCTGCTTTCCCAGAGAAGGAACATCTCACCGTGCGCATCCTCGGCAGAGCCTGTTCCCAAAAAGGCAAACGTCCGGCTCCTTGTCCCACACGGAAGGTGGCAGCCCTGAAAGCTCTTGCTGGTCTTCACCTTCCCCGTGCAGCCTATTCACAGGCACAACAGGTTTTGGGATCCCTGCTTTCCCAGAGACGCAATCTCTCACGGTGCGCATCCTCGGCAGAGCCTGTTCCCGAAAAGGCAAACGTCCGGCTCCTTGTCCCACACGGAAGGTGGCAGCCCGGAAAGCTCTTGCTGGTCTTCACCTTCCCCCTGCAGCCTATTCACAGGCACAACCGCACTGTGAATCTCTGCTTTCCCAGAGACGCAATCTCTCACGGTGCGCATCCTCGGCAGAGCCTGTTCCCGAAAAGGCAAACGTCCGGCTCCTTGTCCCACACGGAAGGTGGCAGCCCTGAAAGCTCTTGCTGGTCTTCACCTTCCCCCTGCAGCCTATTCACAGGAACAACCGCACTGGGAATCTCTGCTTTCCCAAAGACGCAATCCCTCACGGTGCGCATCCTCGGCAGAGCCTGTTCCCGAAAAGGCAAACGTCCGGCTCCTTGTCCCACACGGAAGGTGGCAGCCCGGAAAGCTGTTGCTGGTCTTCACCTTCCCCCTGCAGCCTATTCACAGGCACAACAGGTTTGGGGATCTGTGCTTGCCCAGAGAAGGAACATCTCACGGTGCGCATCCTCGGCAGAGCTTGTTCCCGAAAAGGCAAACGTCCGGCTCCTTGTCCCACACGGAAGGTGGCAGTCCTGAAAGCTCTTGCTGGTCTTCACCTTCCCCGTGCAGCCTATTCACAGGCACAACAGGTTTTGGGATCCCTGCTTTCCCAGAGACGCAATCCCTCACGGTGCGCATCCTCGGCAGAGCCTGTTCCCGAAAAGGCAAACGTCCGGCTCCTTGTCCCACACGGAAGGTGGCAGCCCTGAAAGCTCTTGCTGCTCTTCACCTTCCCCCTGCAGCCTATACACAGGCACAACCGCACTGGGAATCTCTGCTTTCCCAAAGATGCAATCCCTCACGGTGCGCATCCTCGGCAGAGCCTGTTCCCGAAAAGGCAAACGTCCGGCTCCTTGTCCCACACGGAAGGTGGCAGCCCTGAAAGCTGTTGCTGGTCTTCACCTTCCCCGTGCAGCCTATTCACAGGCACAACAGGTTTGGGGATCTCTGCTTGCCCAGAGACGCAATCTCTCACGGTGCGCATCCTCGGCAGAGCCTGTTCCCGAAAAGGCAAACGTCCGGCTCCTTGTCCCACACGGAAGGTGGCAGTCCTGAAAGCTCTTGCTGGTCTTCACCTTCCCCCTGCAGCCTACTCACAGGCACAACAGGTTTTGGGATCCCTGCTTTCCCAGAGAAGGAACATCTCACGGTGTGCATCCTCGGCAGAGCCTGTTCCCAAAAAGGCAAACGTCCGGCTCCTTGTCCCACACGGAAGGTGGCAGCCCTGAAAGCTCTTGCTGGTCTTCACCTTCCCCCTGCAGCCTATTCACAGGCACAACAGGTTTTGGGATCTCTGCTTGCCCCAAGACGCAATCTCTCACGGTGCGCATCCTCGGCAGAGCCTGTTCCCGAAAAGGCAAACGTCCGGCTCCTTGTCCCACACGGAAGGTGGCAGCCCTGAAAGCTCTTGCTGGTCTTCACCTTCCCCGTGCAGCCTATTCACAGGCACAACAGGTTTTGGGATCTCTGCTTTCCCAGAGACGCAATCTCTCACGGTGCGCATCCTCGGCAGAGCCTGTTCCCGAAAAGGCAAACGTCCGGCTCCTTGTCCCACACGGAAGGTGGCAGCCCTGAAAACTCTTGCTGGTCTTCACCTTCCCCCTGCAGCCTATTCACAGGCACAACAGGTTTTGGGATCTGTGCTTGCCCCAAGACGCAATCTCTCACGGTGCGCATCCTCGGCAGAGCCTGTTCCCGAAAAGGCAAACGTCCGGCTCCTTGTCCCACACGGAAGGTGGCAGCCCGGAAAGCTCTTGCTGGTCTTCACCTTCCCCCTGCAGCCTATTCACAGGCACAACAGGTTTTGGGATCTCTGATTGCCCAGAGAAGGAACATCTCACGGTGCGCATCCTCGGCAGAGCCTGTTCCCGAAAAGGCAAACGTCCGGCTCCTTGTCCCACACGGAAGGTGGCAGTCCTGAAAGCTCTTGCTGGTCTTCACCTTCCCCGTGCAGCCTATTCACAGGCACAACAGGTTTTGGGATCCCTGCTTTCCCAGAGACGCAATCCCTCACGGTGCGCATCCTCGGCAGAGCCTGTTCCCGAAAAGGCAAACGTCCGGCTCCTTGTCCCACACGGAAGGTGGCAGCCCTGAAAGCTGTTGCTGGTCTTCACCTTCCCCCTGCAGCCTATTCACAGGCACAACCGCACTGGGAATCTCTGCTTTCCCAAAGATGCAATCCCTCACGGTGCGCATCCTCGGCAGAGCCTGTTCCCGAAAAGGCAAACGTCCGGCTCCTTGTCCCACACGGAAGGTGGCAGCCCTGAAAGCTGTTGCTGGTCTTCACCTTCCCCCTGCAGCCTATTCACAGGCACAACAGGTTTGGGGATCTGTGCTTGCCCAGAGAAGGAACATCTCACGGTGCGCATCCTCGGCAGAGCCTGTTCCCGAAAAGGCAAACGTCCGGCTCCTTGTCCCACACGGAAGGTGGCAGTCCTGAAAGCTCTTGCTGGTCTTCACCTTCCCCCTGCAGCCTACTCACAGGCACAACAGGTTTTGGGATCCCTGCTTTCCCAGAGAAGGAACATCTCACGGTGCGCATCCTCGGCAGAGCCTGTTCCCGAAAAGGCAAACGTCCGGCTCCTTGTCCCACACGGAAGGTGGCAGCCCTGAAAGCTCTTGCTGGTCTTCACCTTCCCCGTGCAGCCTATTCACAGGCACAACAGGTTTTGGGATCTCTGCTTGCCCCAAGACGCAATATCTCACGGTGCGCATCCTCGGCAGAGCCTGTTCCCGAAAAGGCAAACGTCCGGCTCCTTGTCCCACACGGAAGGTGGCAGCCCTGAAAGCTGTTGCTGGTCTTCACCTTCCCCGTGCAGCCTATTCACAGGCACAACAGGTTTTGGGATCTCTGCTTTCCCAGAGACGCAATCTCTCACGGTGCGCATCCTCGGCAGAGCCTGTTCCCGAAAAGGCAAACGTCCGGCTCCTTGTCCCACACGGAAGGTGGCAGCCCTGAAAGCTCTTGCTGGTCTTCACCTTCCCCGTGCAGCCTATTCACAGGCACAACAGGTTTTGGGGATCTCTGCTTGCCCCAAGACGCAATCTCTCACGGTGCGCATCCTCGGCAGAGCCTGTTCCCGAAAAGGCAAACGTCCGGCTCCTTGTCCCACACGGAAGGTGGCAGCCCTGAAAGCTGTTGCTGGTCTTCACCTTCCCCCTGCAGCCTATTCACAGGCACAACAGGTTTTGGCATCCCTGCTTTCCCAGAGAAGGAACATCTCACGGTGCGCATCCTCGGCAGAGCCTGTTCCCAAAAAGGCAAACGTCCGGCTCCTTGTCCCACACGGAAGGTGGCAGCCCTGAAAGCTCTTGCTGGTCTTCACCTTCCCCGTGCAGCCTATTCACAGGCACAAGAGGTTTTGGGATCCCTGCTTTCCCAGAGACGCAATCTCTCACGGTGCGCATCCTCGGCAGAGCCTGTTCCCGAAAAGGCAAACGTCCGGCTCCTTGTCCCACACGGAAGGTGGCAGCCCTGAAAGCTCTTGCTGGTCTTCACCTTCCCCCTGCAGCCTATTCACAGGCACAACCGCACTGGGAATCTCTGCTTTCCCAGAGACGCAATCTCTCACGGTGCGCATCCTCGGCAGAGCCTGTTCCCGAAAAGGCAAACGTCCGGCTCCTTGTCCCACACGGAAGGTGGCAGCCCGGAAAGCTCTTGCTGGTCTTCACCTTCCCCCTGCAGCCTATTCACAGGAACAACCGCACTGGGAATCTCTGCTTTCCCAAAGACGCAATCCCTCACGGTGCGCATCCTCGGCAGAGCCTGTTCCCGAAAAGGCAAACGTCCGGCTCCTTGTCCCACACGGAAGGTGGCAGCCCGGAAAGCTGTTGCTGGTCTTCACCTTCCCCCTGCAGCCTATTCACAGGCACAACAGGTTTGGGGATCTGTGCTTGCCCAGAGAAGGAACATCTCACGGTGCGCATCCTCGGCAGAGCCTGTTCCCGAAAAGGCAAACGTCCGGCTCCTTGTCCCACACGGAAGGTGGCAGCCCTGAAAGCTCTTGCTGGTCTTCACCTTCCCCCTGCAGCCTATTCACAGGCACAACAGGTTTTGGGATCTGTGCTTGCCCAGAGAAGGAACATCTCACGGTGCGCATCCTCGGCAGAGCCTGTTCCCGAAAAGGCAAACGTCCGGCTCCTTGTCCCACACGGAAGGTGGCAGCCCTGAAAGCTCTTGCTGGTCTTCACCTTCCCCGTGCAGCCTATTCACAGGCACAACAGGTTTTCGGATCTCTGCTTGCCCAGAGAAGGAACATCTCACGGTGCGCATCCTCGGCAGAGCCTGTTCCCGAAAAGGCAAACGTCCGGCTCCTTGTCCCACACGGAAGGTGGCAGCCCGGAAAGCTGTTGCTGGTCTTCACCTTCCCCCTGCAGCCTATTCACAGGCACAACCGCACTGGGAATCTCTGATTTCCCAGAGACGCAATCTCTCACGGTGCGCATCCTCGGCAGAGCCTGTTCCCGAAAAGGCAAACGTCCGGCTCCTTGTCCCACACGGAAGGTGGCAGCCCTGAAAACTCTTGCTGGTCTTCACCTTCCCCCTGCAGCCTATTCACAGGCACAACAGGTTTTGGGATCTCTGCTTGCCCAGAGACGCAATCTCTCACGGTGCGCATCCTCGGCAGAGCCTGTTCCCGAAAAGGCAAACGTCCGGCTCCTTGTCCCACACGGAAGGTGGCAGCCCGGAAAGCTGTTGCTGGTCTTCACCTTCCCCCTGCAGCCTATTCACAGGCACAACAGGTTTGGGGATCTGTGCTTGCCCAGAGAAGGAACATCTCACGGTGCGCATCCTCGGCAGAGCCTGTTCCCGAAAAGGCAAACGTCCGGCTCCTTGTCCCACACGGAAGGTGGCAGCCCGGAAAGCTCTTGCTGGTCTTCACCTTCCCCCTGCAGCCTATTCACAGGCACAACAGGTTTTGGGATCTCTGCTTTCCCAGAGACGCAATCTCTCACGGTGCGCATCCTCGGCAGAGCCTGTTCCCGAAAAGGCAAACGTCCGGCTCCTTGTCCCACACGGAAGGTGGCAGCCCTGAAAGCTCTTGCTGGTCTTCACCTTCCCCCTGCAGCCTATTCACAGGCACAACCGCACTGTGAATCTCTGCTTTCCCAGAGACGCAATCTCTCACGGTGCGCATCCTCGGCAGAGCCTGTTCCCGAAAAGGCAAACGTCCGGCTCCTTGTCCCACACGGAAGGTGGCAGCCCTGAAAGCTCTTGCTGGTCTTCACCTTCCCCCTGCAGCCTATTCACAGGCACAACAGGTTTGGGGATCTGTGCTTGCCCAGAGAAGGAACATCTCACGGTGCGCATCCTCGGCAGAGCCTGTTCCCGAAAAGGCAAACGTCCGGCTCCTTGTCCCACACGGAAGGTAGCAGCCCTGAAAGCTGTTGCTGGTCTTCACCTTCCCCCTGCAGCCTATTCACAGGCACAACAGGTTTTGGGATCTCTGCTTGCCCAGAGAAGGAACATCTCACGGTGCGCATCCTCGGCAGAGCCTGTTCCCGAAAAGGCAAACGTCCGGCTCCTTGTCCCACATGGAAGGTGGCAGCCCTGAAAGCTCTTGCTGCTCTGCACCTTCCCCCTGCAGCCTATTCACAGGCACAACCGCACTGGGAATCTCTGCTTTCCCAGAGACGCAATCTCTCACGGTGCGCATCCTCGGCAGAGCCTGTTCCCGAAAAGGCAAACGTCCGGCTCCTTGTCCCACACGGAAGGTGGCAGCCCTGAAAGCTCTTGCTGGTCTTCACCTTCCCCCTGCAGCCTATTCACAGGCACAACCGCACTGGGAATCTCTGCTTTCCCAAAGACGCAATCCCTCACGGTGCGCATCCTCGGCAGAGCCTGTTCCCGAAAAGGCAAACGTCCGGCTCCTTGTCCCACACGGAAGGTGGCAGCCCTGAAAGCTCTTGCTGGTCTTCACCTTCCCCCTGCAGCCTATTCACAGGCACAACAGGTTTTGGGATCTGTGCTTGCCCAGACAAGGAACATCTCACGGTGCGCATCCTCGGCAGAGCCTGTTCCCGAAAAGGCAAACGTCCGGCTCCTTGTCCCACACGGAAGGTGGCAGTCCTGAAAGCTCTTGCTGGTCTTCACCTTCCCCGTGCAGCCTATTCACAGGCACAACAGGTTTTGGGATCCCTGCTTTCCCAGAGACGCAATCCCTCACGGTGCGCATCCTCGGCAGAGCCTGTTCCCGAAAAGGCAAACGTCCGGCTCCTTGTCCCACACGGAAGGTGGCAGCCCTGAAAGCTGTTGCTGGTCTTCACCTTCCCCCTGCAGCCTATTCACAGGCACAACCGCACTGGGAATCTCTGCTTTCCCAAAGATGCAATCCCTCACGGTGCGCATCCTCGGCAGAGCCTGTTCCCGAAAAGGCAAACGTCCGGCTCCTTGTCCCACACGGAAGGTGGCAGCCCTGAAAGCTGTTGCTGGTCTTCACCTTCCCCCTGCAGCCTATTCACAGGCACAACAGGTTTGGGGATCTCTGCTTGCCCAGAGACGCAATCTCTCACGGTGCGCATCCTCGGCAGAGCCTGTTCCCGAAAAGGCAAACGTCCGGCTCCTTGTCCCACACGGAAGGTGGCAGCCCGGAAAGCTCTTGCTGGTCTTCACCTTCCCCCTGCAGCCTATTCACAGGCACAACAGGTTTTGGGATCTCTGCTTGCCCAGAGACGCAATCTCTCACGGTGCGCATCCTCGGCAGAGCCTGTTCCCGAAAAGGCAAACATCCCGCTCCTTGTCCCACACGGAAGGTGGCAGCCCTGAAAGCTCTTGCTGGTCTTCACCTTCCCCCTGCAGCCTATTCACAGGCACAACAGGTTTTGGGATCTGTGCTTGCCCAGAGAAGGAACATCTCACGGTGCGCATCCTCGGCAGAGCCTGTTCCCGAAAAGGCAAACGTCCGGCTCCTTGTCCCACACGGAAGGTGGCAGCCCTGAAAGCTCTTGCTGGTCTTCACCTTCCCCCTGCAGCCTATTCACAGGCACAACCGCACTGGGAATCTCTGCTTTCCCAAAGACGCAATCCCTCACGGTGCGCATCCTCGGCAGAGCCTGTTCCCGAAAAGGCAAACGTCCGGCTCCTTGTCCCACACGGAAGGTGGCAGCCCGGAAAGCTCTTGCTGGTCTTCACCTTCCCCCTGCAGCCTATTCACAGGCACAACAGGTTTGGGGATCTCTGCTTGCCCAGAAAAGGAACATCTCACGGTGCGCATCCTCGGCAGAGCCTGTTCCCGAAAAGGCAAACGTCCGGCTCCTTGTCCCACACGGAAGGTGGCAGCCCTGAAAGCTCTTGCTGCTCTTCACCTTCCCCCTGCAGCCTATTCTCTGGCACAACAGGTTTTGGGATCTCTGCTTGCCCAGAGAAGGAACATCTCACGGTGCGCATCCTCGGCAGAGCCTGTTCCCGAAAAGGCAAACGTCCGGCTCCTTGTCCCACACGGAAGGTGGCAGCCCTGAAAGCTCTTGCTGGTCTTCACCTTCCCCCTGCAGCCTATTCACAGGCACAACCGCACTGGGAATCTCTGCTTTCCCAAATATGCAATCCCTCACGGTGCGCATCCTCGGCAGAGCCTGTTCCCGAAAAGGCAAACGTCCGGCTCCTTGTCCCACACGGAAGGTGGCAGCCCGGAAAGCTCTTGCTGGTCTTCACCTTCCCCCTGCAGCCTATTCACAGGCACAACAGGTTTTGGGATCTCTGCTTGCCCAGAGAAGGAACATCTCACGGTGCGCATCCTCGGCAGAGCCTGTTCCCGAAAAGGCAAACGTCCGGCTCCTTGTCCCACACGGAAGGTGGCAGCCCTGAAAGCTCTTGCTGGTCTTCACCTTCCCCCTGCAGCCTATTCACAGGCACAACAGGTTTTGGGATCTGTGCTTGCCCAGAGAAGGAACATCTCACGGTGCGCATCCTCGGCAGAGCCTGTTCCCGAAAAGGCAAACGTCCGGCTCCTTGTCCCACACGGAAGGTGGCAGCCCGGAAAGCTGTTGCTGGTCTTCACCTTCCCCATGCAGCCTATTCACAGGCACAACCGCACTGGGAATCTCTGCTTTCCCAAAGACGCAATCCCTCACGGTGCGCATCCTCGGCAGAGCCTGTTCCCGAAAAGGCAAACGTCCGGCTCCTTGTCCCACACGGAAGGTGGCAGCCCTGAAAGCTCTTGCTGGTCTTCACCTTCCCCCTGCAGCCTATTCACAGGCACAACAGGTTTGGGGATCTGTGCTTGCCCAGAGAAGGAACATCTCACGGTGCGCATCCTCGGCAGAGCTTGTTCCCGAAAAGGCAAACGTCCGGCTCCTTGTCCCACACGGAAGGTGGCAGCCCGGAAAGCTGTTGCTGGTCTTCACCTTCCCCCTGCAGCCTATTCACAGGCACAACAGGTTTTGGGATCTGTGCTTGCCCAGAGAAGGAACATCTCACGGTGCGCATCCTCGGCAGAGCTTGTTCCCAAAAAGGCAAACGTCCGGCTCCTTGTCCCACACGGAAGGTGGCAGCCCTGAAAGCTCTTGCTGGTCTTCACCTTCCCCCTGCAGCCTATTCACAGGCACAACCGCACTGGGAATCTCTGCTTTCCCAAAGACGCAATCCCTCACGGTGCGCATCCTCGGCAGAGCCTGTTCCCGAAAAGGCAAACGTCCGGCTCCTTGTCCCACACGGAAGGTGGCAGCCCTGAAAGCTCTTGCTGGTCTTCACCTTCCCCCTGCAGCCTATTCACAGGCACAACAGGTTTGGGGATCTGTGCTTGCCCAGAGAAGGAACATCTCACGGTGCGCATCCTCGGCAGAGCCTGTTCCCGAAAAGGCAAACGTCCGGCTCCTTGTCCCACACGGAAGGTGGCAGCCCTGAAAGCTGTTGCTGGTCTTCACCTTCCCCCTGCAGCCTATTCACAGGCACAACAGGTTTGGGGATCTCTGCTTGCCCAGAGACGCAATCTCTCACGGTGCGCATCCTCGGCAGAGCCTGTTCCCGAAAAGGCAAACGTCCGGCTCCTTGTCCCACACGGAAGGTGGCAGCCCGGAAAGCTCTTGCTGGTCTTCACCTTCCCCCTGCAGCCTATTCACAGGCACAACAGGTTTTGGGATCTGTGCTTGCCCAGAGACGCAATCTCTCACGGTGCGCATCCTCGGCAGAGCCTGTTCCCGAAAAGGCAAACGTCCCGCTCCTTGTCCCACACGGAAGGTGGCAGCCCTGAAAGCTCTTGCTGGTCTTCACCTTCCCCCTGCAGCCTATTCACAGGCACAACAGGTTTTGGGATCTGTGCTTGCCCAGAGAAGGAACATCTCACGGTGCGCATCCTCGGCAGAGCCTGTTCCCGAAAAGGCAAACGTCCGGCTCCTTGTCCCACACGGAAGGTGGCAGCCCTGAAAGCTCTTGCTGGTCTTCACCTTCCCCGTGCAGCCTATTCACAGGCACAACAGGTTTTGGGATCTCTGCTTTCCCAGAGACGCAATCTCTCACGGTGCGCATCCTCGGCAGAGCCTGTTCCCGAAAAGGCAAACGTCCGGCTCCTTGTCCCACACGGAAGGTGGCAGCCCTGAAAACTCTTGCTGGTCTTCACCTTCCCCCTGCAGCCTATTCACAGGCACAACAGGTTTTGGGATCTGTGCTTGCCCCAAGACGCAATCTCTCACGGTGCGCATCCTCGGCAGAGCCTGTTCCCGAAAAGGCAAACGTCCGGCTCCTTGTCCCACACGGAAGGTGGCAGCCCGGAAAGCTCTTGCTGGTCTTCACCTTCCCCCTGCAGCCTATTCACAGGCACAACAGGTTTTGGGATCTCTGATTGCCCAGAGAAGGAACATCTCACGGTGCGCATCCTCGGCAGAGCCTGTTCCCGAAAAGGCAAACGTCCGGCTCCTTGTCCCACACGGAAGGTGGCAGTCCTGAAAGCTCTTGCTGGTCTTCACCTTCCCCGTGCAGCCTATTCACAGGCACAACAGGTTTTGGGATCCCTGCTTTCCCAGAGACGCAATCCCTCACGGTGCGCATCCTCGGCAGAGCCTGTTCCCGAAAAGGCAAACGTCCGGCTCCTTGTCCCACACGGAAGGTGGCAGCCCTGAAAGCTGTTGCTGGTCTTCACCTTCCCCCTGCAGCCTATTCACAGGCACAACCGCACTGGGAATCTCTGCTTTCCCAAAGATGCAATCCCTCACGGTGCGCATCCTCGGCAGAGCCTGTTCCCGAAAAGGCAAACGTCCGGCTCCTTGTCCCACACGGAAGGTGGCAGCCCTGAAAGCTCTTGCTGGTCTTCACCTTCCCCCTGCAGCCTATTCACAGGCACAACAGGTTTGGGGATCTGTGCTTGCCCAGAGAAGGAACATCTCACGGTGCGCATCCTCGGCAGAGCCTGTTCCCGAAAAGGCAAACGTCCGGCTCCTTGTCCCACACGGAAGGTGGCAGTCCTGAAAGCTCTTGCTGGTCTTCACCTTCCCCCTGCAGCCTACTCACAGGCACAACAGGTTTTGGGATCCCTGCTTTCCCAGAGAAGGAACATCTCACGGTGCGCATCCTCGGCAGAGCCTGTTCCCGAAAAGGCAAACGTCCGGCTCCTTGTCCCACACGGAAGGTGGCAGCCCTGAAAGCTCTTGCTGGTCTTCACCTTCCCCGTGCAGCCTATTCACAGGCACAACAGGTTTTGGGATCTCTGCTTGCCCCAAGACGCAATATCTCACGGTGCGCATCCTCGGCAGAGCCTGTTCCCGAAAAGGCAAACGTCCGGCTCCTTGTCCCACACGGAAGGTGGCAGCCCTGAAAGCTCTTGCTGGTCTTCACCTTCCCCGTGCAGCCTATTCACAGGCACAACAGGTTTTGGGATCTCTGCTTTCCCAGAGACGCAATCTCTCACGGTGCGCATCCTCGGCAGAGCCTGTTCCCGAAAAGGCAAACGTCCCGCTCCTTGTCCCACACGGAAGGTGGCAGCCCTGAAAGCTCTTGCTGGTCTTCACCTTCCCCGTGCAGCCTATTCACAGGCACAACAGGTTTTGGGATCTCTGCTTGCCCCAAGACGCAATCTCTCACGGTGCGCATCCTCGGCAGAGCCTGTTCCCGAAAAGGCAAACGTCCGGCTCCTTGTCCCACACGGAAGGTGGCAGCCCGGAAAGCTCTTGCTGGTCTTCACCTTCCCCCTGCAGCCTATTCACAGGCACAACAGGTTTTGGCATCCCTGCTTTCCCAGAGAAGGAACATCTCACGGTGCGCATCCTCGGCAGAGCCTGTTCCCAAAAAGGCAAACGTCCGGCTCCTTGTCCCACACGGAAGGTGGCAGCCCTGAAAGCTCTTGCTGGTCTTCACCTTCCCCGTGCAGCCTATTCACAGGCACAAGAGGTTTTGGGATCCCTGCTTTCCCAGAGACGCAATCTCTCACGGTGCGCATCCTCGGCAGAGCCTGTTCCCGAAAAGGCAAACGTCCCGCTCCTTGTCCCACACGGAAGGTGGCAGCCCTGAAAGCTCTTGCTGGTCTTCACCTTCCCCCTGCAGCCTATTCACAGGCACAACCGCACTGGGAATCTCTGCTTTCCCAGAGACGCAATCTCTCACGGTGCGCATCCTCGGCAGAGCCTGTTCCCGAAAAGGCAAACGTCCGGCTCCTTGTCCCACACGGAAGGTGGCAGCCCGGAAAGCTCTTGCTGGTCTTCACCTTCCCCCTGCAGCCTATTCACAGGAACAACCGCACTGGGAATCTCTGCTTTCCCAAAGACGCAATCCCTCACGGTGCGCATCCTCGGCAGAGCCTGTTCCCGAAAAGGCAAACGTCCGGCTCCTTGTCCCACACGGAAGGTGGCAGCCCGGAAAGCTGTTGCTGGTCTTCACCTTCCCCCTGCAGCCTATTCACAGGCACAACAGGTTTGGGGATCTGTGCTTGCCCAGAGAAGGAACATCTCACGGTGCGCATCCTCGGCAGAGCCTGTTCCCGAAAAGGCAAACGTCCGGCTCCTTGTCCCACACGGAAGGTGGCAGCCCTGAAAGCTCTTGCTGGTCTTCACCTTCCCCCTGCAGCCTATTCACAGGCACAACAGGTTTTGGGATCTGTGCTTGCCCAGAGAAGGAACATCTCACGGTGCGCATCCTCGGCAGAGCCTGTTCCCGAAAAGGCAAACGTCCGGCTCCTTGTCCCACACGGAAGGTGGCAGCCCTGAAAGCTCTTGCTGGTCTTCACCTTCCCCGTGCAGCCTATTCACAGGCACAACAGGTTTTCGGATCTCTGCTTGCCCAGAGAAGGAACATCTCACGGTGCGCATCCTCGGCAGAGCCTGTTCCCGAAAAGGCAAACGTCCGGCTCCTTGTCCCACACGGAAGGTGGCAGCCCGGAAAGCTGTTGCTGGTCTTCACCTTCCCCCTGCAGCCTATTCACAGGCACAACCGCACTGGGAATCTCTGCTTTCCCAGAGACGCAATCTCTCACGGTGCGCATCCTCGGCAGAGCCTGTTCCCGAAAAGGCAAACGTCCGGCTCCTTGTCCCACACGGAAGGTGGCAGCCCTGACAGCTCTTGCTGGTCTTCACCTTCCCCCTGCAGCCTATTCACAGGCACAACAGGTTTTGGGATCTCTGCTTGCCCAGAGACGCAATCTCTCACGGTGCGCATCCTCGGCAGAGCCTGTTCCCGAAAAGGCAAACGTCCGGCTCCTTGTCCCACACGGAAGGTGGCAGCCCTGAAAGCTGTTGCTGGTCTTCACCTTCCCCCTGCAGCCTATTCACAGGCACAACAGGTTTGGGGATCTGTGCTTGCCCAGAGAAGGAACATCTCACGGTGCGCATCCTCGGCAGAGCCTGTTCCCGAAAAGGCAAACGTCCGGCTCCTTGTCCCACACGGAAGGTGGCAGCCCGGAAAGCTCTTGCTGGTCTTCACCTTCCCCCTGCAGCCTATTCACAGGCACAACAGGTTTTGGGATCTCTGCTTTCCCAGAGACGCAATCTCTCACGGTGCGCATCCTCGGCAGAGCCTGTTCCAGAACAGGCAAACGTCCGGCTCCTTGTCCCACACGGAAGGTGGCAGCCCTGAAAGCTCTTGCTGGTCTTCACCTTCCCCCTGCAGCCTATTCACAGGCACAACCGCACTGTGAATCTCTGCTTTCCCAGAGACGCAATCTCTCACGGTGCGCATCCTCGGCAGAGCCTGTTCCCGAAAAGGCAAACGTCCGGCTCCTTGTCCCACACGGAAGGTGGCAGCCCTGAAAGCTCTTGCTGGTCTTCACCTTCCCCCTGCAGCCTATTCACAGGCACAACCGCACTGGGAATCTCTGCTTTCCCAAAGACGCAATCCCTCACGGTGCGCATCCTCGGCAGAGCCTGTTCCCGAAAAGGCAAACGTCCGGCTCCTTGTCCCACACGGAAGGTGGCAGCCCTGAAAGCTCTTGCTGGTCTTCACCTTCCCCCTGCAGCCTATTCACAGGCACAACAGGTTTGGGGATCTCTGCTTGCCCAGAGAAGGAACATCTCACGGTGCGCATCCTCGGCAGAGCTTGTTCCCAAAAAGGCAAACGTCCGGCTCCTTGTCCCACACGGAAGGTGGCAGCCCTGAAAGCTCTTGCTGGTCTTCACCTTCCCCCTGCAGCCTATTCACAGGCACAACAGGTTTGGGGATCTGTGCTTGCCCAGAGAAGGAACATCTCACGGTGCGCATCCTCGGCAGAGCCTGTTCCCGAAAAGGCAAACGTCCGGCTCCTTGTCCCACACGGAAGGTGGCAGCCCGGAAAGCTCTTGCTGGTCTTCACCTTCCCCCTGCAGCCTATTCACAGGCACAACAGGTTTTGGGATCCCTGCTTGCCCAGAGACGCAATCCCTCACGGTGCGCATCCTCGGCAGAGCCTGTTCCCGAAAAGGCAAACGTCCGGCTCCTTGTCCCACACGGAAGGTGGCAGCCCTGAAAGCTCTTGCTGGTCTTCACCTTCCCCCTGCAGCCTATTCACAGGCACAACAGGTTTGGGGATCTGTGCTTGCCCAGAGAAGGAACATCTCACGGTGCGCATCCTCGGCAGAGCCTGTTCCCGAAAAGGCAAACGTCCGGCTCCTTGTCCCACACGGAAGGTGGCAGCCCTGAAAGCTCTTGCTGGTCTTCACCTTCCCCCTGCAGCCTATTCACAGGCACAACAGGTTTGGGGATCTGTGCTTGCCCAGAGAAGGAACATCTCACGGTGCGCATCCTCGGCAGAGCCTGTTCCCGAAAAGGCAAACGTCCGGCTCCTTGTCCCACACGGAAGGTAGCAGCCCTGAAAGCTGTTGCTGGTCTTCACCTTCCCCCTGCAGCCTATTCACAGGCACAACAGGTTTTGGGATCTCTGCTTGCCCAGAGAAGGAACATCTCACGGTGCGCATCCTCGGCAGAGCCTGTTCCCGAAAAGGCAAACGTCCGGCTCCTTGTCCCACATGGAAGGTGGCAGCCCTGAAAGCTCTTGCTGCTCTGCACCTTCCCCCTGCAGCCTATTCACAGGCACAACCGCACTGGGAATCTCTGCTTTCCCAGAGACGCAATCTCTCACGGTGCGCATCCTCGGCAGAGCCTGTTCCCGAAAAGGCAAACGTCCGGCTCCTTGTCCCACACGGAAGGTGGCAGCCCTGAAAGCTCTTGCTGGTCTTCACCTTCCCCCTGCAGCCTATTCACAGGCACAACCGCACTGGGAATCTCTGCTTTCCCAAAGACGCAATCCCTCACGGTGCGCATCCTCGGCAGAGCCTGTTCCCGAAAAGGCAAACGTCCGGCTCCTTGTCCCACACGGAAGGTGGCAGCCCTGAAAGCTCTTGCTGGTCTTCACCTTCCCCCTGCAGCCTATTCACAGGCACAACAGGTTTTGGGATCTCTGATTGCCCAGAGAAGGAACATCTCACGGTGCGCATCCTCGGCAGAGCCTGTTCCCGAAAAGGCAAACGTCCGGCTCCTTGTCCCACACGGAAGGTGGCAGTCCTGAAAGCTCTTGCTGGTCTTCACCTTCCCCGTGCAGCCTATTCACAGGCACAACAGGTTTTGGGATCCCTGCTTTCCCAGAGACGCAATCCCTCACGGTGCGCATCCTCGGCAGAGCCTGTTCCCGAAAAGGCAAACGTCCGGCTCCTTGTCCCACACGGAAGGTGGCAGCCCTGAAAGCTGTTGCTGGTCTTCACCTTCCCCCTGCAGCCTATTCACAGGCACAACCGCACTGGGAATCTCTGCTTTCCCAAAGATGCAATCCCTCACGGTGCGCATCCTCGGCAGAGCCTGTTCCCGAAAAGGCAAACGTCCGGCTCCTTGTCCCACACGGAAGGTGGCAGCCCTGAAAGCTGTTGCTGGTCTTCACCTTCCCCCTGCAGCCTATTCACAGGCACAACAGGTCTGGGGATCTCTGCTTGCCCAGAGACGCAATCTCTCACGGTGCGCATCCTCGGCAGAGCCTGTTCCCGAAAAGGCAAACGTCCGGCTCCTTGTCCCACACGGAAGGTGGCAGCCCGGAAAGCTCTTGCTGGTCTTCACCTTCCCCCTGCAGCCTATTCACAGGCACAACAGGTTTTGGGATCTCTGCTTGCCCAGAGACGCAATCTCTCACGGTGCGCATCCTCGGCAGAGCCTGTTCCCGAAAAGGCAAACGTCCCGCTCCTTGTCCCACACGGAAGGTGGCAGCCCTGAAAGCTCTTGCTGGTCTTCACCTTCCCCCTGCAGCCTATTCACAGGCACAACAGGTTTTGGGATCTGTGCTTGCCCAGAGAAGGAACATCTCACGGTGCGCATCCTCGGCAGAGCCTGTTCCCGAAAAGGCAAACGTCCGGCTCCTTGTCCCACACGGAAGGTGGCAGCCCTGAAAGCTCTTGCTGGTCTTCACCTTCCCCCTGCAGCCTATTCACAGGCACAACCGCACTGGGAATCTCTGCTTTCCCAAAGACGCAATCCCTCACGGTGCGCATCCTCGGCAGAGCCTGTTCCCGAAAAGGCAAACGTCCGGCTCCTTGTCCCACACGGAAGGTGGCAGCCCGGAAAGCTCTTGCTGGTCTTCACCTTCCCCCTGCAGCCTATTCACAGGCACAACAGGTTTGGGGATCTCTGCTTGCCCAGAAAAGGAACATCTCACGGTGCGCATCCTCGGCAGAGCCTGTTCCCGAAAAGGCAAACGTCCGGCTCCTTGTCCCACACGGAAGGTGGCAGCCCGGAAAGCTCTTGCTGGTCTTCACCTTCCCCCTGCAGCCTATTCACAGGCACAACAGGTTTTGGGATCTCTGCTTTCCCAGAGACGCAATCTCTCACGGTGCGCATCCTCGGCAGAGCCTGTTCCAGAACAGGCAAACGTCCGGCTCCTTGTCCCACACGGAAGGTGGCAGCCCTGAAAGCTCTTGCTGGTCTTCACCTTCCCCCTGCAGCCTATTCACAGGCACAACCGCACTGTGAATCTCTGCTTTCCCAGAGACGCAATCTCTCACGGTGCGCATCCTCGGCAGAGCCTGTTCCCGAAAAGGCAAACGTCCGGCTCCTTGTCCCACACGGAAGGTGGCAGCCCTGAAAGCTCTTGCTGGTCTTCACCTTCCCCCTGCAGCCTATTCACAGGCACAACCGCACTGGGAATCTCTGCTTTCCCAAAGACGCAATCCCTCACGGTGCGCATCCTCGGCAGAGCCTGTTCCCGAAAAGGCAAACGTCCGGCTCCTTGTCCCACACGGAAGGTGGCAGCCCTGAAAGCTCTTGCTGGTCTTCACCTTCCCCCTGCAGCCTATTCACAGGCACAACAGGTTTGGGGATCTCTGCTTGCCCAGAGAAGGAACATCTCACGGTGCGCATCCTCGGCAGAGCTTGTTCCCAAAAAGGCAAACGTCCGGCTCCTTGTCCCACACGGAAGGTGGCAGCCCTGAAAGCTCTTGCTGGTCTTCACCTTCCCCCTGCAGCCTATTCACAGGCACAACAGGTTTGGGGATCTGTGCTTGCCCAGAGAAGGAACATCTCACGGTGCGCATCCTCGGCAGAGCCTGTTCCCGAAAAGGCAAACGTCCGGCTCCTTGTCCCACACGGAAGGTGGCAGCCCGGAAAGCTCTTGCTGGTCTTCACCTTCCCCCTGCAGCCTATTCACAGGCACAACAGGTTTTGGGATCCCTGCTTGCCCAGAGACGCAATCCCTCACGGTGCGCATCCTCGGCAGAGCCTGTTCCCGAAAAGGCAAACGTCCGGCTCCTTGTCCCACACGGAAGGTGGCAGCCCTGAAAGCTCTTGCTGGTCTTCACCTTCCCCCTGCAGCCTATTCACAGGCACAACAGGTTTGGGGATCTGTGCTTGCCCAGAGAAGGAACATCTCACGGTGCGCATCCTCGGCAGAGCCTGTTCCCGAAAAGGCAAACGTCCGGCTCCTTGTCCCACACGGAAGGTGGCAGCCCTGAAAGCTCTTGCTGGTCTTCACCTTCCCCCTGCAGCCTATTCACAGGCACAACAGGTTTGGGGATCTGTGCTTGCCCAGAGAAGGAACATCTCACGGTGCGCATCCTCGGCAGAGCCTGTTCCCGAAAAGGCAAACGTCCGGCTCCTTGTCCCACACGGAAGGTAGCAGCCCTGAAAGCTGTTGCTGGTCTTCACCTTCCCCCTGCAGCCTATTCACAGGCACAACAGGTTTTGGGATCTCTGCTTGCCCAGAGAAGGAACATCTCACGGTGCGCATCCTCGGCAGAGCCTGTTCCCGAAAAGGCAAACGTCCGGCTCCTTGTCCCACATGGAAGGTGGCAGCCCTGAAAGCTCTTGCTGCTCTGCACCTTCCCCCTGCAGCCTATTCACAGGCACAACCGCACTGGGAATCTCTGCTTTCCCAGAGACGCAATCTCTCACGGTGCGCATCCTCGGCAGAGCCTGTTCCCGAAAAGGCAAACGTCCGGCTCCTTGTCCCACACGGAAGGTGGCAGCCCTGAAAGCTCTTGCTGGTCTTCACCTTCCCCCTGCAGCCTATTCACAGGCACAACCGCACTGGGAATCTCTGCTTTCCCAAAGACGCAATCCCTCACGGTGCGCATCCTCGGCAGAGCCTGTTCCCGAAAAGGCAAACGTCCGGCTCCTTGTCCCACACGGAAGGTGGCAGCCCTGAAAGCTCTTGCTGGTCTTCACCTTCCCCCTGCAGCCTATTCACAGGCACAACAGGTTTGGGGATCTGTGCTTGCCCAGAGAAGGAACATCTCACGGTGCGCATCCTCGGCAGAGCCTGTTCCCGAAAAGGCAAACGTCCGGCTCCTTGTCCCACACGGAAGGTAGCAGCCCTGAAAGCTGTTGCTGGTCTTCACCTTCCCCCTGCAGCCTATTCACAGGCACAACAGGTTTTGGGATCTCTGCTTGCCCAGAGAAGGAACATCTCACGGTGCGCATCCTCGGCAGAGCCTGTTCCCGAAAAGGCAAACGTCCGGCTCCTTGTCCCACATGGAAGGTGGCAGCCCTGAAAGCTCTTGCTGCTCTGCACCTTCCCCCTGCAGCCTATTCACAGGCACAACCGCACTGGGAATCTCTGCTTTCCCAGAGACGCAATCTCTCACGGTGCGCATCCTCGGCAGAGCCTGTTCCCGAAAAGGCAAACGTCCGGCTCCTTGTCCCACACGGAAGGTGGCAGCCCTGAAAGCTCTTGCTGGTCTTCACCTTCCCCCTGCAGCCTATTCACAGGCACAACCGCACTGGGAATCTCTGCTTTCCCAGAGACGCAATCTCTCACGGTGCGCATCCTCGGCAGAGCCTGTTCCCGAAAAGGCAAACGTCCGGCTCCTTGTCCCACACGGAAGGTGGCAGCCCTGAAAGCTCTTGCTGGTCTTCACCTTCCCCCTGCAGCCTATTCACAGGCACAACCGCACTGGGAATCTCTGCTTTCCCAAAGACGCAATCCCTCACGGTGCGCATCCTCGGCAGAGCCTGTTCCCGAAAAGGCAAACGTCCGGCTCCTTGTCCCACACGGAAGGTGGCAGCCCTGAAAGCTCTTGCTGGTCTTCACCTTCCCCCTGCAGCCTATTCACAGGCACAACAGGTTTTGGGATCTCTGATTGCCCAGAGAAGGAACATCTCACGGTGCGCATCCTCGGCAGAGCCTGTTCCCGAAAAGGCAAACGTCCGGCTCCTTGTCCCACACGGAAGGTGGCAGTCCTGAAAGCTCTTGCTGGTCTTCACCTTCCCCGTGCAGCCTATTCACAGGCACAACAGGTTTTGGGATCCCTGCTTTCCCAGAGACGCAATCCCTCACGGTGCGCATCCTCGGCAGAGCCTGTTCCCGAAAAGGCAAACGTCCGGCTCCTTGTCCCACACGGAAGGTGGCAGCCCTGAAAGCTGTTGCTGGTCTTCACCTTCCCCCTGCAGCCTATTCACAGGCACAACCGCACTGGGAATCTCTGCTTTCCCAAAGATGCAATCCCTCACGGTGCGCATCCTCGGCAGAGCCTGTTCCCGAAAAGGCAAACGTCCGGCTCCTTGTCCCACACGGAAGGTGGCAGCCCTGAAAGCTGTTGCTGGTCTTCACCTTCCCCCTGCAGCCTATTCACAGGCACAACAGGTTTGGGGATCTCTGCTTGCCCAGAGACGCAATCTCTCACGGTGCGCATCCTCGGCAGAGCCTGTTCCCGAAAAGGCAAACGTCCGGCTCCTTGTCCCACACGGAAGGTGGCAGCCCGGAAAGCTCTTGCTGGTCTTCACCTTCCCCCTGCAGCCTATTCACAGGCACAACAGGTTTTGGGATCTCTGCTTGCCCAGAGACGCAATCTCTCACGGTGCGCATCCTCGGCAGAGCCTGTTCCCGAAAAGGCAAACGTCCCGCTCCTTGTCCCACACGGAAGGTGGCAGCCCTGAAAGCTCTTGCTGGTCTTCACCTTCCCCCTGCAGCCTATTCACAGGCACAACAGGTTTTGGGATCTGTGCTTGCCCAGAGAAGGAACATCTCACGGTGCGCATCCTCGGCAGAGCCTGTTCCCGAAAAGGCAAACGTCCGGCTCCTTGTCCCACACGGAAGGTGGCAGCCCTGAAAGCTCTTGCTGGTCTTCACCTTCCCCCTGCAGCCTATTCACAGGCACAACCGCACTGGGAATCTCTGCTTTCCCAAAGACGCAATCCCTCACGGTGCGCATCCTCGGCAGAGCCTGTTCCCGAAAAGGCAAACGTCCGGCTCCTTGTCCCACACGGAAGGTGGCAGCCCGGAAAGCTCTTGCTGGTCTTCACCTTCCCCCTGCAGCCTATTCACAGGCACAACAGGTTTGGGGATCTCTGCTTGCCCAGAAAAGGAACATCTCACGGTGCGCATCCTCGGCAGAGCCTGTTCCCGAAAAGGCAAACGTCCGGCTCCTTGTCCCACACGGAAGGTGGCAGCCCGGAAAGCTCTTGCTGGTCTTCACCTTCCCCCTGCAGCCTATTCACAGGCACAACAGGTTTTGGGATCTCTGCTTTCCCAGAGACGCAATCTCTCACGGTGCGCATCCTCGGCAGAGCCTGTTCCAGAACAGGCAAACGTCCGGCTCCTTGTCCCACACGGAAGGTGGCAGCCCTGAAAGCTCTTGCTGGTCTTCACCTTCCCCCTGCAGCCTATTCACAGGCACAACCGCACTGGGAATCTCTGCTTTCCCAGAGACGCAATCTCTCACGGTGCGCATCCTCGGCAGAGCCTGTTCCCGAAAAGGCAAACGTCCGGCTCCTTGTCCCACACGGAAGGTGGCAGCCCTGAAAGCTCTTGCTGGTCTTCACCTTCCCCCTGCAGCCTATTCACAGGCACAACCGCACTGGGAATCTCTGCTTTCCCAAAGACGCAATCCCTCACGGTGCGCATCCTCGGCAGAGCCTGTTCCCGAAAAGGCAAACGTCCGGCTCCTTGTCCCACACGGAAGGTGGCAGCCCTGAAAGCTCTTGCTGGTCTTCACCTTCCCCCTGCAGCCTATTCACAGGCACAACAGGTTTGGGGATCTCTGCTTGCCCAGAGAAGGAACATCTCACGGTGCGCATCCTCGGCAGAGCTTGTTCCCAAAAAGGCAAACGTCCGGCTCCTTGTCCCACACGGAAGGTGGCAGCCCTGAAAGCTCTTGCTGGTCTTCACCTTCCCCCTGCAGCCTATTCACAGGCACAACAGGTTTGGGGATCTGTGCTTGCCCAGAGAAGGAACATCTCACGGTGCGCATCCTCGGCAGAGCCTGTTCCCGAAAAGGCAAACGTCCGGCTCCTTGTCCCACACGGAAGGTGGCAGCCCGGAAAGCTCTTGCTGGTCTTCACCTTCCCCCTGCAGCCTATTCACAGGCACAACAGGTTTTGGGATCCCTGCTTGCCCAGAGACGCAATCCCTCACGGTGCGCATCCTCGGCAGAGCCTGTTCCCGAAAAGGCAAACGTCCGGCTCCTTGTCCCACACGGAAGGTGGCAGCCCTGAAAGCTCTTGCTGGTCTTCACCTTCCCCCTGCAGCCTATTCACAGGCACAACAGGTTTGGGGATCTGTGCTTGCCCAGAGAAGGAACATCTCACGGTGCGCATCCTCGGCAGAGCCTGTTCCCGAAAAGGCAAACGTCCGGCTCCTTGTCCCACACGGAAGGTGGCAGCCCTGAAAGCTCTTGCTGGTCTTCACCTTCCCCCTGCAGCCTATTCACAGGCACAACAGGTTTGGGGATCTGTGCTTGCCCAGAAAAGGAACATCTCACGGTGCGCATCCTCGGCAGAGCCTGTTCCCGAAAAGGCAAACGTCCGGCTCCTTGTCCCACACGGAAGGTAGCAGCCCTGAAAGCTGTTGCTGGTCTTCACCTTCCCCCTGCAGCCTATTCACAGGCACAACAGGTTTTGGGATCTCTGCTTGCCCAGAGAAGGAACATCTCACGGTGCGCATCCTCGGCAGAGCCTGTTCCCGAAAAGGCAAACGTCCGGCTCCTTGTCCCACATGGAAGGTGGCAGCCCTGAAAGCTCTTGCTGCTCTGCACCTTCCCCCTGCAGCCTATTCACAGGCACAACCGCACTGGGAATCTCTGCTTTCCCAGAGACGCAATCTCTCACGGTGCGCATCCTCGGCAGAGCCTGTTCCCGAAAAGGCAAACGTCCGGCTCCTTGTCCCACACGGAAGGTGGCAGCCCTGAAAGCTCTTGCTGGTCTTCACCTTCCCCCTGCAGCCTATTCACAGGCACAACCGCACTGGGAATCTCTGCTTTCCCAAAGACGCAATCCCTCACGGTGCGCATCCTCGGCAGAGCCTGTTCCCGAAAAGGCAAACGTCCGGCTCCTTGTCCCACACGGAAGGTGGCAGCCCTGAAAGCTCTTGCTGGTCTTCACCTTCCCCCTGCAGCCTATTCACAGGCACAACAGGTTTTGGGATCTCTGATTGCCCAGAGAAGGAACATCTCACGGTGCGCATCCTCGGCAGAGCCTGTTCCCGAAAAGGCAAACGTCCGGCTCCTTGTCCCACACGGAAGGTGGCAGTCCTGAAAGCTCTTGCTGGTCTTCACCTTCCCCGTGCAGCCTATTCACAGGCACAACAGGTTTTGGGATCCCTGCTTTCCCAGAGACGCAATCCCTCACGGTGCGCATCCTCGGCAGAGCCTGTTCCCGAAAAGGCAAACGTCCGGCTCCTTGTCCCACACGGAAGGTGGCAGCCCTGAAAGCTGTTGCTGGTCTTCACCTTCCCCCTGCAGCCTATTCACAGGCACAACCGCACTGGGAATCTCTGCTTTCCCAAAGATGCAATCCCTCACGGTGCGCATCCTCGGCAGAGCCTGTTCCCGAAAAGGCAAACGTCCGGCTCCTTGTCCCACACGGAAGGTGGCAGCCCTGAAAGCTGTTGCTGGTCTTCACCTTCCCCCTGCAGCCTATTCACAGGCACAACAGGTTTGGGGATCTCTGCTTGCCCAGAGACGCAATCTCTCACGGTGCGCATCCTCGGCAGAGCCTGTTCCCGAAAAGGCAAACGTCCGGCTCCTTGTCCCACACGGAAGGTGGCAGCCCGGAAAGCTCTTGCTGGTCTTCACCTTCCCCCTGCAGCCTATTCACAGGCACAACAGGTTTTGGGATCTCTGCTTGCCCAGAGACGCAATCTCTCACGGTGCGCATCCTCGGCAGAGCCTGTTCCCGAAAAGGCAAACGTCCCGCTCCTTGTCCCACACGGAAGGTGGCAGCCCTGAAAGCTCTTGCTGGTCTTCACCTTCCCCCTGCAGCCTATTCACAGGCACAACAGGTTTTGGGATCTGTGCTTGCCCAGAGAAGGAACATCTCACGGTGCGCATCCTCGGCAGAGCCTGTTCCCGAAAAGGCAAACGTCCGGCTCCTTGTCCCACACGGAAGGTGGCAGCCCTGAAAGCTCTTGCTGGTCTTCACCTTCCCCCTGCAGCCTATTCACAGGCACAACCGCACTGGGAATCTCTGCTTTCCCAAAGACGCAATCCCTCACGGTGCGCATCCTCGGCAGAGCCTGTTCCCGAAAAGGCAAACGTCCGGCTCCTTGTCCCACACGGAAGGTGGCAGCCCGGAAAGCTCTTGCTGGTCTTCACCTTCCCCCTGCAGCCTATTCACAGGCACAACAGGTTTGGGGATCTCTGCTTGCCCAGAAAAGGAACATCTCACGGTGCGCATCCTCGGCAGAGCCTGTTCCCGAAAAGGCAAACGTCCGGCTCCTTGTCCCACACGGAAGGTGGCAGCCCTGAAAGCTCTTGCTGCTCTTCACCTTCCCCCTGCAGCCTATTCTCTGGCACAACAGGTTTTGGGATCTCTGCTTGCCCAGAGAAGGAACATCTCACGGTGCGCATCCTCGGCAGAGCCTGTTCCCGAAAAGGCAAACGTCCGGCTCCTTGTCCCACACGGAAGGTGGCAGCCCTGAAAGCTCTTGCTGGTCTTCACCTTCCCCCTGCAGCCTATTCACAGGCACAACCGCACTGGGAATCTCTGCTTTCCCAAATATGCAATCCCTCACGGTGCGCATCCTCGGCAGAGCCTGTTCCCGAAAAGGCAAACGTCCGGCTCCTTGTCCCACACGGAAGGTGGCAGCCCGGAAAGCTCTTGCTGCTCTTCACCTTCCCCCTGCAGCCTATTCTCTGGCACAACAGGTTTTGGGATCTGTGCTTGCGCAGAGAAGGAACATCTCACGGTGCGCATCCTCGGCAGAGCCTGTTCCCGAAAAGGCAAACGTCCGGCTCCTTGTCCCACACGGAAGGTGGCAGCCCGGAAAGCTGTTGCTGGTATTCACCTTCCCCGTGCAGCCTATTCACAGGCACAACCGCACTGGGAATCTCTGCTTTCCCAAAGACGCAATCTCTCACGGTGCGCATCCTCGGCAGAGCCTGTTCCCGAAAAGGCAAACGTCCGGCTCCTTGTCCCACACGGAAGGTGGCAGCCCGGAAAGCTGTTGCTGGTCTTCACCTTCCCATGCAGCCTATTCACAGGCACAACCGCACTGGGAATCTCTGCTTTCCCAAAGACGCAATCCCTCACGGTGCGCATCCTCGGCAGAGCCTGTTCCCGAAAAGGCAAACGTCCGGCTCCTTGTCCCACACGGAAGGTGGCAGCCCGGAAAGCTCTTGCTGGTCTTCACCTTCCCCCTGCAGCCTATTCACAGGCACAACAGGTTTTGGGATCTCTGCTTGCCCAGAGAAGGAACATCTCACGGTGCGCATCCTCGGCAGAGCCTGTTCCCGAAAAGGCAAACGTCCGGCTCCTTGTCCCACACGGAAGGTGGCAGCCCTGAAAGCTCTTGCTGGTCTTCACCTTCCCCCTGCAGCCTATTCACAGGCACAACAGGTTTTGGGATCTGTGCTTGCCCAGAGAAGGAACATCTCACGGTGCGCATCCTCGGCAGAGCCTGTTCCCGAAAAGGCAAACGTCCGGCTCCTTGTCCCACACGGAAGGTGGCAGCCCGGAAAGCTGTTGCTGGTCTTCACCTTCCCCATGCAGCCTATTCACAGGCACAACCGCACTGGGAATCTCTGCTTTCCCAAAGACGCAATCCCTCACGGTGCGCATCCTCGGCAGAGCCTGTTCCCGAAAAGGCAAACGTCCGGCTCCTTGTCCCACACGGAAGGTGGCAGCCCTGAAAGCTCTTGCTGGTCTTCACCTTCCCCCTGCAGCCTATTCACAGGCACAACAGGTTTGGGGATCTGTGCTTGCCCAGAGAAGGAACATCTCACGGTGCGCATCCTCGGCAGAGCTTGTTCCCGAAAAGGCAAACGTCCGGCTCCTTGTCCCACACGGAAGGTGGCAGCCCGGAAAGCTGTTGCTGGTCTTCACCTTCCCCCTGCAGCCTATTCACAGGCACAACAGGTTTTGGGATCTGTGCTTGCCCAGAGAAGGAACATCTCACGGTGCGCATCCTCGGCAGAGCTTGTTCCCGAAAAGGCAAACGTCCGGCTCCTTGTCCCACACGGAAGGTGGCAGCCCTGAAAGCTCTTGCTGGTCTTCACCTTCCCCCTGCAGCCTATTCACAGGCACAACCGCACTGGGAATCTCTGCTTTCCCAAAGACGCAATCCCTCACGGTGCGCATCCTCGGCAGAGCCTGTTCCCGAAAAGGCAAACGTCCGGCTCCTTGTCCCACACGGAAGGTGGCAGCCCTGAAAGCTCTTGCTGGTCTTCACCTTCCCCCTGCAGCCTATTCACAGGCACAACAGGTTTTGGGATCTGTGCTTGCCCAGAGAAGGAACATCTCACGGTGCGCATCCTCGGCAGAGCCTGTTCCCGAAAAGGCAAACGTCCGGCTCCTTGTCCCACACGGAAGGTGGCAGCCCTGAAAGCTCTTGCTGGTCTTCACCTTCCCCCTGCAGCCTATTCACAGGCACAACAGGTTTTGGGATCTGTGCTTGCCCAGAGAAGGAACATCTCACGGTGCGCATCCTCGGCAGAGCCTGTTCCCGAAAAGGCAAACGTCCGGCTCCTTGTCCCACACGGAAGGTGGCAGCCCTGAAAGCTGTTGCTGGTCTTCACCTTCCCCCTGCAGCCTATTCACAGGCACAACAGGTTTGGGGATCTCTGCTTGCCCAGAGACGCAATCTCTCACGGTGCGCATCCTCGGCAGAGCCTGTTCCCGAAAAGGCAAACGTCCCGCTCCTTGTCCCACACGGAAGGTGGCAGCCCTGAAAGCTCTTGCTGGTCTTCACCTTCCCCCTGCAGCCTATTCACAGGCACAACAGGTTTTGGGATCTGTGCTTGCCCAGAGAAGGAACATCTCACGGTGCGCATCCTCGGCAGAGCCTGTTCCCGAAAAGGCAAACGTCCGGCTCCTTGTCCCACACGGAAGGTGGCAGCCCTGAAAGCTCTTGCTGGTCTTCACCTTCCCCCTGCAGCCTATTCACAGGCACAACCGCACTGGGAATCTCTGCTTTCCCAAAGACGCAATCCCTCACGGTGCGCATCCTCGGCAGAGCCTGTTCCCGAAAAGGCAAACGTCCGGCTCCTTGTCCCACACGGAAGGTGGCAGCCCGGAAAGCTCTTGCTGGTCTTCACCTTCCCCCTGCAGCCTATTCACAGGCACAACAGGTTTGGGGATCTCTGCTTGCCCAGAAAAGGAACATCTCACGGTGCGCATCCTCGGCAGAGCCTGTTCCCGAAAAGGCAAACGTCCGGCTCCTTGTCCCACACAGAAGGTGGCAGCCCTGAAAGCTCTTGCTGCTCTTCACCTTCCCCCTGCAGCCTATTCTCTGGCACAACAGGTTTTGGGATCTCTGCTTGCCCAGAGAAGGAACATCTCACGGTGCACATCCTCGGCAGAGCCTGTTCCCGAAAAGGCAAACGTCCGGCTCCTTGTCCCACACGGAAGGTGGCAGCCCTGAAAGCTCTTGCTGGTCTTCACCTTCCCCCTGCAGCCTATTCACAGGCACAACCGCACTGGGAATCTCTGCTTTCCCAAAGATGCAATCCCTCACGGTGCGCATCCTCGGCAGAGCCTGTTCCCGAAAAGGCAAACGTCCGGCTCCTTGTCCCACACGGAAGGTGGCAGCCCGGAAAGCTCTTGCTGCTCTTCACCTTCCCCCTGCAGCCTATTCTCTGGCACAACAGGTTTTGGGATCTGTGCTTGCGCAGAGAAGGAACATCTCACGGTGCGCATCCTCGGCAGAGCCTGTTCCCGAAAAGGCAAACGTCCGGCTCCTTGTCCCACACGGAAGGTGGCAGCCCGGAAAGCTGTTGCTGGTATTCACCTTCCCCGTGCAGCCTATTCACAGGCACAACCGCACTGGGAATCTCTGCTTTCCCAAAGACGCAATCTCTCACGGTGCGCATCCTCGGCAGAGCCTGTTCCCGAAAAGGCAAACGTCCGGCTCCTTGTCCCACACGGAAGGTGGCAGCCCGGAAAGCTGTTGCTGGTCTTCACCTTCCCATGCAGCCTATTCACAGGCACAACCGCACTGGGAATCTCTGCTTTCCCAAAGACGCAATCCCTCACGGTGCGCATCCTCGGCAGAGCCTGTTCCCGAAAAGGCAAACGTCCGGCTCCTTGTCCCACACGGAAGGTGGCAGCCCGGAAAGCTCTTGCTGGTCTTCACCTTCCCCCTGCAGCCTATTCACAGGCACAACAGGTTTTGGGATCTCTGCTTGCCCAGAGAAGGAACATCTCACGGTGCGCATCCTCGGCAGAGCCTGTTCCCGAAAAGGCAAACGTCCGGCTCCTTGTCCCACACGGAAGGTGGCAGCCCTGAAAGCTCTTGCTGGTCTTCACCTTCCCCCTGCAGCCTATTCACAGGCACAACAGGTTTTGGGATCTGTGCTTGCCCAGAGAAGGAACATCTCACGGTGCGCATCCTCGGCAGAGCCTGTTCCCGAAAAGGCAAACGTCCGGCTCCTTGTCCCACACGGAAGGTGGCAGCCCGGAAAGCTGTTGCTGGTCTTCACCTTCCCCATGCAGCCTATTCACAGGCACAACCGCACTGGGAATCTCTGCTTTCCCAAAGACGCAATCCCTCACGGTGCGCATCCTCGGCAGAGCCTGTTCCCGAAAAGGCAAACGTCCGGCTCCTTGTCCCACACGGAAGGTGGCAGCCCTGAAAGCTCTTGCTGGTCTTCACCTTCCCCCTGCAGCCTATTCACAGGCACAACAGGTTTGGGGATCTGTGCTTGCCCAGAGAAGGAACATCTCACGGTGCGCATCCTCGGCAGAGCCTGTTCCCGAAAAGGCAAACGTCCGGCTCCTTGTCCCACACGGAAGGTGGCAGTCCTGAAAGCTCTTGCTGGTCTTCACCTTCCCCCTGCAGCCTATTCACAGGCACAACAGGTTTTGGGATCTCTGCTTGCCCAGAGAAGGAACATCTCACGGTGCGCATCCTCGGCAGAGCTTGTTCCCAAAAAGGCAAACGTCCGGCTCCTTGTCCCACACGGAAGGTGGCAGCCCTGAAAGCTCTTGCTGGTCTTCACCTTCCCCCTGCAGCCTATTCACAGGCACAACCGCACTGGGAATCTCTGCTTTCCCAAAGACGCAATCCCTCACGGTGCGCATCCTCGGCAGAGCCTGTTCCCGAAAAGGCAAACGTCCGGCTCCTTGTCCCACACGGAAGGTGGCAGCCCTGAAAGCTCTTGCTGGTCTTCACCTTCCCCCTGCAGCCTATTCACAGGCACAACAGGTTTTGGGATCTGTGCTTGCCCAGAGAAGGAACATCTCACGGTGCGCATCCTCGGCAGAGCCTGTTCCCGAAAAGGCAAACGTCCGGCTCCTTGTCCCACACGGAAGGTGGCAGTCCTGAAAGCTCTTGCTGGTCTTCACCTTCCCCGTGCAGCCTATTCACAGGCACAACAGGTTTTGGGATCCCTGCTTTCCCAGAGACGCAATCCCTCACGGTGCGCATCCTCGGCAGAGCCTGTTCCTGAAAAGGCAAACGTCCGGCTCCTTGTCCCACACGGAAGGTGGCAGCCCTGAAAGCTCTTGCTGGTCTTCACCTTCCCCCTGCAGCCTATTCACAGGCACAACCGCACTGGGAATCTCTGCTTTCCCAAAGATGCAATCCCTCACGGTGCGCATCCTCGGCAGAGCCTGTTCCCGAAAAGGCAAACGTCCGGCTCCTTGTCCCACACGGAAGGTGGCAGCCCTGAAAGCTGTTGCTGGTCTTCACCTTCCCCCTGCAGCCTACTCACAGGCACAACAGGTTTTGGGATCTCTGCTTTCCCAGAGACGCAATCTCTCACGGTGCGCATCCTCGGCAGAGCCTGTTCCCGAAAAGGCAAACGTCCGGCTCCTTGTCCCACACGGAAGGTGGCAGCCCTGAAAGCTCTTGCTGGTCTTCACCTTCCCCCTGCAGCCTATTCACAGGCACAACAGGTTTTGGGATCTGTGCTTGCCCAGAGAAGGAACATCTCACGGTGCGCATCCTCGGCAGAGCCTGTTCCCGAAAAGGCAAACGTCCGGCTCCTTGTCCCACACGGAAGGTGGCAGCCCTGAAAGCTCTTGCTGGTCTTCACCTTCCCCCTGCAGCCTATTCACAGGCACAACCGCACTGGGAATCTCTGCTTTCCCAAAGACGCAATCCCTCACGGTGCGCATCCTCGGCAGAGCCTGTTCCCGAAAAGGCAAACGTCCGGCTCCTTGTCCCACACGGAAGGTGGCAGCCCGGAAAGCTCTTGCTGGTCTTCACCTTCCCCCTGCAGCCTATTCACAGGCACAACAGGTTTGGGGATCTGTGCTTGCCCAGAGAAGGAACATCTCACGGTGCGCATCCTCGGCAGAGCCTGTTCCCGAAAAGGCAAACGTCCGGCTCCTTGTCCCACACGGAAGGTGGCAGCCCTGAAAGCTCTTGCTGGTCTTCACCTTCCCCGTGCAGCCTATTCACAGGCACAACAGGTTTTGGGATCTGTGCTTGCCCCAAGACGCAATCTCTCACGGTGCGCATCCTCGGCAGAGCCTGTTCCCGAAAAGGCAAACGTCCGGCTCCTTGTCCCACACGGAAGGTGGCAGCCCTGAAAGCTCTTGCTGGTCTTCACCTTCCCCGTGCAGCCTATTCACAGGCACAACCGCACTGGGAATCTCTGCTTTCCCAAAGATGCAATCCCTCACGGTGCGCATCCTCGGCAGAGCCTGTTCCCGAAAAGGCAAACGTCCGGCTCCTTGTCCCACACGGAAGGTGGCAGCCCGGAAAGCTCTTGCTGCTCTTCACCTTCCCCCTGCAGCCTATTCTCTGGCACAACAGGTTTTGGGATCTGTGCTTGCCCAGAGAAGGAACATCTCACGGTGCGCATCCTCGGCAGAGCCTGTTCCCGAAAAGGCAAACGTCCGGCTCCTTGTCCCACACGGAAGGTGGCAGCCCGGAAAGCTGTTGCTGGTATTCACCTTCCCCGTGCAGCCTATTCACAGGCACAACCGCACTGGGAATCTCTGCTTTCCCAAAGACGCAATCTCTCACGGTGCGCATCCTCGGCAGAGCCTGTTCCCGAAAAGGCAAACGTCCGGCTCCTTGTCCCACACGGAAGGTGGCAGCCCGGAAAGCTCTTGCTGGTCTTCACCTTCCCATGCAGCCTATTCACAGGCACAACCGCACTGGGAATCTCTGCTTTCCCAAAGACGCAATCCCTCACGGTGCGCATCCTCGGCAGAGCCTGTTCCCGAAAAGGCAAACGTCCGGCTCCTTGTCCCACACGGAAGGTGGCAGCCCGGAAAGCTCTTGCTGGTCTTCACCTTCCCCCTGCAGCCTATTCACAGGCACAACAGGTTTTGGGATCTCTGCTTGCCCAGAGAAGGAACATCTCACGGTGCGCATCCTCGGCAGAGCTTGTTCCCAAAAAGGCAAACGTCCGGCTCCTTGTCCCACACGGAAGGTGGCAGCCCGGAAAGCTCTTGCTGGTCTTCACCTTCCCCCTGCAGCCTATTCACAGGCACAACAGGTTTTGGGATCTGTGCTTGCCCAGAGAAGGAACATCTCACGGTGCGCATCCTCGGCAGAGCTTGTTCCCAAAAAGGCAAACGTCCGGCTCCTTGTCCCACACGGAAGGTGGCAGCCCGGAAAGCTCTTGCTGGTCTTCACCTTCCCCCTGCAGCCTATTCACAGGCACAACAGCTTTTGGGATCTGTGCTTGCCCAGAGAAGGAACATCTCACGGTGCGCATCCTCGGCAGAGCCTGTTCCTGAAAAGGCAAACGTCCGGCTCCTTGTCCCACACGGAAGGTGGCAGCCCGGAAAGCTGTTGCTGGTCTTCACCTTCCCCATGCAGCCTATTCACAGGCACAACCGCACTGGGAATCTCTGCTTTCCCAACGACGCAATCTCTCACGGTGCGCATCCTCGGCAGAGCTTGTTCCCGAAAAGGCAAACGTCCGGCTCCTTGTCCCACACGGAAGGTGGCAGCCCTGAAAGCTGTTGCTGGTCTTCACCTTCCCCCTGCAGCCTATTCACAGGCACAACCGCACTGGGAATCTCTGCTTTCCCAAAGATGCAATCCCTCACGGTGCGCATCCTCGGCAGAGCCTGTTCCCGAAAAGGCAAATGTCCGGCTCCTTGTCCCACACGGAAGGTGGCAGCCCTGAAAGCTCTTGCTGGTCTTCACCTTCCCCCTGCAGCCTATTCACAGGCACAACAGGTTTGGGGATCTCTGCTTGCCCAGAGACGCAATCTCTCACGGTGCGCATCCTCGGCAGAGCCTGTTCCCGAAAAGGCAAACGTCCGGCTCCTTGTCCCACACGGAAGGTGGCAGCCCTGAAAGCTGTTGCTGGTCTTCACCTTCCCCCTGCAGCCTACTCACAGGCACAACAGGTTTTGGGATCTCTGCTTTCCCAGAGACGCAATCTCTCACGGTGCGCATCCTCGGCAGAGCCTGTTCCCGAAAAGGCAAACGTCCGGCTCCTTGTCCCACACGGAAGGTGGCAGCCCGGAAAGCTGTTGCTGGTCTTCACCTTCCCCCTGCAGCCTATTCACAGGCACAACAGGTTTTGGGATCTGTGCTTGCCCAGAGAAGGAACATCTCACGGTGCGCATCCTCGGCAGAGCCTGTTCCCGAAAAGGCAAACGTCCGGCTCCTTGTCCCACACGGAAGGTGGCAGCCCGGAAAGCTCTTGCTGGTCTTCACCTTCCCCCTGCAGCCTATTCACAGGCACAACCGCACTGGGAATCTCTGCTTTCCCAAAGACGCAATCCCTCACGGTGCGCATCCTCGGCAGAGCCTGTTCCCGAAAAGGCAAACGTCCGGCTCCTTGTCCCACACGGAAGGTGGCAGCCCGGAAAGCTCTTGCTGGTCTTCACCTTCCCCCTGCAGCCTATTCACAGGCACAACAGGTTTTGGGATCTCTGCTTGCCCAGAAAAGGAACATCTCACGGTGCGCATCCTCGGCAGAGCCTGTTCCCGAAAAGGCAAACGTCCGGCTCCTTGTCCCACACAGAAGGTGGCAGCCCTGAAAGCTCTTGCTGCTCTTCACCTTCCCCCTGCAGCCTATTCTCTGGCACAACAGGTTTTGGGATCTCTGCTTGCCCAGAGAAGGAACATCTCACGGTGCACATCCTCGGCAGAGCCTGTTCCCGAAAAGGCAAACGTCCGGCTCCTTGTCCCACACGGAAGGTGGCAGCCCTGAAAGCTCTTGCTGGTCTTCACCTTCCCCCTGCAGCCTATTCACAGGCACAACCGCACTGGGAATCTCTGCTTTCCCAAAGATGCAATCCCTCACGGTGCGCATCCTCGGCAGAGCCTGTTCCCGAAAAGGCAAACGTCCGGCTCCTTGTCCCACACGGAAGGTGGCAGCCCGGAAAGCTCTTGCTGCTCTTCACCTTCCCCCTGCAGCCTATTCTCTGGCACAACAGGTTTTGGGATCTGTGCTTGCGCAGAGAAGGAACATCTCACGGTGCGCATCCTCGGCAGAGCCTGTTCCCGAAAAGGCAAACGTCCGGCTCCTTGTCCCACACGGAAGGTGGCAGCCCGGAAAGCTGTTGCTGGTATTCACCTTCCCCGTGCAGCCTATTCACAGGCACAACCGCACTGGGAATCTCTGCTTTCCCAAAGACGCAATCTCTCACGGTGCGCATCCTCGGCAGAGCCTGTTCCCGAAAAGGCAAACGTCCGGCTCCTTGTCCCACACGGAAGGTGGCAGCCCGGAAAGCTGTTGCTGGTCTTCACCTTCCCATGCAGCCTATTCACAGGCACAACCGCACTGGGAATCTCTGCTTTCCCAAAGACGCAATCCCTCACGGTGCGCATCCTCGGCAGAGCCTGTTCCCGAAAAGGCAAACGTCCGGCTCCTTGTCCCACACGGAAGGTGGCAGCCCGGAAAGCTCTTGCTGGTCTTCACCTTCCCCCTGCAGCCTATTCACAGGCACAACAGGTTTTGGGATCTCTGCTTGCCCAGAGAAGGAACATCTCACGGTGCGCATCCTCGGCAGAGCCTGTTCCCGAAAAGGCAAACGTCCGGCTCCTTGTCCCACACGGAAGGTGGCAGCCCTGAAAGCTCTTGCTGGTCTTCACCTTCCCCCTGCAGCCTATTCACAGGCACAACAGGTTTTGGGATCTGTGCTTGCCCAGAGAAGGAACATCTCACGGTGCGCATCCTCGGCAGAGCCTGTTCCCGAAAAGGCAAACGTCCGGCTCCTTGTCCCACACGGAAGGTGGCAGCCCGGAAAGCTGTTGCTGGTCTTCACCTTCCCCATGCAGCCTATTCACAGGCACAACCGCACTGGGAATCTCTGCTTTCCCAAAGACGCAATCCCTCACGGTGCGCATCCTCGGCAGAGCCTGTTCCCGAAAAGGCAAACGTCCGGCTCCTTGTCCCACACGGAAGGTGGCAGCCCTGAAAGCTCTTGCTGGTCTTCACCTTCCCCCTGCAGCCTATTCACAGGCACAACCGCACTGGGAATCTCTGCTTTCCCAAAGACGCAATCCCTCACGGTGCGCATCCTCGGCAGAGCCTGTTCCCGAAAAGGCAAACGTCCGGCTCCTTGTCCCACACGGAAGGTGGCAGCCCTGAAAGCTCTTGCTGGTCTTCACCTTCCCCCTGCAGCCTATTCACAGGCACAACAGGTTTTGGGATCTCTGATTGCCCAGAGAAGGAACATCTCACGGTGCGCATCCTCGGCAGAGCCTGTTCCCGAAAAGGCAAACGTCCGGCTCCTTGTCCCACACGGAAGGTGGCAGTCCTGAAAGCTCTTGCTGGTCTTCACCTTCCCCGTGCAGCCTATTCACAGGCACAACAGGTTTTGGGATCCCTGCTTTCCCAGAGACGCAATCCCTCACGGTGCGCATCCTCGGCAGAGCCTGTTCCCGAAAAGGCAAACGTCCGGCTCCTTGTCCCACACGGAAGGTGGCAGCCCTGAAAGCTGTTGCTGGTCTTCACCTTCCCCCTGCAGCCTATTCACAGGCACAACCGCACTGGGAATCTCTGCTTTCCCAAAGATGCAATCCCTCACGGTGCGCATCCTCGGCAGAGCCTGTTCCCGAAAAGGCAAACGTCCGGCTCCTTGTCCCACACGGAAGGTGGCAGCCCTGAAAGCTGTTGCTGGTCTTCACCTTCCCCCTGCAGCCTATTCACAGGCACAACAGGTTTGGGGATCTCTGCTTGCCCAGAGACGCAATCTCTCACGGTGCGCATCCTCGGCAGAGCCTGTTCCCGAAAAGGCAAACGTCCGGCTCCTTGTCCCACACGGAAGGTGGCAGCCCGGAAAGCTCTTGCTGGTCTTCACCTTCCCCCTGCAGCCTATTCACAGGCACAACAGGTTTTGGGATCTCTGCTTGCCCAGAGACGCAATCTCTCACGGTGCGCATCCTCGGCAGAGCCTGTTCCCGAAAAGGCAAACGTCCCGCTCCTTGTCCCACACGGAAGGTGGCAGCCCTGAAAGCTCTTGCTGGTCTTCACCTTCCCCCTGCAGCCTATTCACAGGCACAACAGGTTTTGGGATCTGTGCTTGCCCAGAGAAGGAACATCTCACGGTGCGCATCCTCGGCAGAGCCTGTTCCCGAAAAGGCAAACGTCCGGCTCCTTGTCCCACACGGAAGGTGGCAGCCCTGAAAGCTCTTGCTGGTCTTCACCTTCCCCCTGCAGCCTATTCACAGGCACAACCGCACTGGGAATCTCTGCTTTCCCAAAGACGCAATCCCTCACGGTGCGCATCCTCGGCAGAGCCTGTTCCCGAAAAGGCAAACGTCCGGCTCCTTGTCCCACACGGAAGGTGGCAGCCCGGAAAGCTCTTGCTGGTCTTCACCTTCCCCCTGCAGCCTATTCACAGGCACAACAGGTTTGGGGATCTCTGCTTGCCCAGAAAAGGAACATCTCACGGTGCGCATCCTCGGCAGAGCCTGTTCCCGAAAAGGCAAACGTCCGGCTCCTTGTCCCACACGGAAGGTGGCAGCCCTGAAAGCTCTTGCTGCTCTTCACCTTCCCCCTGCAGCCTATTCTCTGGCACAACAGGTTTTGGGATCTCTGCTTGCCCAGAGAAGGAACATCTCACGGTGCGCATCCTCGGCAGAGCCTGTTCCCGAAAAGGCAAACGTCCGGCTCCTTGTCCCACACGGAAGGTGGCAGCCCTGAAAGCTCTTGCTGGTCTTCACCTTCCCCCTGCAGCCTATTCACAGGCACAACCGCACTGGGAATCTCTGCTTTCCCAAATATGCAATCCCTCACGGTGCGCATCCTCGGCAGAGCCTGTTCCCGAAAAGGCAAACGTCCGGCTCCTTGTCCCACACGGAAGGTGGCAGCCCGGAAAGCTCTTGCTGCTCTTCACCTTCCCCCTGCAGCCTATTCTCTGGCACAACAGGTTTTGGGATCTGTGCTTGCGCAGAGAAGGAACATCTCACGGTGCGCATCCTCGGCAGAGCCTGTTCCCGAAAAGGCAAACGTCCGGCTCCTTGTCCCACACGGAAGGTGGCAGCCCGGAAAGCTGTTGCTGGTATTCACCTTCCCCGTGCAGCCTATTCACAGGCACAACCGCACTGGGAATCTCTGCTTTCCCAAAGACGCAATCTCTCACGGTGCGCATCCTCGGCAGAGCCTGTTCCCGAAAAGGCAAACGTCCGGCTCCTTGTCCCACACGGAAGGTGGCAGCCCGGAAAGCTGTTGCTGGTCTTCACCTTCCCATGCAGCCTATTCACAGGCACAACCGCACTGGGAATCTCTGCTTTCCCAAAGACGCAATCCCTCACGGTGCGCATCCTCGGCAGAGCCTGTTCCCGAAAAGGCAAACGTCCGGCTCCTTGTCCCACACGGAAGGTGGCAGCCCGGAAAGCTCTTGCTGGTCTTCACCTTCCCCCTGCAGCCTATTCACAGGCACAACAGGTTTTGGGATCTCTGCTTGCCCAGAGAAGGAACATCTCACGGTGCGCATCCTCGGCAGAGCCTGTTCCCGAAAAGGCAAACGTCCGGCTCCTTGTCCCACACGGAAGGTGGCAGCCCTGAAAGCTCTTGCTGGTCTTCACCTTCCCCCTGCAGCCTATTCACAGGCACAACAGGTTTTGGGATCTGTGCTTGCCCAGAGAAGGAACATCTCACGGTGCGCATCCTCGGCAGAGCCTGTTCCCGAAAAGGCAAACGTCCGGCTCCTTGTCCCACACGGAAGGTGGCAGCCCGGAAAGCTGTTGCTGGTCTTCACCTTCCCCATGCAGCCTATTCACAGGCACAACCGCACTGGGAATCTCTGCTTTCCCAAAGACGCAATCCCTCACGGTGCGCATCCTCGGCAGAGCCTGTTCCCGAAAAGGCAAACGTCCGGCTCCTTGTCCCACACGGAAGGTGGCAGCCCTGAAAGCTCTTGCTGGTCTTCACCTTCCCCCTGCAGCCTATTCACAGGCACAACAGGTTTGGGGATCTGTGCTTGCCCAGAGAAGGAACATCTCACGGTGCGCATCCTCGGCAGAGCTTGTTCCCGAAAAGGCAAACGTCCGGCTCCTTGTCCCACACGGAAGGTGGCAGCCCGGAAAGCTGTTGCTGGTCTTCACCTTCCCCCTGCAGCCTATTCACAGGCACAACAGGTTTTGGGATCTGTGCTTGCCCAGAGAAGGAACATCTCACGGTGCGCATCCTCGGCAGAGCTTGTTCCCAAAAAGGCAAACGTCCGGCTCCTTGTCCCACACGGAAGGTGGCAGCCCTGAAAGCTCTTGCTGGTCTTCACCTTCCCCCTGCAGCCTATTCACAGGCACAACCGCACTGGGAATCTCTGCTTTCCCAAAGACGCAATCCCTCACGGTGCGCATCCTCGGCAGAGCCTGTTCCCGAAAAGGCAAACGTCCGGCTCCTTGTCCCACACGGAAGGTGGCAGCCCTGAAAGCTCTTGCTGGTCTTCACCTTCCCCCTGCAGCCTATTCACAGGCACAACAGGTTTTGGGATCTGTGCTTGCCCAGAGAAGGAACATCTCACGGTGCGCATCCTCGGCAGAGCCTGTTCCCGAAAAGGCAAACGTCCGGCTCCTTGTCCCACACGGAAGGTGGCAGCCCTGAAAGCTCTTGCTGGTCTTCACCTTCCCCCTGCAGCCTATTCACAGGCACAACAGGTTTTGGGATCTGTGCTTGCCCAGAGAAGGAACATCTCACGGTGCGCATCCTCGGCAGAGCCTGTTCCCGAAAAGGCAAACGTCCGGCTCCTTGTCCCACACAGAAGGTGGCAGCCCTGAAAGCTGTTGCTGGTCTTCACCTTCCCCCTGCAGCCTATTCACAGGCACAACAGGTTTGGGGATCTCTGCTTGCCCAGAGACGCAATCTCTCACGGTGCGCATCCTCGGCAGAGCCTGTTCCCGAAAAGGCAAACGTCCCGCTCCTTGTCCCACACGGAAGGTGGCAGCCCTGAAAGCTCTTGCTGGTCTTCACCTTCCCCCTGCAGCCTATTCACAGGCACAACAGGTTTTGGGATCTGTGCTTGCCCAGAGAAGGAACATCTCACGGTGCGCATCCTCGGCAGAGCCTGTTCCCGAAAAGGCAAACGTCCGGCTCCTTGTCCCACACGGAAGGTGGCAGCCCTGAAAGCTCTTGCTGGTCTTCACCTTCCCCCTGCAGCCTATTCACAGGCACAACCGCACTGGGAATCTCTGCTTTCCCAAAGACGCAATCCCTCACGGTGCGCATCCTCGGCAGAGCCTGTTCCCGAAAAGGCAAACGTCCGGCTCCTTGTCCCACACGGAAGGTGGCAGCCCGGAAAGCTCTTGCTGGTCTTCACCTTCCCCCTGCAGCCTATTCACAGGCACAACAGGTTTGGGGATCTCTGCTTGCCCAGAAAAGGAACATCTCACGGTGCGCATCCTCGGCAGAGCCTGTTCCCGAAAAGGCAAACGTCCGGCTCCTTGTCCCACACAGAAGGTGGCAGCCCTGAAAGCTCTTGCTGCTCTTCACCTTCCCCCTGCAGCCTATTCTCTGGCACAACAGGTTTTGGGATCTCTGCTTGCCCAGAGAAGGAACATCTCACGGTGCACATCCTCGGCAGAGCCTGTTCCCGAAAAGGCAAACGTCCGGCTCCTTGTCCCACACGGAAGGTGGCAGCCCTGAAAGCTCTTGCTGGTCTTCACCTTCCCCCTGCAGCCTATTCACAGGCACAACCGCACTGGGAATCTCTGCTTTCCCAAAGATGCAATCCCTCACGGTGCGCATCCTCGGCAGAGCCTGTTCCCGAAAAGGCAAACGTCCGGCTCCTTGTCCCACACGGAAGGTGGCAGCCCGGAAAGCTCTTGCTGCTCTTCACCTTCCCCCTGCAGCCTATTCTCTGGCACAACAGGTTTTGGGATCTGTGCTTGCGCAGAGAAGGAACATCTCACGGTGCGCATCCTCGGCAGAGCCTGTTCCCGAAAAGGCAAACGTCCGGCTCCTTGTCCCACACGGAAGGTGGCAGCCCGGAAAGCTGTTGCTGGTATTCACCTTCCCCGTGCAGCCTATTCACAGGCACAACCGCACTGGGAATCTCTGCTTTCCCAAAGACGCAATCTCTCACGGTGCGCATCCTCGGCAGAGCCTGTTCCCGAAAAGGCAAACGTCCGGCTCCTTGTCCCACACGGAAGGTGGCAGCCCGGAAAGCTGTTGCTGGTCTTCACCTTCCCATGCAGCCTATTCACAGGCACAACCGCACTGGGAATCTCTGCTTTCCCAAAGACGCAATCCCTCACGGTGCGCATCCTCGGCAGAGCCTGTTCCCGAAAAGGCAAACGTCCGGCTCCTTGTCCCACACGGAAGGTGGCAGCCCGGAAAGCTCTTGCTGGTCTTCACCTTCCCCCTGCAGCCTATTCACAGGCACAACAGGTTTTGGGATCTCTGCTTGCCCAGAGAAGGAACATCTCACGGTGCGCATCCTCGGCAGAGCCTGTTCCCGAAAAGGCAAACGTCCGGCTCCTTGTCCCACACGGAAGGTGGCAGCCCTGAAAGCTCTTGCTGGTCTTCACCTTCCCCCTGCAGCCTATTCACAGGCACAACAGGTTTTGGGATCTGTGCTTGCCCAGAGAAGGAACATCTCACGGTGCGCATCCTCGGCAGAGCCTGTTCCCGAAAAGGCAAACGTCCGGCTCCTTGTCCCACACGGAAGGTGGCAGCCCGGAAAGCTGTTGCTGGTCTTCACCTTCCCCATGCAGCCTATTCACAGGCACAACCGCACTGGGAATCTCTGCTTTCCCAAAGACGCAATCCCTCACGGTGCGCATCCTCGGCAGAGCCTGTTCCCGAAAAGGCAAACGTCCGGCTCCTTGTCCCACACGGAAGGTGGCAGCCCTGAAAGCTCTTGCTGGTCTTCACCTTCCCCCTGCAGCCTATTCACAGGCACAACAGGTTTGGGGATCTGTGCTTGCCCAGAGAAGGAACATCTCACGGTGCGCATCCTCGGCAGAGCCTGTTCCCGAAAAGGCAAACGTCCGGCTCCTTGTCCCACACGGAAGGTGGCAGTCCTGAAAGCTCTTGCTGGTCTTCACCTTCCCCCTGCAGCCTATTCACAGGCACAACAGGTTTTGGGATCTCTGCTTGCCCAGAGAAGGAACATCTCACGGTGCGCATCCTCGGCAGAGCTTGTTCCCAAAAAGGCAAACGTCCGGCTCCTTGTCCCACACGGAAGGTGGCAGCCCTGAAAGCTCTTGCTGGTCTTCACCTTCCCCCTGCAGCCTATTCACAGGCACAACCGCACTGGGAATCTCTGCTTTCCCAAAGACGCAATCCCTCACGGTGCGCATCCTCGGCAGAGCCTGTTCCCGAAAAGGCAAACGTCCGGCTCCTTGTCCCACACGGAAGGTGGCAGCCCTGAAAGCTCTTGCTGGTCTTCACCTTCCCCCTGCAGCCTATTCACAGGCACAACAGGTTTTGGGATCTGTGCTTGCCCAGAGAAGGAACATCTCACGGTGCGCATCCTCGGCAGAGCCTGTTCCCGAAAAGGCAAACGTCCGGCTCCTTGTCCCACACGGAAGGTGGCAGTCCTGAAAGCTCTTGCTGGTCTTCACCTTCCCCGTGCAGCCTATTCACAGGCACAACAGGTTTTGGGATCCCTGCTTTCCCAGAGACGCAATCCCTCACGGTGCGCATCCTCGGCAGAGCCTGTTCCTGAAAAGGCAAACGTCCGGCTCCTTGTCCCACACGGAAGGTGGCAGCCCTGAAAGCTCTTGCTGGTCTTCACCTTCCCCCTGCAGCCTATTCACAGGCACAACCGCACTGGGAATCTCTGCTTTCCCAAAGATGCAATCCCTCACGGTGCGCATCCTCGGCAGAGCCTGTTCCCGAAAAGGCAAACGTCCGGCTCCTTGTCCCACACGGAAGGTGGCAGCCCTGAAAGCTGTTGCTGGTCTTCACCTTCCCCCTGCAGCCTACTCACAGGCACAACAGGTTTTGGGATCTCTGCTTTCCCAGAGACGCAATCTCTCACGGTGCGCATCCTCGGCAGAGCCTGTTCCCGAAAAGGCAAACGTCCGGCTCCTTGTCCCACACGGAAGGTGGCAGCCCTGAAAGCTCTTGCTGGTCTTCACCTTCCCCCTGCAGCCTATTCACAGGCACAACAGGTTTTGGGATCTGTGCTTGCCCAGAGAAGGAACATCTCACCGTGCGCATCCTCGGCAGAGCCTGTTCCCGAAAAGGCAAACGTCCGGCTCCTTGTCCCACACGGAAGGTGGCAGCCCTGAAAGCTCTTGCTGGTCTTCACCTTCCCCCTGCAGCCTATTCACAGGCACAACCGCACTGGGAATCTCTGCTTTCCCAAAGACGCAATCCCTCACGGTGCGCATCCTCGGCAGAGCCTGTTCCCGAAAAGGCAAACGTCCGGCTCCTTGTCCCACACGGAAGGTGGCAGCCCGGAAAGCTCTTGCTGGTCTTCACCTTCCCCCTGCAGCCTATTCACAGGCACAACAGGTTTGGGGATCTGTGCTTGCCCAGAGAAGGAACATCTCACGGTGCGCATCCTCGGCAGAGCCTGTTCCCGAAAAGGCAAACGTCCGGCTCCTTGTCCCACACGGAAGGTGGCAGCCCTGAAAGCTCTTGCTGGTCTTCACCTTCCCCGTGCAGCCTATTCACAGGCACAACAGGTTTTGGGATCTGTGCTTGCCCCAAGACGCAATCTCTCACGGTGCGCATCCTCGGCAGAGCCTGTTCCCGAAAAGGCAAACGTCCGGCTCCTTGTCCCACACGGAAGGTGGCAGCCCTGAAAGCTCTTGCTGGTCTTCACCTTCCCCGTGCAGCCTATTCACAGGCACAACCGCACTGGGAATCTCTGCTTTCCCAAAGATGCAATCCCTCACGGTGCGCATCCTCGGCAGAGCCTGTTCCCGAAAAGGCAAACGTCCGGCTCCTTGTCCCACACGGAAGGTGGCAGCCCGGAAAGCTCTTGCTGCTCTTCACCTTCCCCCTGCAGCCTATTCTCTGGCACAACAGGTTTTGGGATCTGTGCTTGCCCAGAGAAGGAACATCTCACGGTGCGCATCCTCGGCAGAGCCTGTTCCCGAAAAGGCAAACGTCCGGCTCCTTGTCCCACACGGAAGGTGGCAGCCCGGAAAGCTGTTGCTGGTATTCACCTTCCCCGTGCAGCCTATTCACAGGCACAACCGCACTGGGAATCTCTGCTTTCCCAAAGACGCAATCTCTCACGGTGCGCATCCTCGGCAGAGCCTGTTCCCGAAAAGGCAAACGTCCGGCTCCTTGTCCCACACGGAAGGTGGCAGCCCGGAAAGCTCTTGCTGGTCTTCACCTTCCCATGCAGCCTATTCACAGGCACAACCGCACTGGGAATCTCTGCTTTCCCAAAGACGCAATCCCTCACGGTGCGCATCCTCGGCAGAGCCTGTTCCCGAAAAGGCAAACGTCCGGCTCCTTGTCCCACACGGAAGGTGGCAGCCCGGAAAGCTCTTGCTGGTCTTCACCTTCCCCCTGCAGCCTATTCACAGGCACAACAGGTTTTGGGATCTCTGCTTGCCCAGAGAAGGAACATCTCACGGTGCGCATCCTCGGCAGAGCTTGTTCCCAAAAAGGCAAACGTCCGGCTCCTTGTCCCACACGGAAGGTGGCAGCCCGGAAAGCTCTTGCTGGTCTTCACCTTCCCCCTGCAGCCTATTCACAGGCACAACAGGTTTTGGGATCTGTGCTTGCCCAGAGAAGGAACATCTCACGGTGCGCATCCTCGGCAGAGCTTGTTCCCAAAAAGGCAAACGTCCGGCTCCTTGTCCCACACGGAAGGTGGCAGCCCGGAAAGCTCTTGCTGGTCTTCACCTTCCCCCTGCAGCCTATTCACAGGCACAACAGCTTTTGGGATCTGTGCTTGCCCAGAGAAGGAACATCTCACGGTGCGCATCCTCGGCAGAGCCTGTTCCTGAAAAGGCAAACGTCCGGCTCCTTGTCCCACACGGAAGGTGGCAGCCCGGAAAGCTGTTGCTGGTCTTCACCTTCCCCATGCAGCCTATTCACAGGCACAACCGCACTGGGAATCTCTGCTTTCCCAACGACGCAATCTCTCACGGTGCGCATCCTCGGCAGAGCTTGTTCCCGAAAAGGCAAACGTCCGGCTCCTTGTCCCACACGGAAGGTGGCAGCCCTGAAAGCTGTTGCTGGTCTTCACCTTCCCCCTGCAGCCTATTCACAGGCACAACCGCACTGGGAATCTCTGCTTTCCCAAAGATGCAATCCCTCACGGTGCGCATCCTCGGCAGAGCCTGTTCCCGAAAAGGCAAATGTCCGGCTCCTTGTCCCACACGGAAGGTGGCAGCCCTGAAAGCTCTTGCTGGTCTTCACCTTCCCCCTGCAGCCTATTCACAGGCACAACAGGTTTGGGGATCTCTGCTTGCCCAGAGACGCAATCTCTCACGGTGCGCATCCTCGGCAGAGCCTGTTCCCGAAAAGGCAAACGTCCGGCTCCTTGTCCCACACGGAAGGTGGCAGCCCTGAAAGCTGTTGCTGGTCTTCACCTTCCCCCTGCAGCCTACTCACAGGCACAACAGGTTTTGGGATCTCTGCTTTCCCAGAGACGCAATCTCTCACGGTGCGCATCCTCGGCAGAGCCTGTTCCCGAAAAGGCAAACGTCCGGCTCCTTGTCCCACACGGAAGGTGGCAGCCCGGAAAGCTGTTGCTGGTCTTCACCTTCCCCCTGCAGCCTATTCACAGGCACAACAGGTTTTGGGATCTGTGCTTGCCCAGAGAAGGAACATCTCACGGTGCGCATCCTCGGCAGAGCCTGTTCCCGAAAAGGCAAACGTCCGGCTCCTTGTCCCACACGGAAGGTGGCAGCCCGGAAAGCTCTTGCTGGTCTTCACCTTCCCCCTGCAGCCTATTCACAGGCACAACCGCACTGGGAATCTCTGCTTTCCCAAAGACGCAATCCCTCACGGTGCGCATCCTCGGCAGAGCCTGTTCCCGAAAAGGCAAACGTCCGGCTCCTTGTCCCACACGGAAGGTGGCAGCCCGGAAAGCTCTTGCTGGTCTTCACCTTCCCCCTGCAGCCTATTCACAGGCACAACAGGTTTTGGGATCTCTGCTTGCCCAGAAAAGGAACATCTCACGGTGCGCATCCTCGGCAGAGCCTGTTCCCGAAAAGGCAAACGTCCGGCTCCTTGTCCCACACAGAAGGTGGCAGCCCTGAAAGCTCTTGCTGCTCTTCACCTTCCCCCTGCAGCCTATTCTCTGGCACAACAGGTTTTGGGATCTCTGCTTGCCCAGAGAAGGAACATCTCACGGTGCACATCCTCGGCAGAGCCTGTTCCCGAAAAGGCAAACGTCCGGCTCCTTGTCCCACACGGAAGGTGGCAGCCCTGAAAGCTCTTGCTGGTCTTCACCTTCCCCCTGCAGCCTATTCACAGGCACAACCGCACTGGGAATCTCTGCTTTCCCAAAGATGCAATCCCTCACGGTGCGCATCCTCGGCAGAGCCTGTTCCCGAAAAGGCAAACGTCCGGCTCCTTGTCCCACACGGAAGGTGGCAGCCCGGAAAGCTCTTGCTGCTCTTCACCTTCCCCCTGCAGCCTATTCTCTGGCACAACAGGTTTTGGGATCTGTGCTTGCGCAGAGAAGGAACATCTCACGGTGCGCATCCTCGGCAGAGCCTGTTCCCGAAAAGGCAAACGTCCGGCTCCTTGTCCCACACGGAAGGTGGCAGCCCGGAAAGCTGTTGCTGGTATTCACCTTCCCCGTGCAGCCTATTCACAGGCACAACCGCACTGGGAATCTCTGCTTTCCCAAAGACGCAATCTCTCACGGTGCGCATCCTCGGCAGAGCCTGTTCCCGAAAAGGCAAACGTCCGGCTCCTTGTCCCACACGGAAGGTGGCAGCCCGGAAAGCTGTTGCTGGTCTTCACCTTCCCATGCAGCCTATTCACAGGCACAACCGCACTGGGAATCTCTGCTTTCCCAAAGACGCAATCCCTCACGGTGCGCATCCTCGGCAGAGCCTGTTCCCGAAAAGGCAAACGTCCGGCTCCTTGTCCCACACGGAAGGTGGCAGCCCGGAAAGCTCTTGCTGGTCTTCACCTTCCCCCTGCAGCCTATTCACAGGCACAACAGGTTTTGGGATCTCTGCTTGCCCAGAGAAGGAACATCTCACGGTGCGCATCCTCGGCAGAGCCTGTTCCCGAAAAGGCAAACGTCCGGCTCCTTGTCCCACACGGAAGGTGGCAGCCCTGAAAGCTCTTGCTGGTCTTCACCTTCCCCCTGCAGCCTATTCACAGGCACAACAGGTTTTGGGATCTGTGCTTGCCCAGAGAAGGAACATCTCACGGTGCGCATCCTCGGCAGAGCCTGTTCCCGAAAAGGCAAACGTCCGGCTCCTTGTCCCACACGGAAGGTGGCAGCCCGGAAAGCTGTTGCTGGTCTTCACCTTCCCCATGCAGCCTATTCACAGGCACAACCGCACTGGGAATCTCTGCTTTCCCAAAGACGCAATCCCTCACGGTGCGCATCCTCGGCAGAGCCTGTTCCCGAAAAGGCAAACGTCCGGCTCCTTGTCCCACACGGAAGGTGGCAGCCCTGAAAGCTCTTGCTGGTCTTCACCTTCCCCCTGCAGCCTATTCACAGGCACAACAGGTTTGGGGATCTGTGCTTGCCCAGAGAAGGAACATCTCACGGTGCGCATCCTCGGCAGAGCCTGTTCCCGAAAAGGCAAACGTCCGGCTCCTTGTCCCACACGGAAGGTGGCAGCCCTGAAAGCTGTTGCTGGTCTTCACCTTCCCCCTGCAGCCTATTCACAGGCACAACAGGTTTTGGGATCTCTGCTTGCCCAGAGAAGGAACATCTCACGGTGCGCATCCTCGGCAGAGCTTGTTCCCAAAAAGGCAAACGTCCGGCTCCTTGTCCCACACGGAAGGTGGCAGCCCTGAAAGCTCTTGCTGGTCTTCACCTTCCCCCTGCAGCCTATTCACAGGCACAACCGCACTGGGAATCTCTGCTTTCCCAAAGACGCAATCCCTCACGGTGCGCATCCTCGGCAGAGCCTGTTCCCGAAAAGGCAAACGTCCGGCTCCTTGTCCCACACGGAAGGTGGCAGCCCTGAAAGCTCTTGCTGGTCTTCACCTTCCCCCTGCAGCCTATTCACAGGCACAACAGGTTTTGGGATCTGTGCTTGCCCAGAGAAGGAACATCTCACGGTGCGCATCCTCGGCAGAGCCTGTTCCCGAAAAGGCAAACGTCCGGCTCCTTGTCCCACACGGAAGGTGGCAGTCCTGAAAGCTCTTGCTGGTCTTCACCTTCCCCGTGCAGCCTATTCACAGGCACAACAGGTTTTGGGATCCCTGCTTTCCCAGAGACGCAATCCCTCACGGTGCGCATCCTCGGCAGAGCCTGTTCCTGAAAAGGCAAACGTCCGGCTCCTTGTCCCACACGGAAGGTGGCAGCCCTGAAAGCTCTTGCTGGTCTTCACCTTCCCCCTGCAGCCTATTCACAGGCACAACCGCACTGGGAATCTCTGCTTTCCCAAAGATGCAATCCCTCACGGTGCGCATCCTCGGCAGAGCCTGTTCCCGAAAAGGCAAACGTCCGGCTCCTTGTCCCACACGGAAGGTGGCAGCCCTGAAAGCTGTTGCTGGTCTTCACCTTCCCCCTGCAGCCTACTCACAGGCACAACAGGTTTTGGGATCTCTGCTTTCCCAGAGACGCAATCTCTCACGGTGCGCATCCTCGGCAGAGCCTGTTCCCAAAAAGGCAAACGTCCGGCTCCTTGTCCCACACGGAAGGTGGCAGCCCGGAAAGCTCTTGCTGGTCTTCACCTTCCCCCTGCAGCCTATTCACAGGCACAACAGGTTTGGGGATCTCTGCTTGCCCAGAAAAGGAACATCTCACGGTGCGCATCCTCGGCAGAGCCTGTTCCCGAAAAGGCAAACGTCCGGCTCCTTGTCCCACACGGAAGGTGGCAGCCCTGAAAGCTCTTGCTGCTCTTCACCTTCCCCCTGCAGCCTATTCTCTGGCACAACAGGTTTTGGGATCTCTGCTTGCCCAGAGAAGGAACATCTCACGGTGCGCATCCTCGGCAGAGCCTGTTCCCGAAAAGGCAAACGTCCGGCTCCTTGTCCCACACGGAAGGTGGCAGCCCTGAAAGCTCTTGCTGGTCTTCACCTTCCCCCTGCAGCCTACTCACAGGCACAACAGGTTTTGGGATCTCTGCTTTCCCAGAGACGCAATCTCTCACGGTGCGCATCCTCGGCAGAGCCTGTTCCCGAAAAGGCAAACGTCCGGCTCCTTGTCCCACACGGAAGGTGGCAGCCCTGAAAGCTCTTGCTGGTCTTCACCTTCCCCCTGCAGCCTATTCACAGGCACAACAGGTTTTGGGATCTGTGCTTGCCCAGAGAAGGAACATCTCACCGTGCGCATCCTCGGCAGAGCCTGTTCCCGAAAAGGCAAACGTCCGGCTCCTTGTCCCACACGGAAGGTGGCAGCCCTGAAAGCTCTTGCTGGTCTTCACCTTCCCCCTGCAGCCTATTCACAGGCACAACCGCACTGGGAATCTCTGCTTTCCCAAAGACGCAATCTCTCACGGTGCGCATCCTCGGCAGAGCCTGTTCCCGAAAAGGCAAACGTCCGGCTCCTTGTCCCACACGGAAGGTGGCAGCCCGGAAAGCTCTTGCTGGTCTTCACCTTCCCCCTGCAGCCTATTCACAGGCACAACAGGATGGGGATCTCTGCTTGCCCAGAGAAGGAACATCTCACGGTGCGCATCCTCGGCAGAGCCTGTTCCCGAAAAGGCAAACGTCCGGCTCCTTGTCCCACACGGAAGGTGGCAGCCCTGAAAGCTCTTGCTGGTCTTCACCTTCCCCGTGCAGCCTATTCACAGGCACAACAGGTTTTGGGATCTGTGCTTGCCCCAAGACGCAATCTCTCACGGTGCGCATCCTCGGCAGAGCCTGTTCCCGAAAAGGCAAACGTCCGGCTCCTTGTCCCACACGGAAGGTGGCAGCCCTGAAAGCTCTTGCTGGTCTTCACCTTCCCCGTGCAGCCTATTCACAGGCACAACCGCACTGGGAATCTCTGCTTTCCCAAAGATGCAATCCCTCACGGTGCGCATCCTCGGCAGAGCCTGTTCCCGAAAAGGCAAACGTCCGGCTCCTTGTCCCACACGGAAGGTGGCAGCCCGGAAAGCTCTTGCTGCTCTTCACCTTCCCCCTGCAGCCTATTCTCTGGCACAACAGGTTTTGGGATCTGTGCTTGCGCAGAGAAGGAACATCTCACGGTGCGCATCCTCGGCAGAGCCTGTTCCCGAAAAGGCAAACGTCCGGCTCCTTGTCCCACACGGAAGGTGGCAGCCCGGAAAGCTGTTGCTGGTATTCACCTTCCCCGTGCAGCCTATTCACAGGCACAACCGCACTGGGAATCTCTGCTTTCCCAAAGACGCAATCTCTCACGGTGCGCATCCTCGGCAGAGCCTGTTCCCGAAAAGGCAAACGTCCGGCTCCTTGTCCCACACGGAAGGTGGCAGCCCGGAAAGCTGTTGCTGGTCTTCACCTTCCCATGCAGCCTATTCACAGGCACAACCGCACTGGGAATCTCTGCTTTCCCAAAGACGCAATCCCTCACGGTGCGCATCCTCGGCAGAGCCTGTTCCCGAAAAGGCAAACGTCCGGCTCCTTGTCCCACACGGAAGGTGGCAGCCCGGAAAGCTCTTGCTGGTCTTCACCTTCCCCCTGCAGCCTATTCACAGGCACAACAGGTTTTGGGATCTCTGCTTGCCCAGAGAAGGAACATCTCACGGTGCGCATCCTCGGCAGAGCCTGTTCCCGAAAAGGCAAACGTCCGGCTCCTTGTCCCACACGGAAGGTGGCAGCCCTGAAAGCTCTTGCTGGTCTTCACCTTCCCCCTGCAGCCTATTCACAGGCACAACAGGTTTTGGGATCTGTGCTTGCCCAGAGAAGGAACATCTCACGGTGCGCATCCTCGGCAGAGCCTGTTCCCGAAAAGGCAAACGTCCGGCTCCTTGTCCCACACGGAAGGTGGCAGCCCGGAAAGCTGTTGCTGGTCTTCACCTTCCCCATGCAGCCTATTCACAGGCACAACCGCACTGGGAATCTCTGCTTTCCCAAAGACGCAATCCCTCACGGTGCGCATCCTCGGCAGAGCCTGTTCCCGAAAAGGCAAACGTCCGGCTCCTTGTCCCACACGGAAGGTGGCAGCCCTGAAAGCTCTTGCTGGTCTTCACCTTCCCCCTGCAGCCTATTCACAGGCACAACAGGTTTGGGGATCTGTGCTTGCCCAGAGAAGGAACATCTCACGGTGCGCATCCTCGGCAGAGCCTGTTCCCGAAAAGGCAAACGTCCGGCTCCTTGTCCCACACGGAAGGTGGCAGCCCTGAAAGCTGTTGCTGGTCTTCACCTTCCCCCTGCAGCCTATTCACAGGCACAACAGGTTTTGGGATCTCTGCTTGCCCAGAGAAGGAACATCTCACGGTGCGCATCCTCGGCAGAGCTTGTTCCCAAAAAGGCAAACGTCCGGCTCCTTGTCCCACACGGAAGGTGGCAGCCCTGAAAGCTCTTGCTGGTCTTCACCTTCCCCCTGCAGCCTATTCACAGGCACAACCGCACTGGGAATCTCTGCTTTCCCAAAGACGCAATCCCTCACGGTGCGCATCCTCGGCAGAGCCTGTTCCCGAAAAGGCAAACGTCCGGCTCCTTGTCCCACACGGAAGGTGGCAGCCCTGAAAGCTCTTGCTGGTCTTCACCTTCCCCCTGCAGCCTATTCACAGGCACAACAGGTTTTGGGATCTGTGCTTGCCCAGAGAAGGAACATCTCACGGTGCGCATCCTCGGCAGAGCCTGTTCCCGAAAAGGCAAACGTCCGGCTCCTTGTCCCACACGGAAGGTGGCAGTCCTGAAAGCTCTTGCTGGTCTTCACCTTCCCCGTGCAGCCTATTCACAGGCACAACAGGTTTTGGGATCCCTGCTTTCCCAGAGACGCAATCCCTCACGGTGCGCATCCTCGGCAGAGCCTGTTCCTGAAAAGGCAAACGTCCGGCTCCTTGTCCCACACGGAAGGTGGCAGCCCTGAAAGCTCTTGCTGGTCTTCACCTTCCCCCTGCAGCCTATTCACAGGCACAACCGCACTGGGAATCTCTGCTTTCCCAAAGATGCAATCCCTCACGGTGCGCATCCTCGGCAGAGCCTGTTCCCGAAAAGGCAAACGTCCGGCTCCTTGTCCCACACGGAAGGTGGCAGCCCTGAAAGCTGTTGCTGGTCTTCACCTTCCCCCTGCAGCCTACTCACAGGCACAACAGGTTTTGGGATCTCTGCTTTCCCAGAGACGCAATCTCTCACGGTGCGCATCCTCGGCAGAGCCTGTTCCCAAAAAGGCAAACGTCCGGCTCCTTGTCCCACACGGAAGGTGGCAGCCCGGAAAGCTCTTGCTGGTCTTCACCTTCCCCCTGCAGCCTATTCACAGGCACAACAGGTTTGGGGATCTCTGCTTGCCCAGAAAAGGAACATCTCACGGTGCGCATCCTCGGCAGAGCCTGTTCCCGAAAAGGCAAACGTCCGGCTCCTTGTCCCACACGGAAGGTGGCAGCCCTGAAAGCTCTTGCTGCTCTTCACCTTCCCCCTGCAGCCTATTCTCTGGCACAACAGGTTTTGGGATCTCTGCTTGCCCAGAGAAGGAACATCTCACGGTGCGCATCCTCGGCAGAGCCTGTTCCCGAAAAGGCAAACGTCCGGCTCCTTGTCCCACACGGAAGGTGGCAGCCCTGAAAGCTCTTGCTGGTCTTCACCTTCCCCCTGCAGCCTACTCACAGGCACAACAGGTTTTGGGATCTCTGCTTTCCCAGAGACGCAATCTCTCACGGTGCGCATCCTCGGCAGAGCCTGTTCCCGAAAAGGCAAACGTCCGGCTCCTTGTCCCACACGGAAGGTGGCAGCCCTGAAAGCTCTTGCTGGTCTTCACCTTCCCCCTGCAGCCTATTCACAGGCACAACAGGTTTTGGGATCTGTGCTTGCCCAGAGAAGGAACATCTCACCGTGCGCATCCTCGGCAGAGCCTGTTCCCGAAAAGGCAAACGTCCGGCTCCTTGTCCCACACGGAAGGTGGCAGCCCTGAAAGCTCTTGCTGGTCTTCACCTTCCCCCTGCAGCCTATTCACAGGCACAACCGCACTGGGAATCTCTGCTTTCCCAAAGACGCAATCCCTCACGGTGCGCATCCTCGGCAGAGCCTGTTCCCGAAAAGGCAAACGTCCGGCTCCTTGTCCCACACGGAAGGTGGCAGCCCGGAAAGCTCTTGCTGGTCTTCACCTTCCCCCTGCAGCCTATTCACAGGCACAACAGGTTTGGGGATCTCTGCTTGCCCAGAGAAGGAACATCTCACGGTGCGCATCCTCGGCAGAGCCTGTTCCCGAAAAGGCAAACGTCCGGCTCCTTGTCCCACACGGAAGGTGGCAGCCCTGAAAGCTCTTGCTGGTCTTCACCTTCCCCGTGCAGCCTATTCACAGGCACAACAGGTTTTGGGATCTGTGCTTGCCCCAAGACGCAATCTCTCACGGTGCGCATCCTCGGCAGAGCCTGTTCCCGAAAAGGCAAACGTCCGGCTCCTTGTCCCACACGGAAGGTGGCAGCCCTGAAAGCTCTTGCTGGTCTTCACCTTCCCCGTGCAGCCTATTCACAGGCACAACCGCACTGGGAATCTCTGCTTTCCCAAAGATGCAATCCCTCACGGTGCGCATCCTCGGCAGAGCCTGTTCCCGAAAAGGCAAACGTCCGGCTCCTTGTCCCACACGGAAGGTGGCAGCCCGGAAAGCTCTTGCTGCTCTTCACCTTCCCCCTGCAGCCTATTCTCTGGCACAACAGGTTTTGGGATCTGTGCTTGCCCAGAGAAGGAACATCTCACGGTGCGCATCCTCGGCAGAGCCTGTTCCCGAAAAGGCAAACGTCCGGCTCCTTGTCCCACACGGAAGGTGGCAGCCCGGAAAGCTGTTGCTGGTCTTCACCTTCCCCGTGCAGCCTATTCACAGGCACAACCGCACTGGGAATCTCTGCTTTCCCAAAGACGCAATCTCTCACGGTGCGCATCCTCGGCAGAGCCTGTTCCCGAAAAGGCAAACGTCCGGCTCCTTGTCCCACACGGAAGGTGGCAGCCCGGAAAGCTCTTGCTGGTCTTCACCTTCCCATGCAGCCTATTCACAGGCACAACCGCACTGGGAATCTCTGCTTTCCCAAAGACGCAATCCCTCACGGTGCGCATCCTCGGCAGAGCCTGTTCCCGAAAAGGCAAACGTCCGGCTCCTTGTCCCACACGGAAGGTGGCAGCCCGGAAAGCTCTTGCTGGTCTTCACCTTCCCCCTGCAGCCTATTCACAGGCACAACAGGTTTTGGGATCTCTGCTTGCCCAGAGAAGGAACATCTCACGGTGCGCATCCTCGGCAGAGCTTGTTCCCAAAAAGGCAAACGTCCGGCTCCTTGTCCCACACGGAAGGTGGCAGCCCGGAAAGCTCTTGCTGGTCTTCACCTTCCCCCTGCAGCCTATTCACAGGCACAACAGGTTTTGGGATCTGTGCTTGCCCAGAGAAGGAACATCTCACGGTGCGCATCCTCGGCAGAGCTTGTTCCCAAAAAGGCAAACGTCCGGCTCCTTGTCCCACACGGAAGGTGGCAGCCCGGAAAGCTCTTGCTGGTCTTCACCTTCCCCCTGCAGCCTATTCACAGGCACAACAGCTTTTGGGATCTGTGCTTGCCCAGAGAAGGAACATCTCACGGTGCGCATCCTCGGCAGAGCCTGTTCCTGAAAAGGCAAACGTCCGGCTCCTTGTCCCACACGGAAGGTGGCAGCCCGGAAAGCTGTTGCTGGTCTTCACCTTCCCCATGCAGCCTATTCACAGGCACAACCGCACTGGGAATCTCTGCTTTCCCAACGACGCAATCTCTCACGGTGCGCATCCTCGGCAGAGCTTGTTCCCGAAAAGGCAAACGTCCGGCTCCTTGTCCCACACGGAAGGTGGCAGCCCTGAAAGCTGTTGCTGGTCTTCACTTTCCCCCTGCAGCCTATTCACAGGCACAACCGCACTGGGAATCTCTGCTTTCCCAAAGATGCAATCCCTCACGGTGCGCATCCTCGGCAGAGCCTGTTCCCGAAAAGGCAAATGTCCGGCTCCTTGTCCCACACGGAAGGTGGCAGCCCTGAAAGCTCTTGCTGGTCTTCACCTTCCCCCTGCAGCCTATTCACAGGCACAACAGGTTTGGGGATCTCTGCTTGCCCAGAGACGCAATCTCTCACGGTGCGCATCCTCGGCAGAGCCTGTTCCCGAAAAGGCAAACGTCCGGCTCCTTGTCCCACACGGAAGGTGGCAGCCCTGAAAGCTGTTGCTGGTCTTCACCTTCCCCCTGCAGCCTACTCACAGGCACAACAGGTTTTGGGATCTCTGCTTTCCCAGAGACGCAATCTCTCACGGTGCGCATCCTCGGCAGAGCCTGTTCCCGAAAAGGCAAACGTCCGGCTCCTTGTCCCACACGGAAGGTGGCAGCCCGGAAAGCTGTTGCTGGTCTTCACCTTCCCCCTGCAGCCTATTCACAGGCACAACAGGTTTTGGGATCTGTGCTTGCCCAGAGAAGGAACATCTCACGGTGCGCATCCTCGGCAGAGCCTGTTCCCGAAAAGGCAAACGTCCGGCTCCTTGTCCCACACGGAAGGTGGCAGCCCGGAAAGCTCTTGCTGGTCTTCACCTTCCCCCTGCAGCCTATTCACAGGCACAACCGCACTGGGAATCTCTGCTTTCCCAAAGACGCAATCCCTCACGGTGCGCATCCTCGGCAGAGCCTGTTCCCGAAAAGGCAAACGTCCGGCTCCTTGTCCCACACGGAAGGTGGCAGCCCGGAAAGCTCTTGCTGGTCTTCACCTTCCCCCTGCAGCCTATTCACAGGCACAACAGGTTTTGGGATCTCTGCTTGCCCAGAAAAGGAACATCTCATGGTGCGCATCCTCGGCAGAGCCTGTTCCCGAAAAGGCAAACGTCCGGCTCCTTGTCCCACACGGAAGGTGGCAGCCCTGAAAGCTCTTGCTGCTCTTCACCTTCCCCCTGCAGCCTATTCACAGGCACAACAGGTTTTGGGATCTCTGCTTGCCCAGAGAAGGAACATCTCACGGTGCGCATCCTCGGCAGAGCCTGTTCCCGAAAAGGCAAACGTCCGGCTCCTTGTCCCACACGGAAGGTGGCAGCCCGGAAAGCTCTTGCTGGTCTTCACCTTCCCCGTGCAGCCTATTCACAGGCACAACCGCACTGGGAATCTCTGCTTTCCCAAAGACGCAATCCCTCACGGTGCGCATCCTCGGCAGAGCCTGTTCCCGAAAAGGCAAACGTCCGGCTCCTTGTCCCACACGGAAGGTGGCAGCCCGGAAAGCTCTTGCTGGTCTTCACCTTCCCCCTGCAGCCTATTCACAGGCACAACAGGTTTGGGGATCTCTGCTTGCCCAGAGACGCAATCTCTCACGGTGCGCATCCTCGGCAGAGCCTGTTCCCGAAAAGGCAAACGTCCGGCTCCTTGTCCCACACGGAAGGTGGCAGCCCGGAAAGCTCTTGCTGGTCTTCACCTTCCCCCTGCAGCCTATTCACAGGCACAACCGCACTGGGAATCTCTGCTTGCCCAGAGACGCAATCTCTCACGGTGCGCATCCTCGGCAGAGCCTGTTCCCGAAAAGGCAAACGTCCGGCTCCTTGTCCCACACGGAAGGTGGCAGCCCTGAAAGCTGTTGCTGGTCTTCACCTTTCCCATGCAGCCTATTCACAGGCACAACCGCACTGGGAATCTCTGCTTTCCCAGAGACGCAATCTCTCACGGTGCGCATCCTCGGCAGAGCCTGTTCCCGAAAAGGCAAACGTCCAGCTCCTTGTCCCACACGGAAGGTGGCAGCCCTGAAAGCTCTTGCTGGTCTTCACCTTCCCCGTGCAGCCTATTCACAGGCACAACAGGTTTTGGGATCTGTGCTTGCCCCAAGACGCAATCTCTCACGGTGCGCATCCTCGGCAGAGCCTGTTCCCGAAAAGGCAAACGTCCGGCTCCTTGTCCCACACGGAAGGTGGCAGCCCTGAAAGCTCTTGCTGGTCTTCACCTTCCCCGTGCAGCCTATTCACAGGCACAACCGCACTGGGAATCTCTGCTTTCCCAAAGATGCAATCCCTCACGGTGCGCATCCTCGGCAGAGCCTGTTCCCGAAAAGGCAAACGTCCGGCTCCTTGTCCCACACGGAAGGTGGCAGCCCGGAAAGCTCTTGCTGCTCTTCACCTTCCCCCTGCAGCCTATTCTCTGGCACAACAGGTTTTGGGATCTGTGCTTGCCCAGAGAAGGAACATCTCACGGTGCGCATCCTCGGCAGAGCCTGTTCCCGAAAAGGCAAACGTCCGGCTCCTTGTCCCACACGGAAGGTGGCAGCCCGGAAAGCTGTTGCTGGTATTCACCTTCCCCGTGCAGCCTATTCACAGGCACAACCGCACTGGGAATCTCTGCTTTCCCAAAGACGCAATCTCTCACGGTGCGCATCCTCGGCAGAGCCTGTTCCCGAAAAGGCAAACGTCCGGCTCCTTGTCCCACACGGAAGGTGGCAGCCCGGAAAGCTCTTGCTGGTCTTCACCTTCCCCCTGCAGCCTATTCACAGGCACAACCGCACTGGGAATCTCTGCTTTCCCAAAGACGCAATCCCTCACGGTGCGCATCCTCGGCAGAGCCTGTTCCCGAAAAGGCAAACGTCCGGCTCCTTGTCCCACACGGAAGGTGGCAGCCCGGAAAGCTGTTGCTGGTCTTCACCTTCCCCCTGCAGCCTATTCACAGGCACAACAGGTTTTGGGATCTCTGCTTGCCCAGAGAAGGAACATCTCACGGTGCGCATCCTCGGCAGAGCTTGTTCCCAAAAAGGCAAACGTCCGGCTCCTTGTCCCACACGGAAGGTGGCAGCCCGGAAAGCTCTTGCTGGTCTTCACCTTCCCCCTGCAGCCTATTCACAGGCACAACAGGTTTTGGGATCTGTGCTTGCCCAGAGAAGGAACATCTCACGGTGCGCATCCTCGGCAGAGCTTGTTCCCAAAAAGGCAAACGTCCGGCTCCTTGTCCCACACGGAAGGTGGCAGCCCGGAAAGCTCTTGCTGGTCTTCACCTTCCCCCTGCAGCCTATTCACAGGCACAACAGCTTTTGGGATCTGTGCTTGCCCAGAGAAGGAACATCTCACGGTGCGCATCCTCGGCAGAGCCTGTTCCCGAAAAGGCAAACGTCCGGCTCCTTGTCCCACACGGAAGGTGGCAGCCCGGAAAGCTGTTGCTGGTCTTCACCTTCCCCATGCAGCCTATTCACAGGCACAACCGCACTGGGAATCTCTGCTTTCCCAACGACGCAATCTCTCACGGTGCGCATCCTCGGCAGAGCTTGTTCCCGAAAAGGCAAACGTCCGGCTCCTTGTCCCACACGGAAGGTGGCAGCCCTGAAAGCTGTTGCTGGTCTTCACCTTCCCCCTGCAGCCTATTCACAGGCACAACCGCACTGGGAATCTCTGCTTTCCCAAAGATGCAATCCCTCACGGTGCGCATCCTCGGCAGAGCCTGTTCCCGAAAAGGCAAATGTCCGGCTCCTTGTCCCACACGGAAGGTGGCAGCCCTGAAAGCTCTTGCTGGTCTTCACCTTCCCCCTGCAGCCTATTCACAGGCACAACAGGTTTGGGGATCTCTGCTTGCCCAGAGACGCAATCTCTCACGGTGCGCATCCTCGGCAGAGCCTGTTCCCGAAAAGGCAAACGTCCGGCTCCTTGTCCCACACGGAAGGTGGCAGCCCTGAAAGCTGTTGCTGGTCTTCACCTTCCCCCTGCAGCCTACTCACAGGCACAACAGGTTTTGGGATCTCTGCTTTCCCAGAGACGCAATCTCTCACGGTGCGCATCCTCGGCAGAGCCTGTTCCCGAAAAGGCAAACGTCCGGCTCCTTGTCCCACACGGAAGGTGGCAGCCCGAAAAGCTGTTGCTGGTCTTCACCTTCCCCCTGCAGCCTATTCACAGGCACAACAGGTTTTGGGATCTGTGCTTGCCCAGAGAAGGAACATCTCACGGTGCGCATCCTCGGCAGAGCCTGTTCCCGAAAAGGCAAACGTCCGGCTCCTTGTCCCACACGGAAGGTGGCAGCCCGGAAAGCTCTTGCTGGTCTTCACCTTCCCCCTGCAGCCTATTCACAGGCACAACCGCACTGGGAATCTCTGCTTTCCCAAAGACGCAATCCCTCACGGTGCGCATCCTCGGCAGAGCCTGTTCCCGAAAAGGCAAACGTCCGGCTCCTTGTCCCACACGGAAGGTGGCAGCCCGGAAAGCTCTTGCTGGTCTTCACCTTCCCCCTGCAGCCTATTCACAGGCACAACAGGTTTTGGGATCTCTGCTTGCCCAGAAAAGGAACATCTCATGGTGCGCATCCTCGGCAGAGCCTGTTCCCGAAAAGGCAAACGTCCGGCTCCTTGTCCCACACGGAAGGTGGCAGCCCTGAAAGCTCTTGCTGCTCTTCACCTTCCCCCTGCAGCCTATTCACAGGCACAACAGGTTTTGGGATCTCTGCTTGCCCAGAGAAGGAACATCTCACGGTGCGCATCCTCGGCAGAGCCTGTTCCCGAAAAGGCAAACGTCCGGCTCCTTGTCCCACACGGAAGGTGGCAGCCCGGAAAGCTCTTGCTGGTCTTCACCTTCCCCCTGCAGCCTATTCACAGGCACAACCGCACTGGGAATCTCTGCTTTCCCAAAGACGCAATCCCTCACGGTGCGCATCCTCGGCAGAGCCTGTTCCCGAAAAGGCAAACGTCCGGCTCCTTGTCCCACACGGAAGGTGGCAGCCCGGAAAGCTCTTGCTGGTCTTCACCTTCCCCCTGCAGCCTATTCACAGGCACAACAGGTTTGGGGATCTCTGCTTGCCCAGAGACGCAATCTCTCACGGTGCGCATCCTCGGCAGAGCCTGTTCCCGAAAAGGCAAACGTCCGGCTCCTTGTCCCACACGGAAGGTGGCAGCCCGGAAAGCTCTTGCTGGTCTTCACCTTCCCCCTGCAGCCTATTCACAGGCACAACCGCACTGGGAATCTCTGCTTGCCCAGAGACGCAATCTCTCACGGTGCGCATCCTCGGCAGAGCCTGTTCCCGAAAAGGCAAACGTCCGGCTCCTTGTCCCACACGGAAGGTGGCAGCCCTGAAAGCTGTTGCTGGTCTTCACCTTTCCCATGCAGCCTATTCACAGGCACAACCGCACTGGGAATCTCTGCTTTCCCAGAGACGCAATCTCTCACGGTGCGCATCCTCGGCAGAGCCTGTTCCCGAAAAGGCAAACGTCCAGCTCCTTGTCCCACACGGAAGGTGGCAGCCCTGAAAGCTCTTGCTGGTCTTCACCTTCCCCGTGCAGCCTATTCACAGGCACAACAGGTTTTGGGATCTGTGCTTGCCCCAAGACGCAATCTCTCACGGTGCGCATCCTCGGCAGAGCCTGTTCCCGAAAAGGCAAACGTCCGGCTCCTTGTCCCACACGGAAGGTGGCAGCCCTGAAAGCTCTTGCTGGTCTTCACCTTCCCCGTGCAGCCTATTCACAGGCACAACCGCACTGGGAATCTCTGCTTTCCCAAAGATGCAATCCCTCACGGTGCGCATCCTCGGCAGAGCCTGTTCCCGAAAAGGCAAACGTCCGGCTCCTTGTCCCACACGGAAGGTGGCAGCCCTGAAAGCTCTTGCTGGTCTTCACCTTCCCCCTGCAGCCTATTCACAGGCACAACAGGTTTGGGGATCTCTGCTTGCCCCAAGACGCAATCTCTCACGGTGCGCATCCTCGGCAGAGCCTGTTCCCGAAAAGGCAAACGTCCGGCTCCTTGTCCCACACGGAAGGTGGCAGCCCTGAAAGCTGTTGCTGGTCTTCACCTTCCCCATGCAGCCTATTCACAGGCACAACAGGTTTTGGGATCTGTGCTTGCCCCAAGACGCAATCTCTCACGGTGCGCATCCTCGGCAGAGCCTGTTCCCGAAAAGGCAAACGTCCGGCTCCTTGTCCCACACGGAAGGTGGCAGCCCGGAAAGCTCTTGCTGGTCTTCACCTTCCCCCTGCAGCCTATTCACAGGCACAACAGGTTTTGGGATCTCTGCTTGCCCAGAGAAGGAACATCTCACGGTGCGCATCCTCGGCAGAGCCTGTTCCCGAAAAGGCAAACGTCCGGCTCCTTGTCCCACACGGAAGGTGGCAGCCCTGAAAGCTCTTGCTGGTCTTCACCTTCCCCATGCAGCCTATTCACAGGCACAACAGGTGTTGGGATCTCTGCTTTCCCAAAGACGCAATCTCTCACGGTGCGCATCCTCGGCAGAGCCTGTTCCCGAAAAGGCAAACGTCCGGCTCCTTGTCCCACACGGAAGGTGGCAGCCCGGAAAGCTGTTGCTGGTCTTCACCTTCCCCCTGCAGCCTATTCACAGGCACAACAGGTTTTGGGATCTGTGCTTGCCCAGAGAAGGAACATCTCACGGTGCGCATCCTCGGCAGAGCCTGTTCCCGAAAAGGCAAACGTCCGGCTCCTTGTCCCACACGGAAGGTGGCAGCCCTGAAAGCTCTTGCTGGTCTTCACCTTCCCCATGCAGCCTATTCACAGGCACAACAGGTTTTGGGATCTGTGCTTGCCCAGAGAAGGAACATCTCACGGTGCGCATCCTCGGCAGAGCCTGTTCCCGAAAAGGCAAACGTCCGGCTCCTTGTCCCACACGGAAGGTGGCAGCCCTGAAAGCTCTTGCTGGTCTTCACCTTCCCCCTGCAGCCTATTCACAGGCACAACCGCACTGGGAATCTCTGCTTTCCCAGAGACGCAATCCCTCACGGTGCGTATCCTCGGCAGAGCCTGTTCCCGAAAAGGCAAACGTCCGGCTCCTTGTCCCACACGGAAGGTGGCAGCCCTGAAAGCTCTTGCTGGTCTTCACCTTCCCCATGCAGCCTATTCACAGGCACAACCGCACTGGGAATCTCTGCTTTCCCAAAGACGCAATCCCTCACGGTGCGCATCCTCGGCAGAGCCTGTTCCCGAAAAGGCAAACGTCCGGCTCCTTGTCCCACACGGAAGGTGGCAGCCCTGAAAGCTCTTGCTGGTCTTCACCTTCCCCCTGCAGCCTATTCACAGGCACAACAGGTTTTGGGATCTCTGCTTGCCCAGAGAAGGAACATCTCACGGTGCGCATCCTCGGCAGAGCTTGTTCCCGAAAAGGCAAACGTCCGGCTCCTTGTCCCACATGGAAGGTGGCAGCCCTGAAAGCTGTTGCTGGTCTTCACCTTCCCCCTGCAGCCTATTCACAGGCACAACCGCACTGGGAATCTCTGCTTTCCCAAAGACGCAATCTCTCACGGTGCGCATCCTCGGCAGAGCTTGTTCCCGAAAAGGCAAACGTCCGGCTCCTTGTCCCACACGGAAGGTGGCAGCCCTGAAAGCTCTTGCTGGTCTTCACCTTCCCCCTGCAGCCTATTCACAGGCACAACAGGTTTTGGGATCTCTGCTTGCCCAGAGAAGGAACATCTCACGGTGCGCGTCCTCGGCAGAGCCTGTTCCCGAAAAGGCAAACGTCCGGCTCCTTGTCCCACACGGAAGGTGGCAGCCCGGAAAGCTGTTGCTGGTCTTCACCTTCCCCCTGCAGCCTATTCACAGGCACAACAGGTTTGGGGATCTCTGCTTGCCCAGAGACGCAATCTCTCACGGTGCGCATCCTCGGCAGAGCCTGTTCCCGAAAAGGCAAACATCCGGCTCCTTGTCCCACACGGAAGGTGGCAGCCCTGAAAGCTCTTGCTGGTCTTCACCTTCCCCCTGCAGCCTATTCACAGGCACAACAGGTTTTGGGATCTCTGCTTGCCCAGAGACGCAATCTCTCACGGTGCGCATCCTCGGCAGAGCCTGTTCCAGAACAGGCAAACGTCCGGCTCCTTGTCCCACACGGAAGGTGGCAGCCCGGAAAGCTCTTGCTGGTCTTCACCTTCCCCCTGCAGCCTATTCACAGGCACAACCGCACTGGGAATCTCTGCTTTCCCAAAGACGCAATCTCTCACGGTGCGCATCCTCGGCAGAGCCTGTTCCTGAAAAGGCAAACGTCCGGCTCCTTGTCCCACACGGAAGGTGGCAGCCCTGAAAGCTGTTGCTGGTCTTCACCTTCCCCGTGCAGCCTATTCACAGGCACAACCGCACTGGGAATCTCTGCTTTCCCAAAGATGCAATCCCTCACGGTGCGCATCCTCGGCAGAGCCTGTTCCCGAAAAGGCAAACGTCCGGCTCCTTGTCCCACACGGAAGGTGGCAGCCCTGAAAGCTGTTGCTGGTCTTCACCTTCCCCCTGCAGCCTATTCACAGGCACAACAGGTTTGGGGACCTCTGCTTGCCCAGAGATGCAATCTCTCACGGTGCGCATCCTCGGCAGTGCTTGTTCCCGAAAAGGCAAACGTCCGGCTCCTTGTCCCACACGGAAGGTGGCAGCCCTGAAAGCTCTTGCTGGTCTTCACCTTCCCCCTGCAGCCTATTCACAGGCACAACAGGTTTTGGGATCTGTGCTTGCCCAGAGAAGGAACATCTCACGGTGCGCATCCTCGGCAGAGCCTGTTCCCGAAAAGGCAAACGTCCGGCTCCTTGTCCCACACGGAAGGTGGCAGCCCGGAAAGCTCTTGCTGGTCTTCACCTTCCCCCTGCAGCCTATTCACAGGCACAACAGGTTTGGGGATCTGTGCTTGCCCAGAGAAGGAACATCTCACGGTGCGCATCCTCGGCAGAGCCTGTTCCCGAAAAGGCAAACGTCCGGCTCCTTGTCCCACACGGAAGGTGGCAGCCCGGAAAGCTCTTGCTGGTCTTCACCTTCCCCCTGCAGCCTATTCACAGGCACAACAGGTTTTGGGATCTGTGCTTGCCCAGAGAAGGAACATCTCACGGTGCAAATCCTCGGCAGAGCCTGTTCCCGAAAAGGCAAACGTCCAGCTCCTTGTCCCACACGGAAGGTGGCAGCCCGGAAAGCTCTTGCTGGTCTTCACCTTCCCCGTGCAGCCTATTCACAGGCACAACAGGTTTTGGGATCTGTGCTTGCCCCAAGACGCAATCTCTCACGGTGCGCATCCTCGGCAGAGCCTGTTCCCGAAAAGGCAAACGTCCGGCTCCTTGTCCCACACGGAAGGTGGCAGCCCGGAAAGCTCTTGCTGGTCTTCACCTTCCCCCTGCAGCCTATTCACAGGCACAACAGGTTTTGGGATCTCTGCTTGCCCAGAGAAGGAACATCTCACGGTGCGCATCCTCGGCAGAGCTTGTTCCCAAAAAGGCAAACGTCCGGCTCCTTGTCCCACACGGAAGGTGGCAGCCCGGAAAGCTGTTGCTGGTCTTCACCTTCCCCCTGCAGCCTATTCACAGGCACAACAGGTTTTGGGATCTGTGCTTGCCCAGAGAAGGAACATCTCACGGTGCGCATCCTCGGCAGAGCCTGTTCCCGAAAAGGCAAACGTCCGGCTCCTTGTCCCACACGGAAGGTGGCAGCCCGGAAAGCTCTTGCTGGTCTTCACCTTCCCCCTGCAGCCTATTCACAGGCACAACCGCACTGGGAATCTCTGCTTTCCCAAAGACGCAATCTCTCACGGTGCGCATCCTCGGCAGAGCCTGTTCCCGAAAAGGCAAACGTCCGGCTCCTTGTCCCACACGGAAGGTGGCAGCCCTGAAAGCTGTTGCTGGTCTTCACCTTCCCCCTGCAGCCTATTCACAGGCACAACAGGTTTGGGGATCTCTGCTTGCCCAGAGACGCAATCTCTCACGGTGCGCATCCTCGGCAGAGCCTGTTCCCAAAAAGGCAAACGTCCGGCTCCTTGTCCCACACGGAAGGTGGCAGCCCTGAAAGCTGTTGCTGGTCTTCACCTTCCCCATGCAGCCTATTCACAGGCACAACAGGTTTTGGGATCTGTGCTTGCCCAGAGAAGGAACATCTCACGGTGCGCATCCTCGGCAGAGCCTGTTCCCGAAAAGGCAAACGTCCGGCTCCTTGTCCCACACGGAAGGTGGCAGCCCGGAAAGCTCTTGCTGGTCTTCACCTTCCCCCTGCAGCCTATTCACAGGCACAACAGGTTTGGGGATCTCTGCTTGCCCAGAGAAGGAACATCTCACGGTGCGCATCCTCGGCAGAGCCTGTTCCCGAAAAGGCAAACGTCCGGCTCCTTGTCCCACACGGAAGGTGGCAGCCCGGAAAGCTCTTGCTGCTCTTCACCTTCCCCGTGCAGCCTATTCACAGGCACAACAGGTTTTGGGATCTGTGCTTGCCCAGAGAAGGAACATCTCACGGTGCGCATCCTCGGCAGAGCCTGTTCCCGAAAAGGCAAACGTCCGGCTCCTTGTCCCACACGGAAGGTGGCAGCCCTGAAAGCTGTTGCTGGTCTTCACCTTCCCCATGCAGCCTATTCACAGGCACAACAGGTGTTCGGATCTCTGCTTTCCCAGAGACGCAATCTCTCACGGTGCGCATCCTCGGCAGAGCTTGTTCCCGAAAAGGCAAACGTCCGGCTCCTTGTCCCACACGGAAGGTGGCAGCCCTGAAAGCTCTTGCTGGTCTTCACCTTCCCCCTGCAGCCTATTCACAGGCACAACCGCACTGGGAATCTCTGCTTTCCCAGAGACGCAATCTCTCACGGTGCGCATCCTCGGCAGAGCCTGTTCCCGAAAAGGCAAACGTCCGGCTCCTTGTCCCACACGGAAGGTGGCAGCCCTGAAAGCTCTTGCTGGTCTTCACCTTCCCCCTGCAGCCTATTCACAGGCACAACCGCACTGGGAATCTCTGCTTTCCCAAAGACGCAATCCCTCACGGTGCGCATCCTCGGCAGAGCTTGTTCCCGAAAAGGCAAACGTCCGGCTCCTTGTCCCACACGGAAGGTGGCAGCCCGGAAAGCTCTTGCTGGTCTTCACCTTCCCCCTGCAGCCTATTCACAGGCACAACAGGTTTTGGGATCTCTGCTTGCCCAGAGAAGGAACATCTCACGGTGCGCAACCTCGGCAGAGCCTGTTCCCGAAAAGGCAAACATCCGGCTCCTTGTCCCACACGGAAGGTGGCAGCCCTGAAAGCTGTTGCTGGTCTTCACCTTCCCCCTGCAGCCTATTCACAGGCACAACAGGTTTTGGGATCTCTGCTTGCCCAGAGAAGGAACATCTCACGGTGCGCATCCTCGGCAGAGCCTGTTCCCGAAAAGGCAAACGTCCGGCTCCTTGTCCCACACGGAAGGTGGCAGACCTGAAAGCTGTTGCTGGTCTTCACCTTCCCCCTGCAGCCTATTCACAGGCACAACCGCACTGGGAATCTCTGCTTTCCCAAAGACGCAATCCCTCACGGTGCGCATCCTCGGCAGAGCCTGTTCCCGAAAAGGCAAACGTCCAGCTCCTTGTCCCACACGGAAGGTGGCAGCCCTGAAAGCTCTTGCTGGTCTTCACCTTCCCCGTGCAGCCTATTCACAGGCACAACAGGTTTTGGGATCTGTGCTTGCCCCAAGACGCAATCTCTCACGGTGCGCATCCTCGGCAGAGCCTGTTCCCGAAAAGGCTAAAGTCCGGCTCCTTGTCCCACACGGAAGGTGGCAGCCCTGAAAGCTGTTGCTGGTCTTCACCTTCCCCATGCAGCCTATTCACAGGCACAACAGGTTTTGGGATCTGTGCTTGCCCAGAGAAGGAACATCTCACGGTGCGCATCCTCGGCAGAGCCTGTTCCCGAAAAGGCAAACGTCCGGCTCCTTGTCCCACACGGAAGGTGGCAGCCCGGAAAGCTCTTGCTGGTCTTCACCTTCCCCCTGCAGCCTATTCACAGGCACAACCGCACTGGGAATCTCTGCTTTCCCAAAGACGCAATCTCTCACGGTGCGCATCCTCGGCAGAGCCTGTTCCCGAAAAGGCAAACGTCCGGCTCCTTGTCCCACACGGAAGGTGGCAGCCCGGAAAGCTCTTGCTGGTCTTCACCTTCCCCCTGCAGCCTATTCACAGGCACAACAGGTTTTGGGATCTCTGCTTGCCCAGAGAAGGAACATCTCACGGTGCGCATCCTCGGCAGAGCTTGTTCCCAAAAAGGCAAATGTCCGGCTCCTTGTCCCACACGGAAGGTGGCAGCCCGGAAAGCTGTTGCTGGTCTTCACCTTCCCCCTGCAGCCTATTCACAGGCACAACAGGTTTTGGGATCTGTGCTTGCCCAGAGAAGGAACATCTCACGGTGCGCATCCTCGGCAGAGCCTGTTCCCGAAAAGGCAAACGTCCGGCTCCTTGTCCCACACGGAAGGTGGCAGCCCGGAAAGCTCTTGCTGGTCTTCACCTTCCCCCTGCAGCCTATTCACAGGCACAACCGCACTGGGAATCTCTGCTTTCCCAAAGACGCAATCTCTCACGGTGCGCATCCTCGGCAGAGCCTGTTCCCGAAAAGGCAAACGTCCGGCTCCTTGTCCCACACGGAAGGTGGCAGCCCTGAAAGCTGTTGCTGGTCTTCACCTTCCCCCTGCAGCCTATTCACAGGCACAACAGGTTTGGGGATCTCTGCTTGCCCAGAGACGCAATCTCTCACGGTGCGCATCCTCGGCAGAGCCTGTTCCCAAAAAGGCAAACGTCCGGCTCCTTGTCCCACACGGAAGGTGGCAGCCCTGAAAGCTGTTGCTGGTCTTCACCTTCCCCATGCAGCCTATTCACAGGCACAACAGGTTTTGGGATCTGTGCTTGCCCAGAGAAGGAACATCTCACGGTGCGCATCCTCGGCAGAGCCTGTTCCCGAAAAGGCAAACGTCCGGCTCCTTGTCCCACACGGAAGGTGGCAGCCCGGAAAGCTCTTGCTGGTCTTCACCTTCCCCCTGCAGCCTATTCACAGGCACAACAGGTTTGGGGATCTCTGCTTGCCCAGAGAAGGAACATCTCACGGTGCGCATCCTCGGCAGAGCCTGTTCCCGAAAAGGCAAACGTCCGGCTCCTTGTCCCACACGGAAGGTGGCAGCCCGGAAAGCTCTTGCTGCTCTTCACCTTCCCCGTGCAGCCTATTCACAGGCACAACAGGTTTTGGGATCTGTGCTTGCCCAGAGAAGGAACATCTCACGGTGCGCATCCTCGGCAGAGCCTGTTCCCGAAAAGGCAAACGTCCGGCTCCTTGTCCCACACGGAAGGTGGCAGCCCTGAAAGCTGTTGCTGGTCTTCACCTTCCCCATGCAGCCTATTCACAGGCACAACAGGTGTTCGGATCTCTGCTTTCCCAGAGACGCAATCTCTCACGGTGCGCATCCTCGGCAGAGCTTGTTCCCGAAAAGGCAAACGTCCGGCTCCTTGTCCCACACGGAAGGTGGCAGCCCTGAAAGCTCTTGCTGGTCTTCACCTTCCCCCTGCAGCCTATTCACAGGCACAACCGCACTGGGAATCTCTGCTTTCCCAGAGACGCAATCTCTCACGGTGCGCATCCTCGGCAGAGCCTGTTCCCGAAAAGGCAAACGTCCGGCTCCTTGTCCCACACGGAAGGTGGCAGCCCTGAAAGCTCTTGCTGGTCTTCACCTTCCCCCTGCAGCCTATTCACAGGCACAACCGCACTGGGAATCTCTGCTTTCCCAAAGACGCAATCCCTCACGGTGCGCATCCTCGGCAGAGCTTGTTCCCGAAAAGGCAAACGTCCGGCTCCTTGTCCCACACGGAAGGTGGCAGCCCTGAAAGCTCTTGCTGGTCTTCACCTTCCCCCTGCAGCCTATTCACAGGCACAACAGGTTTTGGGATCTGTGCTTGCCCAGAGAAGGAACATCTCACGGTGCGCATCCTCGGCAGAGCCTGTTCCCGAAAAGGCAAACGTCCGGCTCCTTGTCCCACACGGAAGGTGGCAGCCCGGAAAGCTCTTGCTGCTCTTCACCTTCCCCCTGCAGCCTATTCACAGGCACAACCGCACTGGGAATCTCTGCTTTCCCAAAGACGCAATCCCTCACGGTGCGCATCCTCGGCAGAGCCTGTTCCCGAAAAGGCAAACGTCCAGCTCCTTGTCCCACACGGAAGGTGGCAGCCCTGAAAGCTCTTGCTGGTCTTCACCTTCCCCGTGCAGCCTATTCACAGGCACAACAGGTTTTGGGATCTGTGCTTGCCCCAAGACGCAATCTCTCACGGTGCGCATCCTCGGCAGAGCCTGTTCCCGAAAAGGCTAAAGTCCGGCTCCTTGTCCCACACGGAAGGTGGCAGCCCTGAAAGCTGTTGCTGCTCTTCACCTTCCCCCTGCAGCCTATTCACAGGCACAACAGGTTTTGGGATCTCTGCTTTCCCAGAGACGCAATCTCTCACGGTGCGCATCCTCGGCAGAGCCTGTTCCCGAAAAGGCAAACGTCCGGCTCCTTGTCCCACACGGAAGGTGGCAGCCCGGAAAGCTGTTGCTGCTCTTCACCTTCCCCCTGCAGCCTATTCACAGGCACAACAGGTTTTGGTATCTCTGCTTTCCCAGAGACGCAATCTCTCACGGTGCGCATCCTCGGCAGAGCCTGTTCCCAAAAAGGCAAACGTCCGGCTCCTTGTCCCACACGGAAGGTGGCAGCCCTGAAAGCTGTTGCTGGTCTTCACCTTCCCCATGCAGCCTATTCACAGGCACAACAGGTTTTGGGATCTGTGCTTGCCCAGAGAAGGAACATCTCACGGTGCGCATCCTCGGCAGAGCCTGTTCCCAAAAAGGCAAACGTCCGGCTCCTTGTCCCACACGGAAGGTGGCAGCCCGGAAAGCTCTTGCTGGTCTTCACCTTCCCCCTGCAGCCTATTCACAGGCACAACCGCACTGGGAATCTCTGCTTTCCCAAAGACGCAATCTCTCACGGTGCGCATCCTCGGCAGAGCCTGTTCCCGAAAAGGCAAACGTCCGGCTCCTTGTCCCACACGGAAGGTGGCAGCCCGGAAAGCTCTTGCTGGTCTTCACCTTCCCCCTGCAGCCTATTCACAGGCACAACAGGTTTGGGGATCTCTGCTTGCCCAGAGAAGGAACATCTCACGGTGCGCATCCTCGGCAGAGCCTGTTCCCGAAAAGGCAAACGTCCGGCTCCTTGTCCCACACGGAAGGTGGCAGCCCGGAAAGCTCTTGCTGCTCTTCACCTTCCCCGTGCAGCCTATTCACAGGCACAACAGGTTTTGGGATCTGTGCTTGCCCAGAGAAGGAACATCTCACGGTGCGCATCCTCGGCAGAGCCTGTTCCCGAAAAGGCAAACGTCCGGCTCCTTGTCCCACACGGAAGGTGGCAGCCCTGAAAGCTGTTGCTGGTCTTCACCTTCCCCATGCAGCCTATTCACAGGCACAACAGGTGTTCGGATCTCTGCTTTCCCAGAGACGCAATCTCTCACGGTGCGCATCCTCGGCAGAGCTTGTTCCCGAAAAGGCAAACATCCGGCTCCTTGTCCCACACGGAAGGTGGCAGCCCTGAAAGCTGTTGCTGGTCTTCACCTTCCCCCTGCAGCCTATTCACAGGCACAACAGGTTTTGGGATCTGTGCTTGCCCAGAGAAGGAACATCTCACGGTGCGCATCCTCGGCAGAGCCTGTTCCCGAAAAGGCAAACGTCCGGCTCCTTGTCCCACACGGAAGGTGGCAGCCCGGAAAGCTCTTGCTGGTCTTCACCTTCCCCCTGCAGCCTATTCACAGGCACAACCGCACTGGGAATCTCTGCTTTCCCAGAGACGCAATCTCTCACGGTGCGCATCCTCGGCAGAGCCTGTTCCCGAAAAGGCAAACGTCCGGCTCCTTGTCCCACACGGAAGGTGGCAGCCCTGAAAGCTCTTGCTGGTCTTCACCTTCCCCCTGCAGCCTATTCACAGGCACAACCGCACTGGGAATCTCTGCTTTCCCAAAGACGCAATCCCTCACGGTGCGCATACTCGGCAGAGCCTGTTCCCGAAAAGGCAAACGTCCGGCTCCTTGTCCCACACGGAAGGTGGCAGCCCTGAAAGCTGTTGCTGGTCTTCACCTTCCCCCTGCAGCCTATTCACAGGCACAACAGGTTTGGGGATCTCTGCTTGCCCAGAGACGCAATCTCTCACGGTGCGCATCCTCGGCAGAGCCTGTTCCCAAAAAGGCAAACGTCCGGCTCCTTGTCCCACACGGAAGGTGGCAGCCCTGAAAGCTGTTGCTGGTCTTCACCTTCCCCATGCAGCCTATTCACAGGCACAACAGGTTTTGGGATCTGTGCTTGCCCAGACAAGGAACATCTCACGGTGCGCATCCTCGGCAGAGCCTGTTCCCGAAAAGGCAAACGTCCGGCTCCTTGTCCCACACGGAAGGTGGCAGCCCGGAAAGCTCTTGCTGGTCTTCACCTTCCCCCTGCAGCCTATTCACAGGCACAACAGGTTTGGGGATCTCTGCTTGCCCAGAGAAGGAACATCTCACGGTGCGCATCCTCGGCAGAGCCTGTTCCCGAAAAGGCAAACGTCCGGCTCCTTGTCCCACACGGAAGGTGGCAGCCCGGAAAGCTCTTGCTGCTCTTCACCTTCCCCGTGCAGCCTATTCACAGGCACAACAGGTTTTGGGATCTGTGCTTGCCCAGAGAAGGAACATCTCACGGTGCGCATCCTCGGCAGAGCCTGTTCCCGAAAAGGCAAACGTCCGGCTCCTTGTCCCACACGGAAGGTGGCAGCCCTGAAAGCTGTTGCTGGTCTTCACCTTCCCCATGCAGCCTATTCACAGGCACAACAGGTGTTCGGATCTCTGCTTTCCCAGAGACGCAATCTCTCACGGTGCGCATCCTCGGCAGAGCTTGTTCCCGAAAAGGCAAACGTCCGGCTCCTTGTCCCACACGGAAGGTGGCAGCCCTGAAAGCTCTTGCTGGTCTTCACCTTCCCCCTGCAGCCTATTCACAGGCACAACCGCACTGGGAATCTCTGCTTTCCCAGAGACGCAATCTCTCACGGTGCGCATCCTCGGCAGAGCCTGTTCCCGAAAAGGCAAACGTCCGGCTCCTTGTCCCACACGGAAGGTGGCAGCCCTGAAAGCTCTTGCTGGTCTTCACCTTCCCCCTGCAGCCTATTCACAGGCACAACCGCACTGGGAATCTCTGCTTTCCCAAAGACGCAATCCCTCACGGTGCGCATCCTCGGCAGAGCTTGTTCCCGAAAAGGCAAACGTCCGGCTCCTTGTCCCACACGGAAGGTGGCAGCCCTGAAAGCTCTTGCTGGTCTTCACCTTCCCCCTGCAGCCTATTCACAGGCACAACAGGTTTTGGGATCTCTGCTTGCCCAGAGAAGGAACATCTCACGGTGCGCAACCTCGGCAGAGCCTGTTCCCGAAAAGGCAAACATCCGGCTCCTTGTCCCACACGGAAGGTGGCAGCCCTGAAAGCTGTTGCTGGTCTTCACCTTCCCCCTGCAGCCTATTCACAGGCACAACAGGTTTTGGGATCTGTGCTTGCCCAGAGAAGGAACATCTCACGGTGCGCATCCTCGGCAGAGCCTGTTCCCGAAAAGGCAAACGTCCGGCTCCTTGTCCCACACGGAAGGTGGCAGACCTGAAAGCTGTTGCTGGTCTTCACCTTCCCCCTGCAGCCTATTCACAGGCACAACCGCACTGGGAATCTCTGCTTTCCCAAAGACGCAATCCCTCACGGTGCGCATCCTCGGCAGAGCCTGTTCCCGAAAAGGCAAACGTCCAGCTCCTTGTCCCACACGGAAGGTGGCAGCCCTGAAAGCTCTTGCTGGTCTTCACCTTCCCCGTGCAGCCTATTCACAGGCACAACAGGTTTTGGGATCTGTGCTTGCCCCAAGACGCAATCTCTCACGGTGCGCATCCTCGGCAGAGCCTGTTCCCGAAAAGGCTAAAGTCCGGCTCCTTGTCCCACACGGAAGGTGGCAGCCCTGAAAGCTCTTGCTGCTCTTCACCTTCCCCCTGCAGCCTATTCACAGGCACAACCGCACTGGGAATCTCTGCTTTCCCTGAGATGCAATCTCTCACGGTGCGCATCCTCGGCAGAGCCTGTTCCCGAAAAGGCAAACGTCCGGCTCCTTGTCCCACACGGAAGGTGGCAGCCCGGAAAGCTGTTGCTGCTCTTCACCTTCCCCCTGCAGCCTATTCACAGGCACAACAGGTTTTGGGATCTCTGCTTTCCCAGAGACGCAATCTCTCACGGTGCGCATCCTCGGCAGAGCCTGTTCCCAAAAAGGCAAACGTCCGGCTCCTTGTCCCACACGGAAGGTGGCAGCCCTGAAAGCTGTTGCTGGTCTTCACCTTCCCCATGCAGCCTATTCACAGGCACAACAGGTTTTGGGATCTGTGCTTGCCCAGAGAAGGAACATCTCACGGTGCGCATCCTCGGCAGAGCCTGTTCCCGAAAAGGCAAACGTCCGGCTCCTTGTCCCACACGGAAGGTGGCAGCCCGGAAAGCTCTTGCTGGTCTTCACCTTCCCCCTGCAGCCTATTCACAGGCACAACCGCACTGGGAATCTCTGCTTTCCCAAAGACGCAATCTCTCACGGTGCGCATCCTCGGCAGAGCCTGTTCCCGAAAAGGCAAACGTCCGGCTCCTTGTCCCACACGGAAGGTGGCAGCCCGGAAAGCTCTTGCTGGTCTTCACCTTCCCCCTGCAGCCTATTCACAGGCACAACAGGTTTTGGGATCTGTGCTTGCCCAGAGAAGGAACATCTCACGGTGCGCATCCTCGGCAGAGCTTGTTCCCGAAAAGGCAAACGTCCGGCTCCTTGTCCCACACGGAAGGTGGCAGCCCGGAAAGCTCTTGCTGGTCTTCACCTTCCCCGTGCAGCCTATTCACAGGCACAACAGCTTTTGGGATCTGTGCTTGCCCAGAGAAGGAACATCTCACGGTGCGCATCCTCGGCAGAGCCTGTTCCCGAAAAGGCAAACGTCCGGCTCCTTGTCCCACACGGAAGGTGGCAGCCCGGAAAGCTGTTGCTGGTCTTCACCTTCCCCATGCAGCCTATTCACAGGCACAACAGGTGTTCGGATCTCTGCTTTCCCAGAGACGCAATCTCTCACGGTGCGCATCCTCGGCAGAGCTTGTTCCCGAAAAGGCAAACATCCGGCTCCTTGTCCCACACGGAAGGTGGCAGCCCTGAAAGCTGTTGCTGGTCTTCACCTTCCCCCTGCAGCCTATTCACAGGCACAACAGGTTTTGGGATCTGTGCTTGCCCAGAGAAGGAACATCTCACGGTGCGCATCCTCGGCAGAGCCTGTTCCCGAAAAGGCAAACGTCCGGCTCCTTGTCCCACACGGAAGGTGGCAGCCCGGAAAGCTCTTGCTGGTCTTCACCTTCCCCCTGCAGCCTATTCACAGGCACAACCGCACTGGGAATCTCTGCTTTCCCAGAGACGCAATCTCTCACGGTGCGCATCCTCGGCAGAGCCTGTTCCCGAAAAGGCAAACGTCCGGCTCCTTGTCCCACACGGAAGGTGGCAGCCCTGAAAGCTCTTGCTGGTCTTCACCTTCCCCCTGCAGCCTATTCACAGGCACAACCGCACTGGGAATCTCTGCTTTCCCAAAGACGCAATCCCTCACGGTGCGCATACTCGGCAGAGCTTGTTCCCGAAAAGGCAAACGTCCGGCTCCTTGTCCCACACGGAAGGTGGCAGCCCTGAAAGCTCTTGCTGGTCTTCACCTTCCCCCTGCAGCCTATTCACAGGCACAACAGGTTTTGGGATCTCTGCTTGCCCAGAGAAGGAACATCTCACGGTGCGCAACCTCGGCAGAGCCTGTTCCCGAAAAGGCAAACATCCGGCTCCTTGTCCCACACGGAAGGTGGCAGCCCTGAAAGCTGTTGCTGGTCTTCACCTTCCCCCTGCAGCCTATTCACAGGCACAACAGGTTTTGGGATCTGTGCTTGCCCAGACAAGGAACATCTCACGGTGCGCATCCTCGGCAGAGCCTGTTCCCGAAAAGGCAAACGTCCGGCTCCTTGTCCCACACGGAAGGTGGCAGACCTGAAAGCTGTTGCTGGTCTTCACCTTCCCCCTGCAGCCTATTCACAGGCACAACCGCACTGGGAATCTCTGCTTTCCCAAAGACGCAATCCCTCACGGTGCGCATCCTCGGCAGAGCCTGTTCCCGAAAAGGCAAACGTCCGGCTCCTTGTCCCACACGGAAGGTGGCAGCCCGGAAAGCTCTTGCTGGTCTTCACCTTCCCCCTGCAGCCTATTCACAGGCACAACAGGTTTGGGGATCTGTGCTTGCCCAGAGAAGGAACATCTCACGGTGCGCATCCTCGGCAGAGCCTGTTCCCGAAAAGGCAAACGTCCGGCTCCTTGTCCCACACGGAAGGTGGCAGCCCTGAAAGCTCTTGCTGGTCTTCACCTTCCCCCTGCAGCCTATTCACAGGCACAACAGGTTTTGGGATCTGTGCTTGCCCAGAGAAGGAACATCTCACGGTGCGCATCCTCGGCAGAGCCTGTTCCAGAACAGGCAAACGTCCGGCTCCTTGTCCCACACGGAAGGTGGCAGCCCTGAAAGCTCTTGCTGGTCTTCACCTTCCCCCTGCAGCCTATTCACAGGCACAACCGCACTGGGAATCTCTGCTTTCCCAAAGACGCAATCTCTCACGGTGCGCATCCTCGGCAGAGCCTGTTCCCGAAAAGGCAAACGTCCGGCTCCTTGTCCCACACGGAAGGTGGCAGCCCGGAAAGCTCTTGCTGGTCTTCACCTTCCCCCTGCAGCCTATTCACAGGCACAACAGGTTTGGGGATCTCTGCTTGCCCAGAGAAGGAACATCTCACGGTGCGCATCCTCGGCAGAGCCTGTTCCCGAAAAGGCAAACGTCCGGCTCCTTGTCCCACACGGAAGGTGGCAGCCCGGAAAGCTCTTGCTGCTCTTCACCTTCCCCGTGCAGCCTATTCACAGGCACAACAGGTTTTGGGATCTGTGCTTGCCCAGAGAAGGAACATCTCACGGTGCGCATCCTCGGCAGAGCCTGTTCCCGAAAAGGCAAACGTCCGGCTCCTTGTCCCACACGGAAGGTGGCAGCCCTGAAAGCTGTTGCTGGTCTTCACCTTCCCCATGCAGCCTATTCACAGGCACAACAGGTGTTCGGATCTCTGCTTTCCCAGAGACGCAATCTCTCACGGTGCGCATCCTCGGCAGAGCTTGTTCCCGAAAAGGCAAACGTCCGGCTCCTTGTCCCACACGGAAGGTGGCAGCCCTGAAAGCTCTTGCTGGTCTTCACCTTCCCCCTGCAGCCTATTCTCTGGCACAACAGGTTTTGGGATCTCTGCTTGCCCAGAGAAGGAACATCTCACGGTGCGCATCCTCGGCAGAGCCTGTTCCCGAAAAGGCAAACGTCCGGCTCCTTGTCCCACACGGAAGGTGGCAGCCCGGAAAGCTCTTGCTGGTCTTCACCTTCCCCGTGCAGCCTATTCACAGGCACAACCGCACTGGGAATCTCTGCTTTCCCAGAGACGCAATCTCTCACGGTGCGCATCCTCGGCAGAGCCTGTTCCCGAAAAGGCAAACGTCCGGCTCCTTGTCCCACACGGAAGGTGGCAGCCCGGAAAGCTCTTGCTGGTCTTCACCTTCCCCCTGCAGCCTATTCACAGGCACAACCGCACTGGGAATCTCTGCTTTCCCAAAGACGCAATCCCTCACGGTGCGCATCCTCGGCAGAGCTTGTTCCCGAAAAGGCAAACGTCCGGCTCCTTGTCCCACACGGAAGGTGGCAGCCCGGAAAGCTCTTGCTGCTCTTCACCTTCCCCCTGCAGCCTATTCACAGGCACAACAGGTTTTGGGATCTCTGCTTGCCCAGAGAAGGAACATCTCACGGTGCGCAACCTCGGCAGAGCCTGTTCCCGAAAAGGCAAACATCCGGCTCCTTGTCCCACACGGAAGGTGGCAGCCCTGAAAGCTGTTGCTGGTCTTCACCTTCCCCCTGCAGCCTATTCACAGGCACAACAGGTTTTGGGATCTGTGCTTGCCCAGACAAGGAACATCTCACGGTGCGCATCCTCGGCAGAGCCTGTTCCCGAAAAGGCAAACGTCCGGCTCCTTGTCCCACACGGAAGGTGGCAGACCTGAAAGCTGTTGCTGGTCTTCACCTTCCCCCTGCAGCCTATTCACAGGCACAACCGCACTGGGAATCTCTGCTTTCCCAAAGACGCAATCCCTCACGGTGCGCATCCTCGGCAGAGCCTGTTCCCGAAAAGGCAAACGTCCGGCTCCTTGTCCCACACGGAAGGTGGCAGCCCTGAAAGCTCTTGCTGGTCTTCACCTTCCCCCTGCAGCCTATTCACAGGCACAACAGGTTTTGGGATCTCTGCTTGCCCAGAGAAGGAACATCTCACGGTGCGCATCCTAGGCAGAGCCTGTTCCCGAAAAGGCAAACGTCCGGCTCCTTGTCCCACACGGAAGGTGGCAGCCCGGAAAGCTCTTGCTGGTCTTCACCTTCCCCCTGCAGCCTATTCACAGGCACAACAGGTTTGGGGATCTCTGCTTGCCCAGAGAAGGAACATCTCACGGTGCGCATCCTAGGCAGAGCCTGTTCCCGAAAAGGCAAACGTCCGGCTCCTTGTCCCACACGGAAGGTGGCAGCCCTGAAAGCTCTTGCTGGTCTTCACCTTCCCCCTGCAGCCTATTCACAGGCACAACAGGTTTGGGGATCTGTGCTTGCCCAGAGAAGGAACATCTCACGGTGCGCATCCTCGGCAGAGCCTGTTCCCGAAAAGGCAAACGTCCGGCTCCTTGTCCCACACGGAAGGTGGCAGCCCTGAAAGCTCTTGCTGGTCTTCACCTTCCCCCTGCAGCCTATTCACAGGCACAACAGGTTTTGGGATCTGTGCTTGCCCCAAGACGCAATCTCTCACGGTGCGCATCCTCGGCAGAGCCTGTTCCCGAAAAGGCAAACGTCCGGCTCCTTGTCCCACACGGAAGGTGGCAGCCCGGAAAGCTCTTGCTGCTCTTCACCTTCCCCCTGCAGCCTATTCACAGGCACAACCGCACTGGGAATCTCTGCTTTCCCTGAGATGCAATCTCTCACGGTGCGCATCCTCGGCAGAGCCTGTTCCCGAAAAGGCAAACGTCCGGCTCCTTGTCCCACACGGAAGGTGGCAGCCCGGAAAGCTGTTGCTGCTCTTCACCTTCCCCCTGCAGCCTATTCACAGGCACAACAGGTTTTGGGATCTCTGCTTTCCCAGAGACGCAATCTCTCACGGTGCGCATCCTCGGCAGAGCCTGTTCCAGAACAGGCAAACGTCCGGCTCCTTGTCCCACACGGAAGGTGGCAGCCCTGAAAGCTCTTGCTGGTCTTCACCTTCCCCCTGCAGCCTATTCACAGGCACAACAGGTTTTGGGATCTGTGCTTGCCCAGAGAAGGAACATCTCACGGTGCGCATCCTCGGCAGAGCTTGTTCCCGAAAAGGCAAGCGTCCGGCTCCTTGTCCCACACGGAAGGTGGCAGCCCTGAAAGCTCTTGCTGGTCTTCACCTTCCCCATGCAGCCTATTCACAGGCACAACCGCACTGGGAATCTCTGCTTTCCCAAAGACGCAATCTCTCACGGTGCGCATCCTCGGCAGAGCCTGTTCCCGAAAAGGCAAACGTCCGGCTCCTTGTCCCACACGGAAGGTGGCAGCCCGGAAAGCTCTTGCTGGTCTTCACCTTCCCCCTGCAGCCTATTCACAGGCACAACAGGTTTGGGGATCTCTGCTTGCCCAGAGAAGGAACATCTCACTGTGCGCATCCTCGGCAGAGCCTGTTCCCGAAAAGGCAAACGTCCGGCTCCTTGTCCCACACGGAAGGTGGCAGCCCGGAAAACTGTTGCTGGTCTTCACCTTCCCCCTGCAGCCTATTCACAGGCACAACAGGTTTTGGGATCTGTGCTTGCCCAGAGAAGGAACATCTCACGGTGCGCATCCTAGGCAGAGCCTGTTCCAGAACAGGCAAACGTCCGGCTCCTTGTCCCACACGGAAGGTGGCAGCCCTGAAAGCTGTTGCTGGTCTTCACCTTCCCCATGCAGCCTATTCACAGGCACAACAGGTGTTCGGATCTCTGCTTTCCCAGAGACGCAATCTCTCACGGTGCGCATCCTCGGCAGAGCCTGTTCCCAAAAAGGCAAACGTCCGGCTCCTTGTCCCACACGGAAGGTGGCAGCCCTGAAAGCTGTTGCTGGTCTTCACCTTCCCCATGCAGCCTATTCACAGGCACAACAGGTTTTGGGATCTGTGCTTGCCCAGAGAAGGAACATCTCACGGTGCGCATCCTCGGCAGAGCCTGTTCCCGAAAAGGCAAACGTCCGGCTCCTTGTCCCACACGGAAGGTGGCAGCCCGGAAAGCTCTTGCTGGTCTTCACCTTCCCCCTGCAGCCTATTCACAGGCACAACCGCACTGGGAATCTCTGCTTTCCCAAAGACGCAATCTCTCACGGTGCGCATCCTCGGCAGAGCCTGTTCCCGAAAAGGCAAACGTCCGGCTCCTTGTCCCACACGGAAGGTGGCAGCCCTGAAAGCTCTTGCTGGTCTTCACCTTCCCCCTGCAGCCTATTCACAGGCACAACAGGTTTGGGGATCTCTGCTTGCCCAGAGAAGGAACATCTCACGGTGCGCATCCTCGGCAGAGCCTGTTCCCGAAAAGGCAAACGTCCGGCTCCTTGTCCCACACGGAAGGTGGCAGCCCGGAAAGCTCTTGCTGCTCTTCACCTTCCCCGTGCAGCCTATTCACAGGCACAACAGGTTTTGGGATCTGTGCTTGCCCAGAGAAGGAACATCTCACGGTGCGCATCCTCGGCAGAGCCTGTTCCCGAAAAGGCAAACGTCCGGCTCCTTGTCCCACACGGAAGGTGGCAGCCCGGAAAGCTGTTGCTGGTCTTCACCTTCCCCCTGCAGCCTATTCACAGGCACAACAGGTGTTCGGATCTCTGCTTTCCCAGAGACGCAATCTCTCACGGTGCGCATCCTCGGCAGAGCTTGTTCCCGAAAAGGCAAACGTCCGGCTCCTTGTCCACACGGAAGGTGGCAGCCCGGAAAGCTCTTGCTGGTCTTCACCTTCCCCCTGCAGCCTATTCACAGGCACAACAGGTTTTGGGATCTGTGCTTGCCCAGAGAAGGAACATCTCACGGTGCGCATCCTCGGCAGAGCCTGTTCCCGAAAAGGCAAACGTCCGGCTCCTTGTCCCACACGGAAGGTGGCAGCCCGGAAAGCTCTTGCTGGTCTTCACCTTCCCCCTGCAGCCTATTCACAGGCACAACCGCACTGGGAATCTCTGCTTTCCCAGAGACGCAATCTCTCACGGTGCGCATCCTCGGCAGAGCCTGTTCCCGAAAAGGCAAACGTCCGGCTCCTTGTCCCACACGGAAGGTGGCAGCCCGGAAAGCTCTTGCTGGTCTTCACCTTCCCCCTGCAGCCTATTCACAGGCACAACAGGTTTTGGGATCTCTGCTTGCCCAGAGAAGGAACATCTCACGGTGCGCATCCTAGGCAGAGCCTGTTCCCGAAAAGGCAAACGTCCGGCTCCTTGTCCCACACGGAAGGTGGCAGCCCTGAAAGCTCTTGCTGGTCTTCACCTTCCCCCTGCAGCCTATTCACAGGCACAACAGGTTTGGGGATCTCTGCTTGCCCAGAGAAGGAACATCTCACGGTGCGCATCCTCGGCAGAGCCTGTTCCCGAAAAGGCAAACGTCCAGCTCCTTGTCCCACACGGAAGGTGGCAGCCCGGAAAGCTCTTGCTGCTCTTCACCTTCCCCCTGCAGCCTATTCACAGGCACAACAGGTTTTGGGATCTCTGCTTTCCCAGAGACGCAATCTCTCACGGTGCGCATCCTCGGCAGAGCCTGTTCCCGAAAAGGCAAACGTCCGGCTCCTTGTCCCACACGGAAGGTGGCAGCCCTGAAAGCTCTTGCTGGTCTTCACCTTCCCCCTGCAGCCTATTCACAGGCACAACAGGTTTGGGGATCTCTGCTTGCCCAGAGAAGGAACATCTCACGGTGCGCATCCTCGGCAGAGCTTGTTCCCGAAAAGGCAAACGTCCGGCTCCTTGTCCCACATGGAAGGTGGCAGCCCGGAAAGCTCTTGCTGGTCTTCACCTTCCCCCTGCAGCCTATTCACAGGCACAACCGCACTGGGAATCTCTGCTTTCCCAAAGACGCAATCTCTCACGGTGCGCATCCTCGGCAGAGCCTGTTCCCGAAAAGGCAAACGTCCGGCTCCTTGTCCCACACGGAAGGTGGCAGCCCTGAAAGCTGTTGCTGGTCTTCACCTTCCCCCTGCAGCCTATTCACAGGCACAACAGGTTTTGGGATCTGTGCTTGCCCAGAGAAGGAACATCTCACGGTGCGCATCCTCGGCAGAGCCTGTTCCCGAAAAGGCAAACGTCCGGCTCCTTGTCCCACACGGAAGGTGGCAGCCCTGAAAGCTCTTGCTGGTCTTCACCTTCCCCCTGCAGCCTATTCACAGGCACAACAGGTTTTGGGATCTGTGCTTGCCCAGAGAAGGAACATCTCACGGTGCGCATCCTAGGCAGAGCCTGTTCCAGAACAGGCAAACGTCCGGCTCCTTGTCCCACACGGAAGGTGGCAGCCCTGAAAGCTGTTGCTGGTCTTCACCTTCCCCATGCAGCCTATTCACAGGCACAACAGGTGTTCGGATCTCTGCTTTCCCAGAGACGCAATCTCTCACGGTGCGCATCCTCGGCAGAGCCTGTTCCCAAAAAGGCAAACGTCCGGCTCCTTGTCCCACACGGAAGGTGGCAGCCCTGAAAGCTCTTGCTGGTCTTCACCTTCCCCATGCAGCCTATTCACAGGCACAACAGGTTTTGGGATCTGTGCTTGCCCAGAGAAGGAACATCTCACGGTGCGCATCCTCGGCAGAGCTTGTTCCCGAAAAGGCAAACGTCCGGCTCCTTGTCCCACACGGAAGGTGGCAGCCCTGAAAGCTCTTGCTGGTCTTCACCTTCCCCCTGCAGCCTATTCACAGGCACAACAGGTTTGGGGATCTCTGCTTGCCCAGAGAAGGAACATCTCACGGTGCGCATCCTCGGCAGAGCCTGTTCCCGAAAAGGCAAACGTCCGGCTCCTTGTCCCACACGGAAGGTGGCAGTCCGGAAAGCTCTTGCTGCTCTTCACCTTCCCCGTGCAGCCTATTCACAGGCACAACAGGTTTTGGGATCTGTGCTTGCCCAGAGAAGGAACATCTCACGGTGCGCATCCTCGGCAGAGCCTGTTCCCGAAAAGGCAAACGTCCGGCTCCTTGTCCCACACGGAAGGTGGCAGCCCTGAAAGCTGTTGCTGGTCTTCACCTTCCCCCTGCAGCCTATTCACAGGCACAACAGGTGTTCGGATCTCTGCTTTCCCAGAGACGCAATCTCTCACGGTGCGCATCCTCGGCAGAGCTTGTTCCCGAAAAGGCAAACGTCCGGCTCCTTGTCCCACACGGAAGGTGGCAGCCCTGAAAGCTCTTGCTGGTCTTCACCTTCCCCCTGCAGCCTATTCACAGGCACAACAGGTTTTGGGATCTGTGCTTGCCCAGAGAAGGAACATCTCACGGTGCGCATCCTCGGCAGAGCCTGTTCCCGAAAAGGCAAACGTCCGGCTCCTTGTCCCACACGGAAGGTGGCAGCCCGGAAAGCTCTTGCTGGTCTTCACCTTCCCCCTGCAGCCTATTCACAGGCACAACCGCACTGGGAATCTCTGCTTTCCCAGAGACGCAATCTCTCACGGTGCGCATCCTCGGCAGAGCCTGTTCCCGAAAAGGCAAACGTCCGGCTCCTTGTCCCACACGGAAGGTGGCAGCCCTGAAAGCTCTTGCTGGTCTTCACCTTCCCCCTGCAGCCTATTCACAGGCACAACCGCACTGGGAATCTCTGCTTTCCCAAAGACGCAATCCCTCACGGTGCGCATCCTCGGCAGAGCTTGTTCCCGAAAAGGCAAACGTCCGGCTCCTTGTCCCACACGGAAGGTGGCAGCCCTGAAAGCTCTTGCTGGTCTTCACCTTCCCCCTGCAGCCTATTCACAGGCACAACAGGTTTTGGGATCTCTGCTTGCCCAGAGAAGGAACATCTCACGGTGCGCAACCTCGGCAGAGCCTGTTCCCGAAAAGGCAAACATCCGGCTCCTTGTCCCACACGGAAGGTGGCAGCCCTGAAAGCTGTTGCTGGTCTTCACCTTCCCCCTGCAGCCTATTCACAGGCACAACAGGTTTTGGGATCTGTGCTTGCCCAGAGAAGGAACATCTCACGGTGCGCATCCTCGGCAGAGCCTGTTCCCGAAAAGGCAAACGTCCGGCTCCTTGTCCCACACGGAAGGTGGCAGCCCGGAAAGCTCTTGCTGGTCTTCACCTTCCCCCTGCAGCCTATTCACAGGCACAACCGCACTGGGAATCTCTGCTTTCCCAAAGACGCAATCCCTCACGGTGCGCATCCTCGGCAGAGCCTGTTCCCGAAAAGGCAAACGTCCGGCTCCTTGTCCCACACGGAAGGTGGCAGCCCTGAAAGCTCTTGCTGGTCTTCACCTTCCCCCTGCAGCCTATTCACAGGCACAACAGGTTTTGGGATCTCTGCTTGCCCAGAGAAGGAACATCTCACGGTGCGCATCCTAGGCAGAGCCTGTTCCCGAAAAGGCAAACGTCCGGCTCCTTGTCCCACACGGAAGGTGGCAGCCCTGAAAGCTCTTGCTGGTCTTCACCTTCCCCCTGCAGCCTATTCACAGGCACAACAGGTTTTGGGATCTGTGCTTGCCCAGAGAAGGAACATCTCACGGTGCGCATCCTCGGCAGAGCCTGTTCCCGAAAAGGCAAACGTCCAGCTCCTTGTCCCACACGGAAGGTGGCAGCCCTGAAAGCTCTTGCTGCTCTTCACCTTCCCCCTGCAGCCTATTCACAGGCACAACAGGTTTTGGGATCTCTGCTTGCCCAGAGATGCAATCTCTCACGGTGCGCATCCTCGGCAGAGCCTGTTCCCAAAAAGGCAAACGTCCGGCTCCTTGTACCACACGGAAGGTGGCAGCCCTGAAAGCTGTTGCTGGTCTTCACCTTCCCCCTGCAGCCTATTCACAGGCACAACAGGTTTTGGGATCTCTGCTTGCCCAGAGAAGGAACATCTCACGGTGCGCATCCTCGGCAGAGCTTGTTCCCGAAAAGGCAAACGTCCGGCTCCTTGTCCCACATGGAAGGTGGCAGCCCTGAAAGCTGTTGCTGGTCTTCACCTTCCCCCTGCAGCCTATTCACAGGCACAACCGCACTGGGAATCTCTGCTTTCCCAAAGACGCAATCTCTCACGGTGCGCATCCTCGGCAGAGCCTGTTCCCGAAAAGGCAAACGTCCGGCTCCTTGTCCCACACGGAAGGTGGCAGCCCTGAAAGCTGTTGCTGGTCTTCACCTTCCCCCTGCAGCCTATTCACAGGCACAACAGGTTTTGGGATCTGTGCTTGCCCAGAGAAGGAACATCTCACGGTGCGCATCCTCGGCAGAGCCTGTTCCCGAAAAGGCAAACGTCCGGCTCCTTGTCCCACACGGAAGTTGGCAGCCCTGAAAGCTCTTGCTGGTCTTCACCTTCCCCCTGCAGCCTATTCACAGGCACAACAGGTTTTGGGATCTGTGCTTGCCCAGAGAAGGAACATCTCACGGTGCGCATCCTCGGCAGAGCTTGTTCCCGAAAAGGCAAACGTCCGGCTCCTTGTCCCACACGGAAGGTGGCAGCCCTGAAAGCTCTTGCTGGTCTTCACCTTCCCCATGCAGCCTATTCACAGGCACAACCGCACTGGGAATCTCTGCTTTCCCAAAGACGCAATCTCTCACGGTGCGCATCCTCGGCAGAGCCTGTTCCCGAAAAGGCAAACGTCCGGCTCCTTGTCCCACACGGAAGGTGGCAGCCCGGAAAGCTCTTGCTGGTCTTCACCTTCCCCCTGCAGCCTATTCACAGGCACAACAGGTTTGGGGATCTCTGCTTGCCCAGAGAAGGAACATCTCACGGTGCGCATCCTCGGCAGAGCCTGTTCCCGAAAAGGCAAACGTCCGGCTCCTTGTCCCACACGGAAGGTGGCAGCCCGGAAAGCTCTTGCTGGTCTTCACCTTCCCCCTGCAGCCTATTCACAGGCACAACAGGTTTTGGGATCTCTGCTTGCCCAGAGACGCAATCTCTCACGGTGCGCATCCTCGGCAGAGCCTGTTCCCGAAAAGGCAAACGTCCGGCTCCTTGTCCCACACGGAAGGTGGCAGCCCTGAAAGCTGTTGCTGGTCTTCACCTTCCCCATGCAGCCTATTCACAGGCACAACAGGTGTTCGGATCTCTGCTTTCCCAGAGACGCAATCTCTCACGGTGCGCATCCTCGGCAGAGCTTGTTCCCGAAAAGGCAAACGTCCGGCTCCTTGTCCCACACGGAAGGTGGCAGCCCTGAAAGCTCTTGCTGGTCTTCACCTTCCCCCTGCAGCCTATTCACAGGCACAACAGGTTTTGGGATCTGTGCTTGCCCAGAGAAGGAACATCTCACGGTGCGCATCCTCGGCAGAGCCTGTTCCCAAAAAGGCAAACGTCCGGCTCCTTGTCCCACACGGAAGGTGGCAGCCCTGAAAGCTCTTGCTGGTCTTCACCTTCCCCCTGCAGCCTATTCACAGGCACAACCGCACTGGGAATCTCTGCTTTCCCAGAGACGCAATCTCTCACGGTGCGCATCCTCGGCAGAGCCTGTTCCCGAAAAGGCAAACGTCCGGCTCCTTGTCCCACACGGAAGGTGGCAGCCCTGAAAGCTGTTGCTGGTCTTCACCTTCCCCGTGCAGCCTATTCACAGGCACAACCGCACTGGGAATCTCTGCTTTCCCAAAGACGCAATCCCTCACGGTGCGCATCCTCGGCAGAGCCTGTTCCCGAAAAGGCAAACGTCCGGCTCCTTGTCCCACACGGAAGGTGGCAGCCCGGAAAGCTCTTGCTGGTCTTCACCTTCCCCCTGCAGCCTATTCACAGGCACAACAGGTTTGGGGATCTCTGCTTGCCCAGAGAAGGAACATCTCACGGTGCGCATCCTCGGCAGAGCCTGTTCCCGAAAAGGCAAACGTCCGGCTCCTTGTCCCACACGGAAGGTGGCAGCCCGGAAAGCTCTTGCTGGTCTTCACCTTCCCCGTGCAGCCTATTCACAGGCACAACAGGTTTTGGGATCTCTGCTTGCCCAGAGACGCAATCTCTCACGGTGCGCATCCTCGGCAGAGCCTGTTCCCGAAAAGGCAAACGTCCGGCTCCTTGTCCCACACGGAAGGTGGCAGCCCGGAAAGCTGTTGCTGGTCTTCACCTTCCCCCTGCAGCCTATTCACAGGCACAACCGCACTGGGAATCTCTGCTTTCCCAAAGACGCAATCCCTCACGGTGCGCATCCTCGGCAGAGCCTGTTCCCGAAAAGGCAAACGTCCGGCTCCTTGTCCCACACGGAAGGTGGCAGCCCTGAAAGCTCTTGCTGGTCTTCACCTTCCCCCTGCAGCCTATTCACAGGCACAACAGGTTTTGGGATCTCTGCTTGCCCAGAGAAGGAACATCTCACGGTGCGCATCCTCGGCAGAGCCTGTTCCCGAAAAGGCAAACGTCCGGCTCCTTGTCCCACACGGAAGGTGGCAGCCCTGAAAGCTCTTGCTGGTCTTCACCTTCCCCCTGCAGCCTATTCACAGGCACAACAGGTTTGGGGATCTCTGCTTGCCCAGAGAAGGAACATCTCACGGTGCGCATCCTCGGCAGAGCCTGTTCCCGAAAAGGCAAACGTCCAGCTCCTTGTCCCACACGGAAGGTGGCAGCCCTGAAAGCTCTTGCTGGTCTTCACCTTCCCCCTGCAGCCTATTCACAGGCACAACAGGTTTTGGGATCTGTGCTTGCCCCAAGACGCAATCTCTCACGGTGCGCATCCTCGGCAGAGCCTGTTCCCGAAAAGGCTAAAGTCCGGCTCCTTGTCCCACACGGAAGGTGGCAGCCCTGAAAGCTCTTGCTGCTCTTCACCTTCCCCCTGCAGCCTATTCACAGGCACAACCGCACTGGGAATCTCTGCTTTCCCTGAGATGCAATCTCTCACGGTGCGCATCCTCGGCAGAGCCTGTTCCCGAAAAGGCAAACGTCCGGCTCCTTGTCCCACACGGAAGGTGGCAGCCCGGAAAGCTCTTGCTGCTCTTCACCTTCCCCCTGCAGCCTATTCACAGGCACAACAGGTTTGGGGATCTCTGCTTGCCCAGAGAAGGAACATCTCACGGTGCGCATCCTCGGCAGAGCCTGTTCCCGAAAAGGCAAACGTCCGGCTCCTTGTCCCACACGGAAGGTGGCAGCCCTGAAAGCTCTTGCTGGTCTTCACCTTCCCCCTGCAGCCTATTCACAGGCACAACAGGTTTTGGGATCTCTGCTTGCCCAGAGAAGGAACATCTCACGGTGCGCATCCTCGGCAGAGCCTGTTCCAGAACAGGCAAACGTCCGGCTCCTTGTCCCACACGGAAGGTGGCAGCCCTGAAAGCTGTTGCTGGTCTTCACCTTCCCCATGCAGCCTATTCACAGGCACAACAGGTGTTCGGATCTCTGCTTTCCCAGAGACGCAATCTCTCACGGTGCGCATCCTCGGCAGAGCTTGTTCCCGAAAAGGCAAACGTCCGGCTCCTTGTCCCACACGGAAGGTGGCAGCCCTGAAAGCTGTTGCTGGTCTTCACCTTCCCCCTGCAGCCTATTCACAGGCACAACAGGTTTTGGGATCTGTGCTTGCCCAGACAAGGAACATCTCACGGTGCGCATCCTCGGCAGAGCCTGTTCCCAAAAAGGCAAACGTCCGGCTCCTTGTCCCACACGGAAGGTGGCAGCCCTGAAAGCTCTTGCTGGTCTTCACCTTCCCCCTGCAGCCTATTCACAGGCACAACCGCACTGGGAATCTCTGCTTTCCCAGAGACGCAATCTCTCACGGTGCGCATCCTCGGCAGAGCCTGTTCCCGAAAAGGCAAACGTCCGGCTCCTTGTCCCACACGGAAGGTGGCAGCCCGGAAAGATGTTGCTGGTCTTCACCTTCCCCCTGCAGCCTATTCACAGGCACAACCGCACTGGGAATCTCTGCTTTCCCAAAGACGCAATCCCTCACGGTGCGCATCCTCGGCAGAGCCTGTTCCCGAAAAGGCAAACGTCCGGCTCCTTGTCCCACACGGAAGGTGGCAGCCCGGAAAGCTCTTGCTGGTCTTCACCTTCCCCCTGCAGCCTATTCACAGGCACAACAGGTTTTGGGATCTCTGCTTGCCCAGAGAAGGAACATCTCACGGTGCGCATCCTCGGCAGAGCCTGTTCCCGAAAAGGCAAACGTCCGGCTCCTTGTCCCACACGGAAGGTGGCAGCCCGGAAAGCTCTTGCTGGTCTTCACCTTCCCCCTGCAGCCTATTCACAGGCACAACAGGTTTTGGGATCTCTGCTTGCCCAGAGACGCAATCTCTCACGGTGCGCATCCTCGGCAGAGCCTGTTCCCGAAAAGGCAAACGTCCGGCTCCTTGTCCCACACGGAAGGTGGCAGCCCGGAAAGCTCTTGCTGGTCTTCACCTTCCCCCTGCAGCCTATTCACAGGCACAACCGCACTGGGAATCTCTGCTTTCCCAAAGACGCAATCTCTCACGGTGCGCATCCTCGGCAGAGCCTGTTCCCGAAAAGGCAAACGTCCGGCTCCTTGTCCCACACGGAAGGTGGCAGCCCTGAAAGCTCTTGCTGGTCTTCACCTTCCCCCTGCAGCCTATTCACAGGCACAACCGCACTGGGAATCTCTGCTTTCCCAAAGACGCAATCCCTCACGGTGCGCATCCTCGGCAGAGCCTGTTCCCGAAAAGGCAAACGTCCGGCTCCTTGTCCCACACGGAAGGTGGCAGCCCGGAAAGCTCTTGCTGGTCTTCACCTTCCCCCTGCAGCCTATTCACAGGCACAACAGGTTTGGGGATCTGTGCTTGCCAAGAGAAGGAACATCTCACGGTGCGCATCCTCGGCAGAGCCTGTTCCCGAAAAGGCAAACGTCCGGCTCCTTGTCCCACACGGAAGGTGGCAGCCCGGAAAGCTCTTGCTGGTCTTCACCTTCCCCCTGCAGCCTATTCACAGGCACAACAGGTTTGGGGATCTCTGCTTGCCCAGAGAAGGAACATCTCACGGTGCGCATCCTCGGCAGAGCCTGTTCCCGAAAAGGCAAACGTCCAGCTCCTTGTCCCACACGGAAGGTGGCAGCCCTGAAAGCTCTTGCTGGTCTTCACCTTCCCCGTGCAGCCTATTCACAGGCACAACAGGTTTTGGGATCTGTGCTTGCCCCAAGACGCAATCTCTCACGGTGCGCATCCTCGGCAGAGCCTGTTCCCGAAAAGGCAAACGTCCGGCTCCTTGTCCCACACGGAAGGTGGCAGCCCTGAAAGCTGTTGCTGCTCTTCACCTTCCCCCTGCAGCCTATTCACAGGCACAACCGCACTGGGAATCTCTGCTTTCCCAGAGACGCAATCTCTCACGGTGCGCATCCTCGGCAGAGCTTGTTCCCGAAAAGGCAAACGTCCGGCTCCTTGTCCCACACGGAAGGTGGCAGCCCTGAAAGCTCTTGCTGCTCTTCATCTTCCCCCTGCAGCCTATTCACAGGCACAACAGGTTTTGGGATCTCTGCTTTCCCAGAGACGCAATCTCTCACGGTGCGCATCCTCGGCAGAGCCTGTTCCAGAACAGGCAAACGTCCGGCTCCTTGTCCCACACGGAAGGTGGCAGCCCTGAAAGCTCTTGCTGGTCTTCACCTTCCCCCTGCAGCCTATTCATAGGCACAACCGCACTGGGAATCTCTGCTTTCCCAGAGACGCAATCTCTCACGGTGCGCATCCTCGGCAGAGCCTGTTCCCGAAAAGGCAAACGTCCGGCTCCTTGTCCCACACGGAAGGTGGCAGCCCTGAAAGCTCTTGCTGGTCTTCACCTTCCCCCTGCAGCCTATTCACAGGCACAACAGGTTTGGGGATCTGTGCTTGCCCAGAGAAGGAACATCTCACGGTGCGCATCCTCGGCAGAGCTTGTTCCCGAAAAGGCAAACGTCCGGCTCCTTGTCCCACACGGAAGGTGGCAGCCCTGAAAGCTCTTGCTGGTCTTCACCTTCCCCATGCAGCCTATTCACAGGCACAACCGCACTGGGAATCTCTGCTTTCCCAAAGACGCAATCTCTCACGGTGCGCATCCTCGGCAGAGCCTGTTCCCGAAAAGGCAAACGTCCGGCTCCTTGTCCCACACGGAAGGTGGCAGCCCGGAAAGCTCTTGCTGGTCTTCACCTTCCCCCTGCAGCCTATTCACAGGCACAACAGGTTTGGGGATCTCTGCTTGCCCAGAGAAGGAACATCTCACGGTGCGCATCCTCGGCAGAGCCTGTTCCCGAAAAGGCAAACGTCCGGCTCCTTGTCCCACACGGAAGGTGGCAGCCCTGAAAGCTCTTGCTGGTCTTCACCTTCCCCCTGCAGCCTATTCACAGGCACAACAGGTTTTGGGATCTCTGCTTGCCCAGAGACGCAATCTCTCACGGTGCGCATCCTCGGCAGAGCCTGTTCCCGAAAAGGCAAACGTCCGGCTCCTTGTCCCACACGGAAGGTGGCAGCCCTGAAAGCTGTTGCTGGTCTTCACCTTCCCCATGCAGCCTATTCACAGGCACAACAGGTGTTCGGATCTCTGCTTTCCCAGAGACGCAATCTCTCACGGTGCGCATCCTCGGCAGAGCTTGTTCCCGAAAAGGCAAACGTCCGGCTCCTTGTCCCACACGGAAGGTGGCAGCCCTGAAAGCTCTTGCTGGTCTTCACCTTCCCCCTGCAGCCTATTCACAGGCACAACAGGTTTTGGGATCTGTGCTTGCCCAGAGAAGGAACATCTCACGGTGCGCATCCTCGGCAGAGCCTGTTCCCAAAAAGGCAAACGTCCGGCTCCTTGTCCCACACGGAAGGTGGCAGCCCTGAAAGCTGTTGCTGGTCTTCACCTTCCCCCTGCAGCCTATTCACAGGCACAACCGCACTGGGAATCTCTGCTTTCCCAGAGACGCAATCTCTCACGGTGCGCATCCTCGGCAGAGCCTGTTCCCGAAAAGGCAAACGTCCGGCTCCTTGTCCCACACGGAAGGTGGCAGCCCTGAAAGCTGTTGCTGGTCTTCACCTTCCCCGTGCAGCCTATTCACAGGCACAACCGCACTGGGAATCTCTGCTTTCCCAAAGACGCAATCCCTCACGGTGCGCATCCTCGGCAGAGCCTGTTCCCGAAAAGGCAAACGTCCGGCTCCTTGTCCCACACGGAAGGTGGCAGCCCGGAAAGCTCTTGCTGGTCTTCACCTTCCCCCTGCAGCCTATTCACAGGCACAACAGGTTTGGGGATCTCTGCTTGCCCAGAGAAGGAACATCTCACGGTGCGCATCCTCGGCAGAGCCTGTTCCCGAAAAGGCAAACGTCCGGCTCCTTGTCCCACACGGAAGGTGGCAGCCCGGAAAGCTCTTGCTGGTCTTCACCTTCCCCGTGCAGCCTATTCACAGGCACAACAGGTTTTGGGATCTCTGCTTGCCCAGAGACGCAATCTCTCACGGTGCGCATCCTCGGCAGAGCCTGTTCCCGAAAAGGCAAACGTCCGGCTCCTTGTCCCACACGGAAGGTGGCAGCCCGGAAAGCTGTTGCTGGTCTTCACCTTCCCCCTGCAGCCTATTCACAGGCACAACCGCACTGGGAATCTCTGCTTTCCCAAAGACGCAATCCCTCACGGTGCGCATCCTCGGCAGAGCCTGTTCCCGAAAAGGCAAACGTCCGGCTCCTTGTCCCACACGGAAGGTGGCAGCCCGGAAAGCTCTTGCTGGTCTTCACCTTCCCCCTGCAGCCTATTCACAGGCACAACAGGTTTTGGGATCTCTGCTTGCCCAGAGAAGGAACATCTCACGGTGCGCATCCTCGGCAGAGCCTGTTCCCGAAAAGGCAAACGTCCGGCTCCTTGTCCCACACGGAAGGTGGCAGCCCTGAAAGCTCTTGCTGGTCTTCACCTTCCCCCTGCAGCCTATTCACAGGCACAACAGGTTTGGGGATCTCTGCTTGCCCAGAGAAGGAACATCTCACGGTGCGCATCCTCGGCAGAGCCTGTTCCCGAAAAGGCAAACGTCCAGCTCCTTGTCCCACACGGAAGGTGGCAGCCCTGAAAGCTCTTGCTGGTCTTCACCTTCCCCCTGCAGCCTATTCACAGGCACAACAGGTTTTGGGATCTGTGCTTGCCCCAAGACGCAATCTCTCACGGTGCGCATCCTCGGCAGAGCCTGTTCCCGAAAAGGCTAAAGTCCGGCTCCTTGTCCCACACGGAAGGTGGCAGCCCTGAAAGCTCTTGCTGCTCTTCACCTTCCCCCTGCAGCCTATTCACAGGCACAACCGCACTGGGAATCTCTGCTTTCCCTGAGATGCAATCTCTCACGGTGCGCATCCTCGGCAGAGCCTGTTCCCGAAAAGGCAAACGTCCGGCTCCTTGTCCCACACGGAAGGTGGCAGCCCGGAAAGCTCTTGCTGCTCTTCACCTTCCCCCTGCAGCCTATTCACAGGCACAACAGGTTTGGGGATCTCTGCTTGCCCAGAGAAGGAACATCTCACGGTGCGCATCCTCGGCAGAGCCTGTTCCCGAAAAGGCAAACGTCCGGCTCCTTGTCCCACACGGAAGGTGGCAGCCCTGAAAGCTCTTGCTGGTCTTCACCTTCCCCCTGCAGCCTATTCACAGGCACAACAGGTTTTGGGATCTCTGCTTGCCCAGAGAAGGAACATCTCACGGTGCGCATCCTCGGCAGAGCCTGTTCCAGAACAGGCAAACGTCCGGCTCCTTGTCCCACACGGAAGGTGGCAGCCCTGAAAGCTGTTGCTGGTCTTCACCTTCCCCATGCAGCCTATTCACAGGCACAACAGGTGTTCGGATCTCTGCTTTCCCAGAGACGCAATCTCTCACGGTGCGCATCCTCGGCAGAGCTTGTTCCCGAAAAGGCAAACGTCCGGCTCCTTGTCCCACACGGAAGGTGGCAGCCCTGAAAGCTGTTGCTGGTCTTCACCTTCCCCCTGCAGCCTATTCACAGGCACAACAGGTTTTGGGATCTGTGCTTGCCCAGAGAAGGAACATCTCACGGTGCGCATCCTCGGCAGAGCCTGTTCCCAAAAAGGCAAACGTCCGGCTCCTTGTCCCACACGGAAGGTGGCAGCCCTGAAAGCTCTTGCTGGTCTTCACCTTCCCCCTGCAGCCTATTCACAGGCACAACCGCACTGGGAATCTCTGCTTTCCCAGAGACGCAATCTCTCACGGTGCGCATCCTCGGCAGAGCCTGTTCCCGAAAAGGCAAACGTCCGGCTCCTTGTCCCACACGGAAGGTGGCAGCCCGGAAAGATGTTGCTGGTCTTCACCTTCCCCGTGCAGCCTATTCACAGGCACAACCGCACTGGGAATCTCTGCTTTCCCAAAGACGCAATCCCTCACGGTGCGCATCCTCGGCAGAGCCTGTTCCCGAAAAGGCAAACGTCCGGCTCCTTGTCCCACACGGAAGGTGGCAGCCCGGAAAGCTCTTGCTGGTCTTCACCTTCCCCCTGCAGCCTATTCACAGGCACAACAGGTTTTGGGATCTCTGCTTGCCCAGAGAAGGAACATCTCACGGTGCGCATCCTCGGCAGAGCCTGTTCCCGAAAAGGCAAACGTCCGGCTCCTTGTCCCACACGGAAGGTGGCAGCCCGGAAAGCTCTTGCTGGTCTTCACCTTCCCCCTGCAGCCTATTCACAGGCACAACAGGTTTTGGGATCTCTGCTTGCCCAGAGACGCAATCTCTCACGGTGCGCATCCTCGGCAGAGCCTGTTCCCGAAAAGGCAAACGTCCGGCTCCTTGTCCCACACGGAAGGTGGCAGCCCGGAAAGCTCTTGCTGGTCTTCACCTTCCCCCTGCAGCCTATTCACAGGCACAACCGCACTGGGAATCTCTGCTTTCCCAAAGACGCAATCTCTCACGGTGCGCATCCTCGGCAGAGCCTGTTCCCGAAAAGGCAAACGTCCGGCTCCTTGTCCCACACGGAAGGTGGCAGCCCTGAAAGCTCTTGCTGGTCTTCACCTTCCCCCTGCAGCCTATTCACAGGCACAACCGCACTGGGAATCTCTGCTTTCCCAAAGACGCAATCCCTCACGGTGCGCATCCTCGGCAGAGCCTGTTCCCGAAAAGGCAAACGTCCGGCTCCTTGTCCCACACGGAAGGTGGCAGCCCGGAAAGCTCTTGCTGGTCTTCACCTTCCCCCTGCAGCCTATTCACAGGCACAACAGGTTTGGGGATCTGTGCTTGCCAAGAGAAGGAACATCTCACGGTGCGCATCCTCGGCAGAGCCTGTTCCCGAAAAGGCAAACGTCCGGCTCCTTGTCCCACACGGAAGGTGGCAGCCCGGAAAGCTCTTGCTGGTCTTCACCTTCCCCCTGCAGCCTATTCACAGGCACAACAGGTTTGGGGATCTCTGCTTGCCCAGAGAAGGAACATCTCACGGTGCGCATCCTCGGCAGAGCCTGTTCCCGAAAAGGCAAACGTCCAGCTCCTTGTCCCACACGGAAGGTGGCAGCCCTGAAAGCTCTTGCTGGTCTTCACCTTCCCCGTGCAGCCTATTCACAGGCACAACAGGTTTTGGGATCTGTGCTTGCCCCAAGACGCAATCTCTCACGGTGCGCATCCTCGGCAGAGCCTGTTCCCGAAAAGGCAAACGTCCGGCTCCTTGTCCCACACGGAAGGTGGCAGCCCTGAAAGCTGTTGCTGCTCTTCACCTTCCCCCTGCAGCCTATTCACAGGCACAACCGCACTGGGAATCTCTGCTTTCCCAGAGACGCAATCTCTCACGGTGCGCATCCTCGGCAGAGCTTGTTCCCGAAAAGGCAAACGTCCGGCTCCTTGTCCCACACGGAAGGTGGCAGCCCTGAAAGCTCTTGCTGCTCTTCATCTTCCCCCTGCAGCCTATTCACAGGCACAACAGGTTTTGGGATCTCTGCTTTCCCAGAGACGCAATCTCTCACGGTGCGCATCCTCGGCAGAGCCTGTTCCAGAACAGGCAAACGTCCGGCTCCTTGTCCCACACGGAAGGTGGCAGCCCTGAAAGCTCTTGCTGCTCTTCACCTTCCCCCTGCAGCCTATTCATAGGCACAACCGCACTGGGAATCTCTGCTTTCCCAGAGACGCAATCTCTCACGGTGCGCATCCTCGGCAGAGCCTGTTCCCGAAAAGGCAAACGTCCGGCTCCTTGTCCCACACGGAAGGTGGCAGCCCTGAAAGCTCTTGCTGGTCTTCACCTTCCCCCTGCAGCCTATTCACAGGCACAACAGGTTTTGGGATCTGTGCTTGCCCAGAGAAGGAACATCTCACGGTGCGCATCCTCGGCAGAGCCTGTTCCCGAAAAGGCAAACGTCCGGCTCCTTGTCCCACACGGAAGGTGGCAGCCCTGAAAGCTGTTGCTGGTCTTCACCTTCCCCATGCAGCCTATTCACAGGCACAACAGGTGTTCGGATCTCTGCTTTCCCAGAGACGCAATCTCTCACGGTGCGCATCCTCGGCAGAGCTTGTTCCCGAAAAGGCAAACGTCCGGCTCCTTGTCCCACACGGAAGGTGGCAGCCCTGAAAGCTCTTGCTGGTCTTCACCTTCCCCCTGCAGCCTATTCACAGGCACAACAGGTTTTGGGATCTGTGCTTGCCCAGAGAAGGAACATCTCACGGTGCGCATCCTCGGCAGAGCCTGTTCCAGAACAGGCAAACGTCCGGCTCCTTGTCCCACACGGAAGGTGGCAGCCCGGAAAGCTCTTGCTGGTCTTCACCTTCCCCCTGCAGGCTATTCACAGGCACAACCGCACTGGGAATCTCTGCTTTCCCTGAGACGCAATCTCTCACGGTGCGCATCCTCGGCAGAGCCTGTTCCCGAAAAGGCAAACGTCCGGCTCCTTGTCCCACACGGAAGGTGGCAGCCCTGAAAGCTCTTGCTGGTCTTCACCTTCCCCGTGCAGCCTATTCACAGGCACAACCGCACTGGGAATCTCTGCTTTCCCAAAGACGCAATCCCTCACGGTGCGCATCCTCGGCAGAGCCTGTTCCCGAAAAGGCAAACGTCCGGCTCCTTGTCCCACACGGAAGGTGGCAGCCCGGAAAGCTCTTGCTGGTCTTCACCTTCCCCCTGCAGCCTATTCACAGGCACAACAGGTTTTGGGATCTGTGCTTGCCCAGAGAAGGAACATCTCACGGTGCGCATCCTCGGCAGAGCCTGTTCCCGAAAAGGCAAACGTCCGGCTCCTTGTCCCACACGGAAGGTGGCAGCCCGGAAAGCTCTTGCTGCTCTTCACCTTCCCCGTGCAGCCTATTCACAGGCACAATAGGTTATGGGATCTCTGCTTGCCCAGAGACGCAATCTCTCACGGTGCGCATCCTCGGCAGAGCCTGTTCCCGAAAAGGCAAACGTCCGGCTCCTTGTCCCACACGGAAGGTGGCAGCCCGGAAAGCTGTTGCTGGTCTTCACCTTCCCCCTGCAGCCTATTCACAGGCACAACCGCACTGGGAATCTCTGCTTTCCCAGAGACGCAATCTCTCACGGTGCGCATCCTCGGCAGAGCCTGTTCCCAAAAAGGCAAACGTCCAGCTCCTTGTCCCACACGGAAGGTGGCAGCCCTGAAAGCTGTTGCTGGTCTTCACCTTCCCCCTGCAGCCTATTCACAGGCACAACAGGTTTGGGGATCTCTGCTTGCCCAGAGAAGGAACATCTCACGGCGCGCATCCTCGGCAGAGCCTGTTCCCGAAAAGGCAAACGTCCGGCTCCTTGTCCCACATGGAAGGTGGCAGCCCTGAAAGCTGTTGCTGGTCTTCACCTTCCCCCTGCAGCCTATTCACAGGCACAACCGCACTGGGAATCTCTGCTTTCCCAAAGACGCAATCTCTCACGGTGCGCATCCTCGGCAGAGCCTGTTCCCGAAAAGGCAAACGTCCGGCTCCTTGTCCCACACGGAAGGTGGCAGCCCTGAAAGCTGTTGCTGGTCTTCACCTTCCCCATGCAGCCTATTCACAGGCACAACAGCTTTTGGGATCTCTGCTTGCCCAGAGAAGGAACATCTCACGGTGCGCATCCTCGGCAGAGCCTGTTCCCGAAAAGGCAAACGTCCGGCTCCTTGTCCCACACGGAAGGTGGCAGCCCTGAAAGCTCTTGCTGGTCTTCACCTTCCCCCTGCAGCCTATTCACAGGCACAACAGGTTTTGGGATCTGTGCTTGCCCCAAGACGCAATCTCTCACGGTGCGCATCCTCGGCAGAGCCTGTTCCCGAAAAGGCAAACGTCCGGCTCCTTGTCCCACACGGAAGGTGGCAGCCCTGAAAGCTCTTGCTGCTCTTCACCTTCCCCCTGCAGCCTATTCACAGGCACAACCGCACTGGGAATCTCTGCTTTCCCTGAGACGCAATCTCTCACGGTGCGCATCCTCGGCAGAGCCTGTTCCCGAAAAGGCAAACGTCCGGCTCCTTGTCCCACACGGAAGGTGGCAGCCCTGAAAGCTCTTGCTGCTCTTCACATTCCCCCTGCAGCCTATTCACAGGCACAACAGGTTTTGGGATCTCTGCTTGCCCAGAGACGCAATCTCTCACGGTGCGCATCCTCGGCAGAGCCTGTTCCCGAAAAGGCAAACGTCCGGCTCCTTGTCCCACACGGAAGGTGGCAGCCCTGAAAGCTGTTGCTGGTCTTCACCTTCCCCATGCAGCCTATTCACAGGCACAACAGCTTTTGGGATCTCTGCTTTCCCAGAGACGCAATCTCTCACGGTGCGCATCCTCGGCAGAGCCTGTTCCCAAAAAGGCAAACGTCCGGCTCCTTGTCCCACACGGAAGGTGGCAGCCCTGAAAGCTCTTGCTGGTCTTCACCTTCCCCCTGCAGCCTATTCACAGGCACAACAGGTTTTGGGATCTCTGCTTGCCCAGAGAAGGAACATCTCACGGTGCGCATCCTCGGCAGAGCTTGTTCCCGAAAAGGCAAACGTCCGGCTCCTTGTCCCACACGGAAGGTGGCAGCCCTGAAAGCTGTTGCTGGTCTTCACCTTCCCCATGCAGCCTATTCACAGGCACAACCGCACTGGGAATCTCTGCTTTCCCAAAGACGCAATCTCTCACGGTGCGCATCCTCGGCAGAGCCTGTTCCCGAAAAGGCAAACGTCCGGCTCCTTGTCCCACACGGAAGGTGGCAGCCCGGAAAGCTGTTGCTGGTCTTCACCTTCCCCCTGCAGCCTATTCACAGGCACAACAGGTTTTGGGATCTCTGCTTGCCCAGAGAAGGAACATCTCACGGTGCGCATCCTCGGCAGAGCCTGTTCCCGAAAAGGCAAACGTCCGGCTCCTTGTCCCACACGGAAGGTGGCAGCCCGGAAAGCTCTTGCTGGTCTTCACCTTCCCCCTGCAGCCTATTCACAGGCACAACCGCACTGGGAATCTCTGCTTTCCCAAAGACGCAATCCCTCACGGTGCGCATCCTCGGCAGAGCCTGTTCCCGAAAAGGCAAACGTCCGGCTCCTTGTCCCACACGGAAGGTGGCAGCCCTGAAAGCTCTTGCTGCTCTTCACATTCCCCCTGCAGCCTATTCACAGGCACAACAGGTTTGGGGATCTCTGCTTGCCCAGAGAAGGAACATCTCACGGTGCGCATCCTAGGCAGAGCCTGTTCCCGAAAAGGCAAACGTCCGGCTCCTTGTCCCACACGGAAGGTGGCAGCCCTGAAAGCTCTTGCTGGTCTTCACCTTCCCCCTGCAGCCTATTCACAGGCACAACAGGTTTGGGGATCTCTGCTTGCCCAGAGAAGGAACATCTCACGGTGCGCATCCTCGGCAGAGCCTGTTCCCAAAAAGGCAAACGTCCAGCTCCTTGTCCCACACGGAAGGTGGCAGCCCTGAAAGCTCTTGCTGGTCTTCACCTTCCCCCTGCAGCCTATTCACAGGCACAACAGGTTTTGGGATCTGTGCTTGCCCAGAGAAGGAACATCTCACGGTGCGCATCCTCGGCAGAGCTTGTTCCCGAAAAGGCAAACGTCCGGCTCCTTGTCCCACACGGAAGGTGGCAGCCCTGAAAGCTCTTGCTGGTCTTCACCTTCCCCCTGCAGCCTATTCACAGGCACAACAGGTTTGGGGATCTCTGCTTTCCCAGAGACGCAATCTCTCACGGTGCGCATCCTCGGCAGAGCTTGTTCCCGAAAAGGCAAACGTCCGGCTCCTTGTCCCACACGGAAGGTGGCAGCCCGGAAAGCTCTTGCTGGTCTTCACCTTCCCCCTGCAGCCTATTCACAGGCACAACAGGTTTTGGGATCTCTGCTTGCCCAGAGAAGGAACATCTCACGGTGCGCATCCTCGGCAGAGCCTGTTCCCGAAAAGGCAAACGTCCGGCTCCTTGTCCCACACGGAAGGTGGCAGCCCTGAAAGCTCTTGCTGGTCTTCACCTTCCCCCTGCAGCCTATTCACAGGCACAACAGGTTTTGGGATCTCTGCTTGCCCAGAGAAGGAACATCTCACGGTGCGCATCCTCGGCAGAGCCTGTTCCCGAAAAGGCAAACGTCCGGCTCCTTGTCCCACACGGAAGGTGGCAGCCCTGAAAGCTCTTGCTGGTCTTCACCTTCCCCCTGCAGCCTATTCACAGGCACAACCGCACTGGGAATCTCTGCTTTCCCAAAGACGCAATCTCTCACGGTGCGCATCCTCAGCAGAGCCTGTTCCCGAAAAGGCAAACGTCCGGCTCCTTGTCCCACACGGAAGGTGGCAGCCCTGAAAGCTCTTGCTGGTCTTCACCTTCCCCCTGCAGCCTATTCACAGGCACAACAGGTTTTGGGATCTGTGCTTGCCCAGAGAAGGAACATCTCACGGTGCGCATCCTCGGCAGAGCCTGTTCCAGAACAGGCAAACGTCCGGCTCCTTGTCCCACACGGAAGGTGGCAGCCCTGAAAGCTCTTGCTGGTCTTCACCTTCCCCCTGCAGCCTATTCACAGGCACAACCGCACTGGGAATCTCTGCTTTCCCAGAGACGCAATCTCTCACGGTGCGCATCCTCGGCAGAGCCTGTTCCCGAAAAGGCAAACGTCCGGCTCCTTGTCCCACACGGAAGGTGGCAGCCCTGAAAGCTCTTGCTGGTCTTCACCTTCCCCCTGCAGCCTATTCACAGGCACAAACGCACTGGGAATCTCTGCTTTCCCAAAGACGCAATCCCTCACGGTGCGCATCCTCGGCAGAGCCTGTTCCCGAAAAGGCAAACGTCCGGCTCCTTGTCCCACACGGAAGGTGGCAGCCCGGAAAGCTGTTGCTGGTCTTCACCTTCCCCATGCAGCCTATTCACAGGCACAACAGGTTTTGGGATCTCTGCTTGCCCAGAGAAGGAATATCTCACGGTGCGCATCCTCGGCAGAGCCTGTTCCCGAAAAGGCAAACGTCCGGCTCCTTGTCCCACACGGAAGGTGGCAGCCCGGAAAGCTGTTGCTGGTCTTCACCTTCCCCCTGCAGCCTATTCACAGGCACAACAGGTTTTGGGATCTCTGCTTGCCCAGAGACGCAATCTCTCACGGTGCGCATCCTCGGCAGAGCCTGTTCCCGAAAAGGCAAACGTCCGGCTCCTTGTCCCACACGGAAGGTGGCAGCCCTGAAAGCTCTTGCTGGTCTTCACCTTCCCCCTGCAGCCTATTCACAGGCACAACAGGTTTTGGGATCTCTGCTTGCCCAGAGAAGGAACATCTCACGGTGCGCATCCTCGGCAGAGCCTGTTCCCGAAAAGGCAAACGTCCGGCTCCTTGTCCCACACGGAAGGTGGCAGCCCTGAAAGCTCTTGCTGGTCTTCACCTTCCCCCTGCAGCCTATTCACAGGCACAACCGCACTGGGAATCTCTGCTTTCCCAAAGACGCAATCTCTCACGGTGCGCATCCTCAGCAGAGCCTGTTCCCGAAAAGGCAAACGTCCGGCTCCTTGTCCCACACGGAAGGTGGCAGCCCTGAAAGCTCTTGCTGGTCTTCACCTTCCCCCTGCAGCCTATTCACAGGCACAACAGGTTTTGGGATCTGTGCTTGCCCAGAGAAGGAACATCTCACGGTGCGCATCCTCGGCAGAGCCTGTTCCAGAACAGGCAAACGTCCGGCTCCTTGTCCCACACGGAAGGTGGCAGCCCTGAAAGCTCTTGCTGGTCTTCACCTTCCCCCTGCAGCCTATTCACAGGCACAACCGCACTGGGAATCTCTGCTTTCCCAGAGACGCAATCTCTCACGGTGCGCATCCTCGGCAGAGCCTGTTCCCGAAAAGGCAAACGTCCGGCTCCTTGTCCCACACGGAAGGTGGCAGCCCTGAAAGCTCTTGCTGGTCTTCACCTTCCCCCTGCAGCCTATTCACAGGCACAAACGCACTGGGAATCTCTGCTTTCCCAAAGACGCAATCCCTCACGGTGCGCATCCTCGGCAGAGCCTGTTCCCGAAAAGGCAAACGTCCGGCTCCTTGTCCCACACGGAAGGTGGCAGCCCGGAAAGCTGTTGCTGGTCTTCACCTTCCCCATGCAGCCTATTCACAGGCACAACAGGTTTTGGGATCTCTGCTTGCCCAGAGAAGGAATATCTCACGGTGCGCATCCTCGGCAGAGCCTGTTCCCGAAAAGGCAAACGTCCGGCTCCTTGTCCCACACGGAAGGTGGCAGCCCGGAAAGCTGTTGCTGGTCTTCACCTTCCCCCTGCAGCCTATTCACAGGCACAACAGGTTTTGGGATCTCTGCTTGCCCAGAGACGCAATCTCTCACGGTGCGCATCCTCGGCAGAGCCTGTTCCCGAAAAGGCAAACGTCCGGCTCCTTGTCCCACACGGAAGGTGGCAGCCCTGAAAGCTCTTGCTGGTCTTCACCTTCCCCCTGCAGCCTATTCACAGGCACAACAGGTTTTGGGATCTGTGCTTGCCCAGAGAAGGAACATCTCATGGTGCGCATCCTCGGCAGAGCCTGTTCCCGAAAAGGCAAACGTCCGGCTCCTTGTCCCACACGGAAGGTGGCAGCCCTGAAAGCTGTTGCTGGTCTTCACCTTCCCCCTGCAGCCTATTCACAGGCACAACCGCACTGGGAATCTCTGCTTTCCCAGAGACGCAATCTCTCACGGTGCGCATCCTCGGCAGAGCCTGTTCCCGAAAAGGCAAACGTCCGGCTCCTTGTCCCACACGGAAGGTGGCAGCCCTGAAAGCTCTTGCTGGTCTTCACCTTCCCCCTGCAGCCTATTCACAGGCACAACAGGTTTTGGGATCTGTGCTTTCCCAAAGACGCAATCCCTCACGGTGCGCATCCTCGGCAGAGCCTGTTCCCGAAAAGGCAAACGTCCGGCTCCTTGTCCCACACGGAAGGTGGCAGCCCTGAAAGCTCTTGCTGGTCTTCACCTTCCCCCTGCAGCCTATTCACAGGCACAACCGCACTGGGAATCTCTGCTTTCCCAGAGACGCAATCCCTCACGGTGCGCATCCTCGGCAGAGCCTGTTCCCGAAAAGGCAAACGTCCGGCTCCTTGTCCCACACGGAAGGTGGCAGCCCTGAAAGCTCTTGCTGGTCTTCACCTTCCCCCTGCAGCCTATTCACAGGCACAACCGCACTGGGAATCTCTGCTTTCCCAGAGACGCAATCTCTCACGGTGCGCATCCTCGGCAGAGCCTGTTCCCGAAAAGGCAAACGTCCGGCTCCTTGTCCCACACGGAAGGTGGCAGCCCGGAAAGCTCTTGCTGGTCTTCACCTTCCCCCTGCAGCCTATTCACAGGCACAACAGGTTTTGGGATCTGTGCTTGCCCAGAGAAGGAACATCTCACGGTGCGCATCCTCGGCAGAGCTTGTTCCCGAAAAGGCAAACGTCCGGCTCCTTGTCCCACACGGAAGGTGGCAGCCCTGAAAGCTGTTGCTGGTCTTCACCTTCCCCATGCAGCCTATTCACAGGCACAACCGCACTGGGAATCTCTGCTTTCCCAAAGACGCAATCTCTCACGGTGCGCATCCTCGGCAGAGCTTGTTCCCGAAAAGGCAAACGTCCGGCTCCTTGTCCCACACGGAAGGTGGCAGCCCGGAAAGCTGTTGCTGGTCTTCACCTTCCCCCTGCAGCCTATTCACAGGCACAACAGGTTTTGGGATCTGTGCTTGCCCAGAGAAGGAACATTTCACGGTGCGCATCCTCGGCAGAGCCTGTTCCCGAAAAGGCAAACGTCCGGCTCCTTGTCCCACACGGAAGGTGGCAGCCCTGAAAGCTCTTGCTGGTCTTCACCTTCCCCCTGCAGCCTATTCACAGGCACAACCGCACTGGGAATCTCTGCTTTCCCAAAGACGCAATCTCTCACGGTGCGCATCCTCGGCAGAGCCTGTTCCCGAAAAGGCAAACGTCCGGCTCCTTGTCCCACACGGAAGGTGGCAGCCCTGAAAGCTGTTGCTGGTCTTCACCTTCCCCCTGCAGCCTTTTCACAGGCACAACAGGTTTTGGGATCTGTGCTTGCACAGAGACGCAATCTCTCACGGTGCGCATCCTCGGCAGAACCTGTTCCCGAAAAGGCAAACGTCCGGCTCCTTGTCCCACACGGAAGGTGGCAGCCCGGAAAGCTCTTGCTGGTCTTCACCTTCCCCGTGCAGCCTATTCACAGGCACAACCGCACTGGGAATCTCTGCTTTCCCAAAGACGCAATCCCTCACGGTGCGCATCCTCGGCAGAGCCTGTTCCCGAAAAGGCAAACGTCCGGCTCCTTGTCCCGCACGGAAGGTGGCAGCCCGGAAAGCTGTTGCTGGTCTTCACCTTCCCCATGCAGCCTATTCACAGGCACAACAGGTTTTGGGATCTCTGCTTGCCCAGAGAAGGAATATCTCACGGTGCGCATCCTCGGCAGAGCCTGTTCCCGAAAAGGCAAACGTCCGGCTCCTTGTCCCACACGGAAGGTGGCAGCCCTGAAAGCTCTTGCTGGTCTTCACCTTCCCCGTGCAGCCTATTCACAGGCACAACAGCTTTTGGGATCTCTGCTTGCCCAGAGACGCAATCTCTCACGGTGCGCATCCTCGGCAGAGCCTGTTCCCGAAAAGGCAAACGTCCGGCTCCTTGTCCCACACGGAAGGTGGCAGCCCTGAAAGCTCTTGCTGGTCTTCACCTTCCCCCTGCAGCCTATTCACAGGCACAACAGCTTTTGGGATCTCTGCTTGCCCAGAGACGCAATCTCTCACGGTGCGCATCCTCGGCAGAGCTTGTTCCCGAAAAGGCAAACGTCCGGCTCCTTGTCCCACACGGAAGTTGGCAGCCCTGAAAGCTGTTGCTGGTCTTCACCTTCCCCCTGCAGCCTATTCACAGGCACAACCGCACTGGGAATCTCTGCTTTCCCAGAGACGCAATCTCTCACGGTGCGCATCCTCGGCAGAGCCTGTTCCCGAAAAGGCAAACGTCCGGCTCCTTGTCCCACACGGAAGGTGGCAGCCCTGAAAGCTCTTGCTGGTCTTCACCTTCCCCCTGCAGCCTATTCACAGGCACAACCGCACTGGGAATCTCTGCTTTCCCAAAGACGCAATCCCTCACGGTGCGCATCCTCGGCAGAGCCTGTTCCCGAAAAGGCAAACGTCCGGCTCCTTGTCCCACACGGAAGGTGGCAGCCCTGAAAGCTCTTGCTGGTCTTCACCTTCCCCCTGCAGCCTATTCACAGGCACAACAGGTTTTGGGATCTCTGCTTGCCCAGAGAAGGAACATCTCACGGTGCGCATCCTCGGCAGAGCTTGTTCCCGAAAAGGCAAACGTCCGGCTCATTGTCCCACACGGAAGGTGGCAGCCCTGAAAGCTGTTGCTGGTCTTCACCTTCCCCCTGCAGCCTATTCACAGGCACAACCGCACTGGGAATCTCTGCTTTCCCAGAGACGCAATCCCTCACGGTGCGCATCCTCGGCAGAGCCTGTTCCCGAAAAGGCAAACGTCCGGCTCCTTGTCCCACACGGAAGGTGGCAGCCCTGAAAGCTGTTGCTGGTCTTCACCTTCCCCATGCAGCCTATTCACAGGCACAACCGCACTGGGAATCTCTGCTTTCCCAAAGACGCAATCCCTCACGTTGCGCATCCTCGGCAGAGCCTGTTCCCGAAAAGGCAAACGTCCGGCTCCTTGTCCCACACGGAAGGTGGCAGCCCTGAAAGCTGTTGCTGGTCTTCACCTTCCCCCTGCAGCCTATTCACAGGCACAACCGCACTGGGAATCTCTGCTTTCCCAGAGACGCAATCCCTCACGGTGCGCATCCTCGGCAGAGCCTGTTCCCGAAAAGGCAAACGTCCGGCTCCTTGTCCCACACGGAAGGTGGCAGCCCTGAAAGCTGTTGCTGGTCTTCACCTTCCCCCTGCAGCCTATTCACAGGCACAACCGCACTGGGAATCTCTGCTTTCCCAAAGACGCAATCTCTCACGGTGCGCATCCTCGGCAGAGCTTGTTCCCGAAAAGGCAAACGTCCGGCTCCTTGTCCCACACGGAAGGTGGCAGCCCGGAAAGCTCTTGCTGGTCTTCACCTTCCCCCTGCAGCCTATTCACAGGCACAACAGGTTTTGGGATCTGTGCTTGCCCAGAGAAGGAACATTTCACGGTGCGCTTCCTCGGCAGAGCCTGTTCCCGAAAAGGCAAACGTCCGGCTCCTTGTCCCACACGGAAGGTGGCAGCCCTGAAAGCTCTTGCTGGTCTTCACCTTCCCCCTGCAGCCTATTCACAGGCACAACCGCACTGGGAATCTCTGCTTTCCCAAAGACGCAATCTCTCACGGTGCGCATCCTCGGCAGAGCCTGTTCCCGAAAAGGCAAACGTCCGGCTCCTTGTCCCACACGGAAGGTGGCAGCCCTGAAAGCTGTTGCTGGTCTTCACCTTCCCCCTGCAGCCTTTTCACAGGCACAACAGGTTTTGGGATCTGTGCTTGCACAGAGACGCAATCTCTCACGGTGCGCATCCTCGGCAGAACCTGTTCCCGAAAAGGCAAACGTCCGGCTCCTTGTCCCACACGGAAGGTGGCAGCCCTGAAAGCTGTTGCTGGTCTTCACCTTCCCCATGCAGCCTATTCACAGGCACAACAGCTTTTGGGATCTCTGCTTGCCCAGAGAAGGAACATCTCACGGTGCGCATCCTCGGCAGAGCCTGTTCCCGAAAAGGCAAACGTCCGGCTCCTTGTCCCACACGGAAGGTGGCAGCCCTGAAAGCTCTTGCTGGTCTTCACCTTCCCCCTGCAGCCTATTCACAGGCACAACAGGTTTTGGGATCTGTGCTTGCCCCAAGACGCAATCTCTCACGGTGCGCATCCTCGGCAGAGCCTGTTCCCGAAAAGGCTAAAGTCCGGCTCCTTGTCCCACACGGAAGGTGGCAGCCCTGAAAGCTCTTGCTGCTCTTCACCTTCCCCCTGCAGCCTATTCACAGGCACAACCGCACTGGGAATCTCTGCTTTCCCAGAGACGCAATCTCTCACGGTGCGCATCCTCGGCAGAGCCTGTTCCCGAAAAGGCAAACGTCCGGCTCCTTGTCCCACACGGAAGGTGGCAGCCCTGAAAGCTCTTGCTGCTCTTCACCTTCCCCCTGCAGCCTATTCACAGGCACAACAGGTTTTGGGATCTCTGCTTGCCCAGAGACGCAATCTCTCACGGTGCGCATCCTCGGCAGAGCCTGTTCCAGAACAGGCAAATGTCCGGCTCCTTGTCCCACACGGAAGGTGGCAGCCCGGAAAGCTGTTGCTGGTCTTCACGTTCCCCCTGCAGTCTATTCACAGGCACAACCGCACTGGGAATCTCTGCTTTCCCAGAGACGCAATCTCTCACGGTGCGCATCCTCGGCAGAGCCTGTTCCCAAAAAGGCAAACGTCCGGCTCCTTGTCCCACACGGAAGGTGGCAGCCCTGAAAGCTCTTGCTGGTCTTCACCTTCCCCCTGCAGCCTATTCACAGGCACAACAGGTTTTGGGATCTCTGCTTGCCCAGAGAAGGAACATCTCACGGTGCGCATCCTCGGCAGAGCTTGTTCCCGAAAAGGCAAACGTCCGGCTCCTTGTCCCACATGGAAGGTGGCAGCCCTGAAAGCTGTTGCTGGTCTTCACCTTCCCCATGCAGCCTATTCACAGGCACAACCGCACTGGGAATCTCTGCTTTCCCAAAGACGCAATCTCTCACGGTGCGCATCCTCGGCAGAGCCTGTTCCCGAAAAGGCAAACGTCCGGCTCCTTGTCCCACACGGAAGGTGGCAGCCCGGAAAGCTGTTGCTGGTCTTCACCTTCCCCCTGCAGCCTATTCACAGGCACAACAGGTTTTGGGATCTCTGCTTGCCCAGAGAAGGAACATCTCACGGTGCGCATCCTCGGCAGAGCCTGTTCCCGAAAAGGCAAACGTCCGGCTCCTTGTCCCACACGGAAGGTGGCAGCCCGGAAAGCTCTTGCTGGTCTTCACCTTCCCCCTGCAGCCTATTCACAGGCACAACCGCACTGGGAATCTCTGCTTTCCCAAAGACGCAATCCCTCACGGTGCGCATCCTCGGCAGAGCCTGTTCCCGAAAAGGCAAACGTCCGGCTCCTTGTCCCACACGGAAGGTGGCAGCCCGGAAAGCTCTTGCTGGTCTTCACCTTCCCCCTGCAGCCTATTCACAGGCACAACAGGTTTGGGGATCTCTGCTTGCCCAGAGAAGGAACATCTCACGGTGCGCATCCTAGGCAGAGCCTGTTCCCGAAAAGGCAAACGTCCGGCTCCTTGTCCCACACGGAAGGTGGCAGCCCTGAAAGCTCTTGCTGGTCTTCACCTTCCCCCTGCAGCCTATTCACAGGCACAACAGGTTTGGGGATCTGTGCTTGCCCAGAGAAGGAACATCTCACGGTGCGCATCCTCGGCAGAGCCTGTTCCCGAAAAGGCAAACGTCCGGCTCCTTGTCCCACACGGAAGGTGGCAGCCCTGAAAGCTCTTGCTGCTCTTCACCTTCCCCCTGCAGCCTATTCACAGGCACAACCGCACTGGGAATCTCTGCTTTCCCTGAGACGCAATCTCTCACGGTGCGCATCCTCGGCAGAGCCTGTTCCCGAAAAGGCAAACGTCCGGCTCCTTGTCCCACACGGAAGGTGGCAGCCCTGAAAGCTCTTGCTGCTCTTCACATTCCCCCTGCAGCCTATTCACAGGCACAACAGGTTTTGGGATCTCTGCTTGCCCAGAGACGCAATCTCTCACGGTGCGCATCCTCGGCAGAGCCTGTTCCCGAAAAGGCAAACGTCCGGCTCCTTGTCCCACACGGAAGGTGGCAGCCCTGAAAGCTGTTGCTGGTCTTCACCTTCCCCATGCAGCCTATTCACAGGCACAACAGCTTTTGGGATCTCTGCTTTCCCAGAGACGCAATCTCTCACGGTGCGCATCCTCGGCAGAGCCTGTTCCCAAAAAGGCAAACGTCCGGCTCCTTGTCCCACACGGAAGGTGGCAGCCCTGAAAGCTCTTGCTGGTCTTCACCTTCCCCCTGCAGCCTATTCACAGGCACAACAGGTTTTGGGATCTCTGCTTGCCCAGAGAAGGAACATCTCACGGTGCGCATCCTCGGCAGAGCTTGTTCCCGAAAAGGCAAACGTCCGGCTCCTTGTCCCACACGGAAGGTGGCAGCCCTGAAAGCTGTTGCTGGTCTTCACCTTCCCCCTGCAGCCTATTCACAGGCACAACAGGTTTGGGGATCTCTGCTTGCCCAGAGAAGGAACATCTCACGGTGCGCATCCTAGGCAGAGCCTGTTCCCGAAAAGGCAAACGTCCGGCTCCTTGTCCCACACGGAAGGTGGCAGCCCTGAAAGCTGTTGCTGGTCTTCACCTTCCCCCTGCAGCCTATTCACAGGCACAACAGGTTTTGGGATCTCTGCTTGCCCAGAGACGCAATCTCTCACGGTGCGCATCCTCGGCAGAGCCTGTTCCCGAAAAGGCAAACGTCCGGCTCCTTGTCCCACACGGAAGGTGGCAGCCCTGAAAGCTCTTGCTGCTCTTCACCTTCCCCCTGCAGCCTATTCACAGGCACAACCGCACTGGGAATCTCTGCTTTCCCTGAGACGCAATCTCTCACGGTGCGCATCCTCGGCAGAGCCTGTTCCCGAAAAGGCAAACGTCCGGCTCCTTGTCCCACACGGAAGGTGGCAGCCCTGAAAGCTCTTGCTGCTCTTCACATTCCCCCTGCAGCCTATTCACAGGCACAACAGGTTTTGGGATCTCTGCTTGCCCAGAGACGCAATCTCTCACGGTGCGCATCCTCGGCAGAGCCTGTTCCCGAAAAGGCAAACGTCCGGCTCCTTGTCCCACACGGAAGGTGGCAGCCCTGAAAGCTGTTGCTGGTCTTCACCTTCCCCATGCAGCCTATTCACAGGCACAACAGCTTTTGGGATCTCTGCTTTCCCAGAGACGCAATCTCTCACGGTGCGCATCCTCGGCAGAGCCTGTTCCCAAAAAGGCAAACGTCCGGCTCCTTGTCCCACACGGAAGGTGGCAGCCCTGAAAGCTCTTGCTGGTCTTCACCTTCCCCCTGCAGCCTATTCACAGGCACAACAGGTTTTGGGATCTCTGCTTGCCCAGAGAAGGAACATCTCACGGTGCGCATCCTCGGCAGAGCTTGTTCCCGAAAAGGCAAACGTCCGGCTCCTTGTCCCACACGGAAGGTGGCAGCCCTGAAAGCTGTTGCTGGTCTTCACCTTCCCCATGCAGCCTATTCACAGGCACAACCGCACTGGGAATCTCTGCTTTCCCAAAGACGCAATCTCTCACGGTGCGCATCCTCGGCAGAGCCTGTTCCCGAAAAGGCAAACGTCCGGCTCCTTGTCCCACACGGAAGGTGGCAGCCCGGAAAGCTGTTGCTGGTCTTCACCTTCCCCCTGCAGCCTATTCACAGGCACAACAGGTTTTGGGATCTCTGCTTGCCCAGAGAAGGAACATCTCACGGTGCGCATCCTCGGCAGAGCCTGTTCCCGAAAAGGCAAACGTCCGGCTCCTTGTCCCACACGGAAGGTGGCAGCCCGGAAAGCTCTTGCTGGTCTTCACCTTCCCCCTGCAGCCTATTCACAGGCACAACCGCACTGGGAATCTCTGCTTTCCCAAAGACGCAATCCCTCACGGTGCGCATCCTCGGCAGAGCCTGTTCCCGAAAAGGCAAACGTCCGGCTCCTTGTCCCACACGGAAGGTGGCAGCCCTGAAAGCTCTTGCTGGTCTTCACCTTCCCCCTGCAGCCTATTCACAGGCACAACAGGTTTGGGGATCTCTGCTTGCCCAGAGAAGGAACATCTCACGGTGCGCATCCTAGGCAGAGCCTGTTCCCGAAAAGGCAAACGTCCGGCTCCTTGTCCCACACGGAAGGTGGCAGCCCTGAAAGCTCTTGCTGGTCTTCACCTTCCCCCTGCAGCCTATTCACAGGCACAACAGGTTTGGGGATCTCTGCTTGCCCAGAGAAGGAACATCTCACGGTGCGCATCCTCGGCAGAGCCTGTTCCCAAAAAGGCAAACGTCCAGCTCCTTGTCCCACACGGAAGGTGGCAGCCCGGAAAGCTCTTGCTGGTCTTCACCTTCCCCCTGCAGCCTATTCACAGGCACAACAGGTTTTGGGATCTGTGCTTGCCCAGAGAAGGAACATCTCACGGTGCGCATCCTCGGCAGAGCTTGTTCCCGAAAAGGCAAACGTCCGGCTCCTTGTCCCACACGGAAGGTGGCAGCCCTGAAAGCTCTTGCTGGTCTTCACCTTCCCCCTGCAGCCTATTCACAGGCACAACAGGTTTGGGGATCTCTGCTTTCCCAGAGACGCAATCTCTCACGGTGCGCATCCTCGGCAGAGCTTGTTCCCGAAAAGGCAAACGTCCGGCTCCTTGTCCCACACGGAAGGTGGCAGCCCGGAAAGCTCTTGCTGGTCTTCACCTTCCCCCTGCAGCCTATTCACAGGCACAACAGGTTTTGGGATCTCTGCTTGCCCAGAGAAGGAACATCTCACGGTGCGCATCCTCGGCAGAGCCTGTTCCCGAAAAGGCAAACGTCCGGCTCCTTGTCCCACACGGAAGGTGGCAGCCCTGAAAGCTCTTGCTGGTCTTCACCTTCCCCCTGCAGCCTATTCACAGGCACAACAGGTTTTGGGATCTCTGCTTGCCCAGAGAAGGAACATCTCACGGTGCGCATCCTCGGCAGAGCCTGTTCCCGAAAAGGCAAACGTCCGGCTCCTTGTCCCACACGGAAGGTGGCAGCCCTGAAAGCTCTTGCTGGTCTTCACCTTCCCCCTGCAGCCTATTCACAGGCACAACCGCACTGGGAATCTCTGCTTTCCCAAAGACGCAATCTCTCACGGTGCGCATCCTCAGCAGAGCCTGTTCCCGAAAAGGCAAACGTCCGGCTCCTTGTCCCACACGGAAGGTGGCAGCCCTGAAAGCTCTTGCTGGTCTTCACCTTCCCCCTGCAGCCTATTCACAGGCACAACAGGTTTTGGGATCTGTGCTTGCCCAGAGAAGGAACATCTCACGGTGCGCATCCTCGGCAGAGCCTGTTCCAGAACAGGCAAACGTCCGGCTCCTTGTCCCACACGGAAGGTGGCAGCCCTGAAAGCTCTTGCTGGTCTTCACCTTCCCCCTGCAGCCTATTCACAGGCACAACCGCACTGGGAATCTCTGCTTTCCCAGAGACGCAATCTCTCACGGTGCGCATCCTCGGCAGAGCCTGTTCCCGAAAAGGCAAACGTCCGGCTCCTTGTCCCACACGGAAGGTGGCAGCCCGGAAAGCTGTTGCTGGTCTTCACCTTCCCCATGCAGCCTATTCACAGGCACAACAGGTTTTGGGATCTCTGCTTGCCCAGAGAAGGAATATCTCACGGTGCGCATCCTCGGCAGAGCCTGTTCCCGAAAAGGCAAACGTCCGGCTCCTTGTCCCACACGGAAGGTGGCAGCCCGGAAAGCTGTTGCTGGTCTTCACCTTCCCCCTGCAGCCTATTCACAGGCACAACAGGTTTTGGGATCTCTGCTTGCCCAGAGACGCAATCTCTCACGGTGCGCATCCTCGGCAGAGCCTGTTCCCGAAAAGGCAAACGTCCGGCTCCTTGTCCCACACGGAAGGTGGCAGCCCTGAAAGCTCTTGCTGGTCTTCACCTTCCCCCTGCAGCCTATTCACAGGCACAACAGGTTTTGGGATCTCTGCTTGCCCAGAGAAGGAACATCTCACGGTGCGCATCCTCGGCAGAGCCTGTTCCCGAAAAGGCAAACGTCCGGCTCCTTGTCCCACACGGAAGGTGGCAGCCCTGAAAGCTCTTGCTGGTCTTCACCTTCCCCCTGCAGCCTATTCACAGGCACAACCGCACTGGGAATCTCTGCTTTCCCAAAGACGCAATCTCTCACGGTGCGCATCCTCAGCAGAGCCTGTTCCCGAAAAGGCAAACGTCCGGCTCCTTGTCCCACACGGAAGGTGGCAGCCCTGAAAGCTCTTGCTGGTCTTCACCTTCCCCCTGCAGCCTATTCACAGGCACAACAGGTTTTGGGATCTGTGCTTGCCCAGAGAAGGAACATCTCACGGTGCGCATCCTCGGCAGAGCCTGTTCCAGAACAGGCAAACGTCCGGCTCCTTGTCCCACACGGAAGGTGGCAGCCCTGAAAGCTCTTGCTGGTCTTCACCTTCCCCCTGCAGCCTATTCACAGGCACAACCGCACTGGGAATCTCTGCTTTCCCAGAGACGCAATCTCTCACGGTGCGCATCCTCGGCAGAGCCTGTTCCCGAAAAGGCAAACGTCCGGCTCCTTGTCCCACACGGAAGGTGGCAGCCCTGAAAGCTCTTGCTGGTCTTCACCTTCCCCCTGCAGCCTATTCACAGGCACAAACGCACTGGGAATCTCTGCTTTCCCAAAGACGCAATCCCTCACGGTGCGCATCCTCGGCAGAGCCTGTTCCCGAAAAGGCAAACGTCCGGCTCCTTGTCCCACACGGAAGGTGGCAGCCCTGAAAGCTCTTGCTGGTCTTCACCTTCCCCATGCAGCCTATTCACAGGCACAACAGGTTTTGGGATCTCTGCTTGCCCAGAGAAGGAATATCTCACGGTGCGCATCCTCGGCAGAGCCTGTTCCCGAAAAGGCAAACGTCCGGCTCCTTGTCCCACACGGAAGGTGGCAGCCCGGAAAGCTGTTGCTGGTCTTCACCTTCCCCCTGCAGCCTATTCACAGGCACAACAGGTTTTGGGATCTCTGCTTGCCCAGAGACGCAATCTCTCACGGTGCGCATCCTCGGCAGAGCCTGTTCCCGAAAAGGCAAACGTCCGGCTCCTTGTCCCACACGGAAGGTGGCAGCCCTGAAAGCTCTTGCTGGTCTTCACCTTCCCCCTGCAGCCTATTCACAGGCACAACAGGTTTTGGGATCTGTGCTTGCCCAGAGAAGGAACATCTCATGGTGCGCATCCTCGGCAGAGCCTGTTCCCGAAAAGGCAAACGTCCGGCTCCTTGTCCCACACGGAAGGTGGCAGCCCTGAAAGCTGTTGCTGGTCTTCACCTTCCCCCTGCAGCCTATTCACAGGCACAACCGCACTGGGAATCTCTGCTTTCCCAGAGACGCAATCTCTCACGGTGCGCATCCTCGGCAGAGCCTGTTCCCGAAAAGGCAAACGTCCGGCTCCTTGTCCCACACGGAAGGTGGCAGCCCTGAAAGCTCTTGCTGGTCTTCACCTTCCCCCTGCAGCCTATTCACAGGCACAACAGGTTTTGGGATCTGTGCTTTCCCAAAGACGCAATCCCTCACGGTGCGCATCCTCGGCAGAGCCTGTTCCCGAAAAGGCAAACGTCCGGCTCCTTGTCCCACACGGAAGGTGGCAGCCCTGAAAGCTCTTGCTGGTCTTCACCTTCCCCCTGCAGCCTATTCACAGGCACAACCGCACTGGGAATCTCTGCTTTCCCAGAGACGCAATCCCTCACGGTGCGCATCCTCGGCAGAGCCTGTTCCCGAAAAGGCAAACGTCCGGCTCCTTGTCCCACACGGAAGGTGGCAGCCCTGAAAGCTCTTGCTGGTCTTCACCTTCCCCCTGCAGCCTATTCACAGGCACAACCGCACTGGGAATCTCTGCTTTCCCAGAGACGCAATCTCTCACGGTGCGCATCCTCGGCAGAGCCTGTTCCCGAAAAGGCAAACGTCCGGCTCCTTGTCCCACACGGAAGGTGGCAGCCCGGAAAGCTCTTGCTGGTCTTCACCTTCCCCCTGCAGCCTATTCACAGGCACAACAGGTTTTGGGATCTCTGCTTGCCCAGAGAAGGAACATCTCACGGTGCGCATCCTCGGCAGAGCTTGTTCCCGAAAAGGCAAACGTCCGGCTCCTTGTCCCACACGGAAGGTGGCAGCCCTGAAAGCTGTTGCTGGTCTTCACCTTCCCCATGCAGCCTATTCACAGGCACAACCGCACTGGGAATCTCTGCTTTCCCAAAGACGCAATCTCTCACGGTGCGCATCCTCGGCAGAGCTTGTTCCCGAAAAGGCAAACGTCCGGCTCCTTGTCCCACACGGAAGGTGGCAGCCCGGAAAGCTGTTGCTGGTCTTCACCTTCCCCCTGCAGCCTATTCACAGGCACAACAGGTTTTGGGATCTGTGCTTGCCCAGAGAAGGAACATTTCACGGTGCGCATCCTCGGCAGAGCCTGTTCCCGAAAAGGCAAACGTCCGGCTCCTTGTCCCACACGGAAGGTGGCAGCCCTGAAAGCTCTTGCTGGTCTTCACCTTCCCCCTGCAGCCTATTCACAGGCACAACCGCACTGGGAATCTCTGCTTTCCCAAAGACGCAATCTCTCACGGTGCGCATCCTCGGCAGAGCCTGTTCCCGAAAAGGCAAACGTCCGGCTCCTTGTCCCACACGGAAGGTGGCAGCCCTGAAAGCTGTTGCTGGTCTTCACCTTCCCCCTGCAGCCTTTTCACAGGCACAACAGGTTTTGGGATCTGTGCTTGCACAGAGACGCAATCTCTCACGGTGCGCATCCTCGGCAGAACCTGTTCCCGAAAAGGCAAACGTCCGGCTCCTTGTCCCACACGGAAGGTGGCAGCCCGGAAAGCTCTTGCTGGTCTTCACCTTCCCCCTGCAGCCTATTCACAGGCACAACCGCACTGGGAATCTCTGCTTTCCCAAAGACGCAATCCCTCACGGTGCGCATCCTCGGCAGAGCCTGTTCCCGAAAAGGCAAACGTCCGGCTCCTTGTCCCGCACGGAAGGTGGCAGCCCGGAAAGCTGTTGCTGGTCTTCACCTTCCCCATGCAGCCTATTCACAGGCACAACAGGTTTTGGGATCTCTGCTTGCCCAGAGAAGGAATATCTCACGGTGCGCATCCTCGGCAGAGCCTGTTCCCGAAAAGGCAAACGTCCGGCTCCTTGTCCCACACGGAAGGTGGCAGCCCTGAAAGCTCTTGCTGGTCTTCACCTTCCCCGTGCAGCCTATTCACAGGCACAACAGCTTTTGGGATCTCTGCTTGCCCAGAGACGCAATCTCTCACGGTGCGCATCCTCGGCAGAGCCTGTTCCCGAAAAGGCAAACGTCCGGCTCCTTGTCCCACACGGAAGGTGGCAGCCCTGAAAGCTCTTGCTGGTCTTCACCTTCCCCCTGCAGCCTATTCACAGGCACAACAGCTTTTGGGATCTCTGCTTGCCCAGAGACGCAATCTCTCACGGTGCGCATCCTCGGCAGAGCTTGTTCCCGAAAAGGCAAACGTCCGGCTCCTTGTCCCACACGGAAGGTGGCAGCCCTGAAAGCTCTTGCTGGTCTTCACCTTCCCCCTGCAGCCTATTCACAGGCACAACCGCACTGGGAATCTCTGCTTTCCCAGAGACGCAATCTCTCACGGTGCGCATCCTCGGCAGAGCCTGTTCCCGAAAAGGCAAACGTCCGGCTCCTTGTCCCACACGGAAGGTGGCAGCCCTGAAAGCTCTTGCTGGTCTTCACCTTCCCCCTGCAGCCTATTCACAGGCACAACCGCACTGGGAATCTCTGCTTTCCCAAAGACGCAATCCCTCACGGTGCGCATCCTCGGCAGAGCCTGTTCCCGAAAAGGCAAACGTCCGGCTCCTTGTCCCACACGGAAGGTGGCAGCCCTGAAAGCTCTTGCTGGTCTTCACCTTCCCCCTGCAGCCTATTCACAGGCACAACAGGTTTTGGGATCTCTGCTTGCCCAGAGAAGGAACATCTCACGGTGCGCATCCTCGGCAGAGCTTGTTCCCGAAAAGGCAAACGTCCGGCTCATTGTCCCACACGGAAGGTGGCAGCCCTGAAAGCTGTTGCTGGTCTTCACCTTCCCCCTGCAGCCTATTCACAGGCACAACCGCACTGGGAATCTCTGCTTTCCCAGAGACGCAATCCCTCACGGTGCGCATCCTCGGCAGAGCCTGTTCCCGAAAAGGCAAACGTCCGGCTCCTTGTCCCACACGGAAGGTGGCAGCCCTGAAAGCTGTTGCTGGTCTTCACCTTCCCCATGCAGCCTATTCACAGGCACAACCGCACTGGGAATCTCTGCTTTCCCAAAGACGCAATCCCTCACGTTGCGCATCCTCGGCAGAGCCTGTTCCCGAAAAGGCAAACGTCCGGCTCCTTGTCCCACACGGAAGGTGGCAGCCCTGAAAGCTGTTGCTGGTCTTCACCTTCCCCCTGCAGCCTATTCACAGGCACAACCGCACTGGGAATCTCTGCTTTCCCAGAGACGCAATCCCTCACGGTGCGCATCCTCGGCAGAGCCTGTTCCCGAAAAGGCAAACGTCCGGCTCCTTGTCCCACACGGAAGGTGGCAGCCCTGAAAGCTGTTGCTGGTCTTCACCTTCCCCCTGCAGCCTATTCACAGGCACAACCGCACTGGGAATCTCTGCTTTCCCAAAGACGCAATCTCTCACGGTGCGCATCCTCGGCAGAGCTTGTTCCCGAAAAGGCAAACGTCCGGCTCCTTGTCCCACACGGAAGGTGGCAGCCCGGAAAGCTCTTGCTGGTCTTCACCTTCCCCCTGCAGCCTATTCACAGGCACAACAGGTTTTGGGATCTGTGCTTGCCCAGAGAAGGAACATTTCACGGTGCGCTTCCTCGGCAGAGCCTGTTCCCGAAAAGGCAAACGTCCGGCTCCTTGTCCCACACGGAAGGTGGCAGCCCTGAAAGCTCTTGCTGGTCTTCACCTTCCCCCTGCAGCCTATTCACAGGCACAACCGCACTGGGAATCTCTGCTTTCCCAAAGACGCAATCTCTCACGGTGCGCATCCTCGGCAGAGCCTGTTCCCGAAAAGGCAAACGTCCGGCTCCTTGTCCCACACGGAAGGTGGCAGCCCTGAAAGCTGTTGCTGGTCTTCACCTTCCCCCTGCAGCCTTTTCACAGGCACAACAGGTTTTGGGATCTGTGCTTGCACAGAGACGCAATCTCTCACGGTGCGCATCCTCGGCAGAACCTGTTCCCGAAAAGGCAAACGTCCGGCTCCTTGTCCCACACGGAAGGTGGCAGCCCTGAAAGCTGTTGCTGGTCTTCACCTTCCCCATGCAGCCTATTCACAGGCACAACAGCTTTTGGGATCTCTGCTTGCCCAGAGAAGGAACATCTCACGGTGCGCATCCTCGGCAGAGCCTGTTCCCGAAAAGGCAAACGTCCGGCTCCTTGTCCCACACGGAAGGTGGCAGCCCTGAAAGCTCTTGCTGGTCTTCACCTTCCCCCTGCAGCCTATTCACAGGCACAACAGGTTTTGGGATCTGTGCTTGCCCCAAGACGCAATCTCTCACGGTGCGCATCCTCGGCAGAGCCTGTTCCCGAAAAGGCTAAAGTCCGGCTCCTTGTCCCACACGGAAGGTGGCAGCCCTGAAAGCTCTTGCTGCTCTTCACCTTCCCCCTGCAGCCTATTCACAGGCACAACCGCACTGGGAATCTCTGCTTTCCCAGAGACGCAATCTCTCACGGTGCGCATCCTCGGCAGAGCCTGTTCCCGAAAAGGCAAACGTCCGGCTCCTTGTCCCACACGGAAGGTGGCAGCCCTGAAAGCTCTTGCTGCTCTTCACCTTCCCCCTGCAGCCTATTCACAGGCACAACAGGTTTTGGGATCTCTGCTTGCCCAGAGACGCAATCTCTCACGGTGCGCATCCTCGGCAGAGCCTGTTCCAGAACAGGCAAATGTCCGGCTCCTTGTCCCACACGGAAGGTGGCAGCCCGGAAAGCTGTTGCTGGTCTTCACCTTCCCCCTGCAGCCTATTCACAGGCACAACCGCACTGGGAATCTCTGCTTTCCCAGAGACGCAATCTCTCACGGTGCGCATCCTCGGCAGAGCCTGTTCCCAAAAAGGCAAACGTCCGGCTCCTTGTCCCACACGGAAGGTGGCAGCCCTGAAAGCTCTTGCTGGTCTTCACCTTCCCCCTGCAGCCTATTCACAGGCACAACAGGTTTTGGGATCTCTGCTTGCCCAGAGAAGGAACATCTCACGGTGCGCATCCTCGGCAGAGCTTGTTCCCGAAAAGGCAAACGTCCGGCTCCTTGTCCCACATGGAAGGTGGCAGCCCTGAAAGCTGTTGCTGGTCTTCACCTTCCCCATGCAGCCTATTCACAGGCACAACCGCACTGGGAATCTCTGCTTTCCCAAAGACGCAATCTCTCACGGTGCGCATCCTCGGCAGAGCCTGTTCCCGAAAAGGCAAACGTCCGGCTCCTTGTCCCACACGGAAGGTGGCAGCCCGGAAAGCTGTTGCTGGTCTTCACCTTCCCCCTGCAGCCTATTCACAGGCACAACAGGTTTTGGGATCTCTGCTTGCCCAGAGAAGGAACATCTCACGGTGCGCATCCTCGGCAGAGCCTGTTCCCGAAAAGGCAAACGTCCGGCTCCTTGTCCCACACGGAAGGTGGCAGCCCGGAAAGCTCTTGCTGGTCTTCACCTTCCCCCTGCAGCCTATTCACAGGCACAACCGCACTGGGAATCTCTGCTTTCCCAAAGACGCAATCCCTCACGGTGCGCATCCTCGGCAGAGCCTGTTCCCGAAAAGGCAAACGTCCGGCTCCTTGTCCCACACGGAAGGTGGCAGCCCGGAAAGCTCTTGCTGGTCTTCACCTTCCCCCTGCAGCCTATTCACAGGCACAACAGGTTTGGGGATCTCTGCTTGCCCAGAGAAGGAACATCTCACGGTGCGCATCCTAGGCAGAGCCTGTTCCCGAAAAGGCAAACGTCCGGCTCCTTGTCCCACACGGAAGGTGGCAGCCCGGAAAGCTCTTGCTGGTCTTCACCTTCCCCCTGCAGCCTATTCACAGGCACAACCGCACTGGGAATCTCTGCTTTCCCAAAGACGCAATCTCTCACGGTGCGCATCCTCGGCAGAGCCTGTTCCCAAAAAGGCAAACGTCCGGCTCCTTGTCCCACACGGAAGGTGGCAGCCCTGAAAGCTGTTGCTGGTCTTCACCTTCCCCCTGCAGCCTATTCACAGGCACAACAGGTTTTGGGATCTCTGCTTGCCCAGAGACGCAATCTCTCACGGTGCGCATCCTCGGCAGAGCCTGTTCCCAAAAAGGCAAACGTCCGGCTCCTTGTCCCACACGGAAGGTGGCAGCCCTGAAAGCTGTTGCTGGTCTTCACCTTCCCCCTGCAGCCTATTCACAGGCACAACAGGTTTTGGGATCTGTGCTTGCCCAGAGAAGGAACATCTCATGGTGCGCATCCTCGGCAGAGCTTGTTCCCGAAAAGGCAAACGTCCGGCTCCTTGTCCCACACGGAAGGTGGCAGCCCTGAAAGCTCTTGCTGGTCTTCACCTTCCCCCTGCAGCCTATTCACAGGCACAACCGCACTGGGAATCTCTGCTTTCCCAAAGACGCAATCCCTCACGGTGCGCATCCTCGGCAGAGCCTGTTCCCGAAAAGGCAAACGTCCGGCTCCTTGTCCCACACGGAAGGTGGCAGCCCTGAAAGCTCTTGCTGGTCTTCACCTTCCCCCTGCAGCCTATTCACAGGCACAACAGGTTTTGGGATCTCTGCTTGCCCAGAGAAGGAACATCTCACGGTGCGCATCCTCGGCAGAGCTTGTTCCCGAAAAGGCAAACGTCCGGCTCCTTGTCCCACACGGAAGGTGGCAGCCCTGAAAGCTGTTGCTGGTCTTCACCTTCCCCCTGCAGCCTATTCACAGGCACAACCGCACTGGGAATCTCTGCTTTCCCAGAGACGCAATCCCTCACGGTGCGCATCCTCGGCAGAGCCTGTTCCCGAAAAGGCAAACGTCCGGCTCCTTGTCCCACACGGAAGGTGGCAGCCCTGAAAGCTGTTGCTGGTCTTCACCTTCCCCATGCAGCCTATTCACAGGCACAACCGCACTGGGAATCTCTGCTTTCCCAAAGACGCAATCCCTCACGGTGCGCATCCTCGGCAGAGCCTGTTCCCGAAAAGGCAAACGTCCGGCTCCTTGTCCCACACGGAAGGTGGCAGCCCGGAAAGCTCTTGCTGGTCTTCACCTTCCCCCTGCAGCCTATTCACAGGCACAACAGGTTTTGGGATCTGTGCTTGCCCAGAGAAGGAACATCTCACGGTGCGCATCCTCGGCAGAGCTTGTTCCCGAAAAGGCAAACGTCCGGCTCCTTGTCCCACACGGAAGGTGGCAGCCCTGAAAGCTGTTGCTGGTCTTCACCTTCCCCATGCAGCCTATTCACAGGCACAACCGCACTGGGAATCTCTGCTTTCCCAAAGACGCAATCTCTCACGGTGCGCATCCTCGGCAGAGCTTGTTCCCGAAAAGGCAAACGTCCGGCTCCTTGTCCCACACGGAAGGTGGCAGCCCGGAAAGCTGTTGCTGGTCTTCACCTTCCCCCTGCAGCCTATTCACAGGCACAACAGGTTTTGGGATCTGTGCTTGCCCAGAGAAGGAACATTTCACGGTGCGCATCCTCGGCAGAGCCTGTTCCCGAAAAGGCAAACGTCCGGCTCCTTGTCCCACACGGAAGGTGGCAGCCCTGAAAGCTCTTGCTGGTCTTCACCTTCCCCCTGCAGCCTATTCACAGGCACAACCGCACTGGGAATCTCTGCTTTCCCAAAGACGCAATCTCTCACGGTGCGCATCCTCGGCAGAGCCTGTTCCCGAAAAGGCAAACGTCCGGCTCCTTGTCCCACACGGAAGGTGGCAGCCCGGAAAGCTCTTGCTGGTCTTCACCTTCCCCCTGCAGCCTTTTCACAGGCACAACAGGTTTTGGGATCTGTGCTTGCACAGAGACGCAATCTCTCACGGTGCGCATCCTCGGCAGAACCTGTTCCCGAAAAGGCAAACGTCCGGCTCCTTGTCCCACACGGAAGGTGGCAGCCCGGAAAGCTCTTGCTGGTCTTCACCTTCCCCGTGCAGCCTATTCACAGGCACAACCGCACTGGGAATCTCTGCTTTCCCAAAGACGCAATCCCTCACGGTGCGCATCCTCGGCAGAGCCTGTTCCCGAAAAGGCAAACGTCCGGCTCCTTGTCCCACACGGAAGGTGGCAGCCCGGAAAGCTGTTGCTGGTCTTCACCTTCCCCATGCAGCCTATTCACAGGCACAACAGGTTTTGGGATCTCTGCTTGCCCAGAGAAGGAATATCTCACGGTGCGCATCCTCGGCAGAGCCTGTTCCCGAAAAGGCAAACGTCCGGCTCCTTGTCCCACACGGAAGGTGGCAGCCCTGAAAGCTCTTGCTGGTCTTCACCTTCCCCGTGCAGCCTATTCACAGGCACAACAGCTTTTGGGATCTCTGCTTGCCCAGAGACGCAATCTCTCACGGTGCGCATCCTCGGCAGAGCCTGTTCCCGAAAAGGCAAACGTCCGGCTCCTTGTCCCACACGGAAGGTGGCAGCCCTGAAAGCTGTTGCTGGTCTTCACCTTCCCCATGCAGCCTATTCACAGGCACAACCGCACTGGGAATCTCTGCTTTCCCAAAGACGCAATCCCTCACGTTGCGCATCCTCGGCAGAGCCTGTTCCCGAAAAGGCAAACGTCCGGCTCCTTGTCCCACACGGAAGGTGGCAGCCCTGAAAGCTGTTGCTGGTCTTCACCTTCCCCCTGCAGCCTATTCACAGGCACAACCGCACTGGGAATCTCTGCTTTCCCAGAGACGCAATCCCTCACGGTGCGCATCCTCGGCAGAGCCTGTTCCCGAAAAGGCAAACGTCCGGCTCCTTGTCCCACACGGAAGGTGGCAGCCCTGAAAGCTCTTGCTGCTCTTCACCTTCCCCCTGCAGCCTATTCACAGGCACAACAGGTTTTGGGATCTCTGCTTGCCCCAAGACGCAATCTCTCACGGTGCGCATCCTCGGCAGAGCCTGTTCCAGAACAGGCAAATGTCCGGCTCCTTGTCCCACACGGAAGGTGGCAGCCCGGAAAGCTGTTGCTGGTCTTCACCTTCCCCCTGCAGCCTATTCACAGGCACAACCGCACTGGGAATCTCTGCTTTCCCAGAGACACAATCTCTCACGGTGCGCATCCTCGGCAGAACCTGTTCCCAAAAAGGCAAACGTCCGGCTCCTTGTCCCACACGGAAGGTGGCAGCCCTGAAAGCTCTTGCTGGTCTTCACCTTCCCCCTGCAGCCTATTCACAGGCACAACAGGTTTTGGGATCTCTGCTTGCCCAGAGAAGGAACATCTCACGGTGCGCATCCTCGGCAGAGCTTGTTCCCGAAAAGGCAAACGTCCGGCTCCTTGTCCCACACGGAAGGTGGCAGCCCTGAAAGCTGTTGCTGGTCTTCACCTTCCCCATGCAGCCTATTCACAGGCACAACCGCACTGGGAATCTCTGCTTTCCCAAAGACGCAATCTCTCACGGTGCGCATCCTCGGCAGAGCCTGTTCCCGAAAAGGCAAACGTCCGGCTCCTTGTCCCACACGGAAGGTGGCAGCCCGGAAAGCTGTTGCTGGTCTTCACCTTCCCCCTGCAGCCTATTCACAGGCACAACAGGTTTTGGGATCTCTGCTTGCCCAGAGAAGGAACATCTCACGGTGCGCATCCTCGGCAGAGCCTGTTCCCGAAAAGGCAAACGTCCGGCTCCTTGTCCCACACGGAAGGTGGCAGCCCGGAAAGCTCTTGCTGGTCTTCACCTTCCCCCTGCAGCCTATTCACAGGCACAACCGCACTGGGAATCTCTGCTTTCCCAAAGACGCAATCCCTCACGGTGCGCATCCTCGGCAGAGCCTGTTCCCGAAAAGGCAAACGTCCGGCTCCTTGTCCCACACGGAAGGTGGCAGCCCGGAAAGCTCTTGCTGGTCTTCACCTTCCCCCTGCAGCCTATTCACAGGCACAACAGGTTTGGGGATCTCTGCTTACCCAGAGAAGGAACATCTCACGGTGCGCATCCTAGGCAGAGCCTGTTCCCGAAAAGGCAAACGTCCGGCTCCTTGTCCCACACGGAAGGTGGCAGCCCTGAAAGCTCTTGCTGGTCTTCACCTTCCCCCTGCAGCCTATTCACAGGCACAACAGGTTTGGGGATCTCTGCTTGCCCAGAGAAGGAACATCTCACGGTGCGCATCCTCGGCAGAGCCTGTTCCCAAAAAGGCAAACGTCCGGCTCCTTGTCCCACACGGAAGGTGGCAGCCCTGAAAGCTGTTGCTGGTCTTCACCTTCCCCCTGCAGCCTATTCACAGGCACAACAGGTTTTGGGATCTCTGCTTGCCCAGAGACGCAATCTCTCACGGTGCGCATCCTCGGCAGAGCCTGTTCCCAAAAAGGCAAACGTCCGGCTCCTTGTCCCACACGGAAGGTGGCAGCCCTGAAAGCTGTTGCTGGTCTTCACCTTCCCCCTGCAGCCTATTCACAGGCACAACAGGTTTTGGGATCTGTGCTTGCCCAGAGAAGGAACATCTCATGGTGCGCATCCTCGGCAGAGCTTGTTCCCGAAAAGGCAAACGTCCGGCTCCTTGTCCCACACGGAAGGTGGCAGCCCTGAAAGCTCTTGCTGGTCTTCACCTTCCCCCTGCAGCCTATTCACAGGCACAACCGCACTGGGAATCTCTGCTTTCCCAAAGACGCAATCCCTCACGGTGCGCATCCTCGGCAGAGCCTGTTCCCGAAAAGGCAAACGTCCGGCTCCTTGTCCCACACGGAAGGTGGCAGCCCTGAAAGCTCTTGCTGGTCTTCACCTTCCCCCTGCAGCCTATTCACAGGCACAACAGGTTTTGGGATCTCTGCTTGCCCAGAGAAGGAACATCTCACGGTGCGCATCCTCGGCAGAGCCTGTTCCCGAAAAGGCAAACGTCCGGCTCCTTGTCCCACACGGAAGGTGGCAGCCCTGAAAGCTCTTGCTGGTCTTCACCTTCCCCCTGCAGCCTATTCACAGGCACAACCGCACTGGGAATCTCTGCTTTCCCAGAGACGCAATCCCTCACGGTGCGCATCCTCGGCAGAGCCTGTTCCCGAAAAGGCAAACGTCCGGCTCCTTGTCCCACACGGAAGGTGGCAGCCCTGAAAGCTGTTGCTGGTCTTCACCTTCCCCCTGCAGCCTATTCACAGGCACAACCGCACTGGGAATCTCTGCTTTCCCAGAGACGCAATCCCTCACGGTGCGCATCCTCGGCAGAGCCTGTTCCCGAAAAGGCAAACGTCCGGCTCCTTGTCCCACACGGAAGGTGGCAGCCCTGAAAGCTGTTGCTGGTCTTCACCTTCCCCATGCAGCCTATTCACAGGCACAACCGCACTGGGAATCTCTGCTTTCCCAAAGACGCAATCCCTCACGGTGCGCATCCTCGGCAGAGCCTGTTCCCGAAAAGGCAAACGTCCGGCTCCTTGTCCCACACGGAAGGTGGCAGCCCGGAAAGCTCTTGCTGGTCTTCACCTTCCCCCTGCAGCCTATTCACAGGCACAACAGGTTTTGGGATCTGTGCTTGCCCAGAGAAGGAACATCTCACGGTGCGCATCCTCGGCAGAGCTTGTTCCCGAAAAGGCAAACGTCCGGCTCCTTGTCCCACACGGAAGGTGGCAGCCCTGAAAGCTGTTGCTGGTCTTCACCTTCCCCATGCAGCCTATTCACAGGCACAACCGCACTGGGAATCTCTGCTTTCCCAAAGACGCAATCTCTCACGGTGCGCATCCTCGGCAGAGCTTGTTCCCGAAAAGGCAAACGTCCGGCTCCTTGTCCCACACGGAAGGTGGCAGCCCGGAAAGCTGTTGCTGGTCTTCACCTTCCCCCTGCAGCCTATTCACAGGCACAACAGGTTTTGGGATCTGTGCTTGCCCAGAGAAGGAACATTTCACGGTGCGCATCCTCGGCAGAGCCTGTTCCCGAAAAGGCAAACGTCCGGCTCCTTGTCCCACACGGAAGGTGGCAGCCCTGAAAGCTCTTGCTGGTCTTCACCTTCCCCCTGCAGCCTATTCACAGGCACAACCGCACTGGGAATCTCTGCTTTCCCAAAGACGCAATCTCTCACGGTGCGCATCCTCGGCAGAGCCTGTTCCCGAAAAGGCAAACGTCCGGCTCCTTGTCCCACACGGAAGGTGGCAGCCCGGAAAGCTCTTGCTGGTCTTCACCTTCCCCCTGCAGCCTTTTCACAGGCACAACAGGTTTTGGGATCTGTGCTTGCACAGAGACGCAATCTCTCACGGTGCGCATCCTCGGCAGAACCTGTTCCCGAAAAGGCAAACGTCCGGCTCCTTGTCCCACACGGAAGGTGGCAGCCCGGAAAGCTCTTGCTGGTCTTCACCTTCCCCGTGCAGCCTATTCACAGGCACAACCGCACTGGGAATCTCTGCTTTCCCAAAGACGCAATCCCTCACGGTGCGCATCCTCGGCAGAGCCTGTTCCCGAAAAGGCAAACGTCCGGCTCCTTGTCCCACACGGAAGGTGGCAGCCCGGAAAGCTGTTGCTGGTCTTCACCTTCCCCATGCAGCCTATTCACAGGCACAACAGGTTTTGGGATCTCTGCTTGCCCAGAGAAGGAATATCTCACGGTGCGCATCCTCGGCAGAGCCTGTTCCCGAAAAGGCAAACGTCCGGCTCCTTGTCCCACACGGAAGGTGGCAGCCCTGAAAGCTCTTGCTGGTCTTCACCTTCCCCGTGCAGCCTATTCACAGGCACAACAGCTTTTGGGATCTCTGCTTGCCCAGAGACGCAATCTCTCACGGTGCGCATCCTCGGCAGAGCCTGTTCCCGAAAAGGCAAACGTCCGGCTCCTTGTCCCACACGGAAGGTGGCAGCCCTGAAAGCTGTTGCTGGTCTTCACCTTCCCCATGCAGCCTATTCACAGGCACAACCGCACTGGGAATCTCTGCTTTCCCAAAGACGCAATCCCTCACGTTGCGCATCCTCGGCAGAGCCTGTTCCCGAAAAGGCAAACGTCCGGCTCCTTGTCCCACACGGAAGGTGGCAGCCCTGAAAGCTGTTGCTGGTCTTCACCTTCCCCCTGCAGCCTATTCACAGGCACAACCGCACTGGGAATCTCTGCTTTCCCAGAGACGCAATCCCTCACGGTGCGCATCCTCGGCAGAGCCTGTTCCCGAAAAGGCAAACGTCCGGCTCCTTGTCCCACACGGAAGGTGGCAGCCCTGAAAGCTCTTGCTGCTCTTCACCTTCCCCCTGCAGCCTATTCACAGGCACAACAGGTTTTGGGATCTCTGCTTGCCCCAAGACGCAATCTCTCACGGTGCGCATCCTCGGCAGAGCCTGTTCCAGAACAGGCAAATGTCCGGCTCCTTGTCCCACACGGAAGGTGGCAGCCCGGAAAGCTGTTGCTGGTCTTCACCTTCCCCCTGCAGCCTATTCACAGGCACAACCGCACTGGGAATCTCTGCTTTCCCAGAGACACAATCTCTCACGGTGCGCATCCTCGGCAGAACCTGTTCCCAAAAAGGCAAACGTCCGGCTCCTTGTCCCACACGGAAGGTGGCAGCCCTGAAAGCTCTTGCTGGTCTTCACCTTCCCCCTGCAGCCTATTCACAGGCACAACAGGTTTTGGGATCTCTGCTTGCCCAGAGAAGGAACATCTCACGGTGCGCATCCTCGGCAGAGCTTGTTCCCGAAAAGGCAAACGTCCGGCTCCTTGTCCCACACGGAAGGTGGCAGCCCTGAAAGCTGTTGCTGGTCTTCACCTTCCCCATGCAGCCTATTCACAGGCACAACCGCACTGGGAATCTCTGCTTTCCCAAAGACGCAATCTCTCACGGTGCGCATCCTCGGCAGAGCCTGTTCCCGAAAAGGCAAACGTCCGGCTCCTTGTCCCACACGGAAGGTGGCAGCCCGGAAAGCTGTTGCTGGTCTTCACCTTCCCCCTGCAGCCTATTCACAGGCACAACAGGTTTTGGGATCTCTGCTTGCCCAGAGAAGGAACATCTCACGGTGCGCATCCTCGGCAGAGCCTGTTCCCGAAAAGGCAAACGTCCGGCTCCTTGTCCCACACGGAAGGTGGCAGCCCGGAAAGCTCTTGCTGGTCTTCACCTTCCCCCTGCAGCCTATTCACAGGCACAACCGCACTGGGAATCTCTGCTTTCCCAAAGACGCAATCCCTCACGGTGCGCATGCTCGGCAGAGCCTGTTCCCGAAAAGGCAAACGTCCGGCTCCTTGTCCCACACGGAAGGTGGCAGCCCGGAAAGCTCTTGCTGGTCTTCACCTTCCCCCTGCAGCCTATTCACAGGCACAACAGGTTTGGGGATCTCTGCTTACCCAGAGAAGGAACATCTCACGGTGCGCATCCTAGGCAGAGCCTGTTCCCGAAAAGGCAAACGTCCGGCTCCTTGTCCCACACGGAAGGTGGCAGCCCTGAAAGCTCTTGCTGGTCTTCACCTTCCCCCTGCAGCCTATTCACAGGCACAACAGGTTTGGGGATCTCTGCTTGCCCAGAGAAGGAACATCTCACGGTGCGCATCCTCGGCAGAGCCTGTTCCCAAAAAGGCAAACGTCCGGCTCCTTGTCCCACACGGAAGGTGGCAGCCCTGAAAGCTGTTGCTGGTCTTCACCTTCCCCCTGCAGCCTATTCACAGGCACAACAGGTTTTGGGATCTCTGCTTGCCCAGAGACGCAATCTCTCACGGTGCGCATCCTCGGCAGAGCCTGTTCCCAAAAAGGCAAACGTCCGGCTCCTTGTCCCACACGGAAGGTGGCAGCCCTGAAAGCTGTTGCTGGTCTTCACCTTCCCCCTGCAGCCTATTCACAGGCACAACAGGTTTTGGGATCTGTGCTTGCCCAGAGAAGGAACATCTCATGGTGCGCATCCTCGGCAGAGCTTGTTCCCGAAAAGGCAAACGTCCGGCTCCTTGTCCCACACGGAAGGTGGCAGCCCTGAAAGCTCTTGCTGGTCTTCACCTTCCCCCTGCAGCCTATTCACAGGCACAACCGCACTGGGAATCTCTGCTTTCCCAAAGACGCAATCCCTCACGGTGCGCATCCTCGGCAGAGCCTGTTCCCGAAAAGGCAAACGTCCGGCTCCTTGTCCCACACGGAAGGTGGCAGCCCTGAAAGCTCTTGCTGGTCTTCACCTTCCCCCTGCAGCCTATTCACAGGCACAACAGGTTTTGGGATCTCTGCTTGCCCAGAGAAGGAACATCTCACGGTGCGCATCCTCGGCAGAGCTTGTTCCCGAAAAGGCAAACGTCCGGCTCCTTGTCCCACACGGAAGGTGGCAGCCCTGAAAGCTGTTGCTGGTCTTCACCTTCCCCCTGCAGCCTATTCACAGGCACAACCGCACTGGGAATCTCTGCTTTCCCAGAGACGCAATCCCTCACGGTGCGCATCCTCGGCAGAGCCTGTTCCCGAAAAGGCAAACGTCCGGCTCCTTGTCCCACACGGAAGGTGGCAGCCCTGAAAGCTGTTGCTGGTCTTCACCTTCCCCATGCAGCCTATTCACAGGCACAACCGCACTGGGAATCTCTGCTTTCCCAAAGACGCAATCCCTCACGGTGCGCATCCTCGGCAGAGCCTGTTCCCGAAAAGGCAAACGTCCGGCTCCTTGTCCCACACGGAAGGTGGCAGCCCTGAAAGCTCTTGCTGGTCTTCACCTTCCCCCTGCAGCCTATTCACAGGCACAACAGGTTTTGGGATCTCTGCTTGCCCAGAGAAGGAACATCTCACGGTGCGCATCCTCGGCAGAGCTTGTTCCCGAAAAGGCAAACGTCCGGCTCCTTGTCCCACACGGAAGGTGGCAGCCCTGAAAGCTGTTGCTGGTCTTCACCTTCCCCATGCAGCCTATTCACAGGCACAACCGCACTGGGAATCTCTGCTTTCCCAAAGACGCAATCTCTCACGGTGCGCATCCTCGGCAGAGCTTGTTCCCGAAAAGGCAAACGTCCGGCTCCTTGTCCCACACGGAAGGTGGCAGCCCGGAAAGCTCTTGCTGGTCTTCACCTTCCCCCTGCAGCCTATTCACAGGCACAACAGGTTTTGGGATCTGTGCTTGCCCAGAGAAGGAACATTTCACGGTGCGCATCCTCGGCAGAGCCTGTTCCCGAAAAGGCAAACGTCCGGCTCCTTGTCCCACACGGAAGGTGGCAGCCCTGAAAGCTCTTGCTGGTCTTCACCTTCCCCCTGCAGCCTATTCACAGGCACAACCGCACTGGGAATCTCTGCTTTCCCAAAGACGCAATCTCTCACGGTGCGCATCCTCGGCAGAGCCTGTTCCCGAAAAGGCAAACGTCCGGCTCCTTGTCCCACACGGAAGGTGGCAGCCCTGAAAGCTGTTGCTGGTCTTCACCTTCCCCCTGCAGCCTTTTCACAGGCACAACAGGTTTTGGGATCTGTGCTTGCACAGAGACGCAATCTCTCACGGTGCGCATCCTCGGCAGAACCTGTTCCCGAAAAGGCAAACGTCCGGCTCCTTGTCCCACACGGAAGGTGGCAGCCCGGAAAGCTCTTGCTGGTCTTCACCTTCCCCGTGCAGCCTATTCACAGGCACAACCGCACTGGGAATCTCTGCTTTCCCAAAGACGCAATCCCTCACGGTGCGCATCCTCGGCAGAGCCTGTTCCCGAAAAGGCAAACGTCCGGCTCCTTGTCCCACACGGAAGGTGGCAGCCCGGAAAGCTGTTGCTGGTCTTCACCTTCCCCATGCAGCCTATTCACAGGCACAACAGGTTTTGGGATCTCTGCTTGCCCAGAGAAGGAATATCTCACGGTGCGCATCCTCGGCAGAGCCTGTTCCCGAAAAGGCAAACGTCCGGCTCCTTGTCCCACACGGAAGGTGGCAGCCCTGAAAGCTCTTGCTGGTCTTCACCTTCCCCGTGCAGCCTATTCACAGGCACAACAGCTTTTGGGATCTCTGCTTGCCCAGAGACGCAATCTCTCACGGTGCGCATCCTCGGCAGAGCCTGTTCCCGAAAAGGCAAACGTCCGGCTCCTTGTCCCACACGGAAGGTGGCAGCCCTGAAAGCTGTTGCTGGTCTTCACCTTCCCCATGCAGCCTATTCACAGGCACAACCGCACTGGGAATCTCTGCTTTCCCAAAGACGCAATCCCTCACGTTGCGCATCCTCGGCAGAGCCTGTTCCCGAAAAGGCAAACGTCCGGCTCCTTGTCCCACACGGAAGGTGGCAGCCCTGAAAGCTGTTGCTGGTCTTCACCTTCCCCCTGCAGCCTATTCACAGGCACAACCGCACTGGGAATCTCTGCTTTCCCAGAGACGCAATCCCTCACGGTGCGCATCCTCGGCAGAGCCTGTTCCCGAAAAGGCAAACGTCCGGCTCCTTGTCCCACACGGAAGGTGGCAGCCCGGAAAGCTCTTGCTGGTCTTCACCTTCCCCCTGCAGCCTATTCACAGGCACAACCGCACTGGGAATCTCTGCTTTCCCAAAGACGCAATCTCTCACGGTGCGCATCCTCGGCAGAGCTTGTTCCCGAAAAGGCAAACGTCCGGCTCCTTGTCCCACACGGAAGGTGGCAGCCCGGAAAGCTGTTGCTGGTCTTCACCTTCCCCCTGCAGCCTATTCACAGGCACAACAGGTTTTGGGATCTGTGCTTGCCCAGAGAAGGAACATTTCACGGTGCGCATCCTCGGCAGAGCCTGTTCCCGAAAAGGCAAACGTCCGGCTCCTTGTCCCACACGGAAGGTGGCAGCCCGGAAAGCTCTTGCTGGTCTTCACCTTCCCCCTGCAGCCTATTCACAGGCACAACCGCACTGGGAATCTCTGCTTTCCCAAAGACGCAATCTCTCACGGTGCGCATCCTCGGCAGAGCCTGTTCCCGAAAAGGCAAACGTCCGGCTCCTTGTCCCACACGGAAGGTGGCAGCCCTGAAAGCTGTTGCTGGTCTTCACCTTCCCCCTGCAGCCTTTTCACAGGCACAACAGGTTTTGGGATCTGTGCTTGCACAGAGACGCAATCTCTCACGGTGCGCATCCTCGGCAGAACCTGTTCCCGAAAAGGCAAACGTCCGGCTCCTTGTCCCACACGGAAGGTGGCAGCCCTGAAAGCTGTTGCTGGTCTTCACCTTCCCCATGCAGCCTATTCACAGGCACAACAGCTTTTGGGATCTCTGCTTGCCCAGAGAAGGAACATCTCACGGTGCGCATCCTCGGCAGAGCCTGTTCCCGAAAAGGCAAACGTCCGGCTCCTTGTCCCACACGGAAGGTGGCAGCCCTGAAAGCTCTTGCTGGTCTTCACCTTCCCCCTGCAGCCTATTCACAGGCACAACAGGTTTTGGGATCTGTGCTTGCCCCAAGACGCAATCTCTCACGGTGCGCATCCTCGGCAGAGCCTGTTCCCGAAAAGGCTAAAGTCCGGCTCCTTGTCCCACACGGAAGGTGGCAGCCCTGAAAGCTCTTGCTGCTCTTCACCTTCCCCCTGCAGCCTATTCACAGGCACAACCGCACTGGGAATCTCTGCTTTCCCAGAGACGCAATCTCTCACGGTGCGCATCCTCGGCAGAGCCTGTTCCCGAAAAGGCAAACGTCCGGCTCCTTGTCCCACACGGAAGGTGGCAGCCCTGAAAGCTCTTGCTGCTCTTCACCTTCCCCCTGCAGCCTATTCACAGGCACAACAGGTTTTGGGATCTCTGCTTGCCCAGAGACGCAATCTCTCACGGTGCGCATCCTCGGCAGAGCCTGTTCCAGAACAGGCAAATGTCCGGCTCCTTGTCCCACACGGAAGGTGGCAGCCCGGAAAGCTGTTGCTGGTCTTCACCTTCCCCCTGCAGCCTATTCACAGGCACAACCGCACTGGGAATCTCTGCTTTCCCAGAGACGCAATCTCTCACGGTGCGCATCCTCGGCAGAACCTGTTCCCAAAAAGGCAAACGTCCGGCTCCTTGTCCCACACGGAAGGTGGCAGCCCTGAAAGCTCTTGCTGGTCTTCACCTTCCCCCTGCAGCCTATTCACAGGCACAACAGGTTTTGGGATCTCTGCTTGCCCAGAGAAGGAACATCTCACGGTGCGCATCCTCGGCAGAGCTTGTTCCCGAAAAGGCAAACGTCCGGCTCCTTGTCCCACACGGAAGGTGGCAGCCCTGAAAGCTGTTGCTGGTCTTCACCTTCCCCATGCAGCCTATTCACAGGCACAACCGCACTGGGAATCTCTGCTTTCCCAAAGACGCAATCTCTCACGGTGCGCATCCTCGGCAGAGCCTGTTCCCGAAAAGGCAAACGTCCGGCTCCTTGTCCCACACGGAAGGTGGCAGCCCGGAAAGCTGTTGCTGCTCTTCACCTTCCCCCTGCAGCCTATTCACAGGCACAACAGGTTTTGGGATCTCTGCTTGCCCAGAGAAGGAACATCTCACGGTGCGCATCCTCGGCAGAGCCTGTTCCCGAAAAGGCAAACGTCCGGCTCCTTGTCCCACACGGAAGGTGGCAGCCCGGAAAGCTGTTGCTGGTCTTCACCTTCCCCCTGCAGCCTATTCACAGGCACAACCGCACTGGGAATCTCTGCTTTCCCAAAGACGCAATCCCTCACGGTGCGCATCCTCGGCAGAGCCTGTTCCCGAAAAGGCAAACGTCCGGCTCCTTGTCCCACACGGAAGGTGGCAGCCCGGAAAGCTCTTGCTGGTCTTCACCTTCCCCCTGCAGCCTATTCACAGGCACAACAGGTTTGGGGATCTCTGCTTGCCCAGAGAAGGAACATCTCACGGTGCGCATCCTAGGCAGAGCCTGTTCCCGAAAAGGCAAACGTCCGGCTCCTTGTCCCACACGGAAGGTGGCAGCCCTGAAAGCTCTTGCTGGTCTTCACCTTCCCCCTGCAGCCTATTCACAGGCACAACAGGTTTGGGGATCTCTGCTTGCCCAGAGAAGGAACATCTCACGGTGCGCATCCTCGGCAGAGCCTGTTCCCAAAAAGGCAAACGTCCGGCTCCTTGTCCCACACGGAAGGTGGCAGCCCTGAAAGCTGTTGCTGGTCTTCACCTTCCCCCTGCAGCCTATTCACAGGCACAACAGGTTTTGGGATCTCTGCTTGCCCAGAGACGCAATCTCTCACGGTGCGCATCCTCGGCAGAGCCTGTTCCCAAAAAGGCAAACGTCCGGCTCCTTGTCCCACACGGAAGGTGGCAGCCCTGAAAGCTGTTGCTGGTCTTCACCTTCCCCCTGCAGCCTATTCACAGGCACAACAGGTTTTGGGATCTGTGCTTGCCCAGAGAAGGAACATCTCATGGTGCGCATCCTCGGCAGAGCTTGTTCCCGAAAAGGCAAACGTCCGGCTCCTTGTCCCACACGGAAGGTGGCAGCCCTGAAAGCTCTTGCTGGTCTTCACCTTCCCCCTGCAGCCTATTCACAGGCACAACCGCACTGGGAATCTCTGCTTTCCCAAAGACGCAATCCCTCACGGTGCGCATCCTCGGCAGAGCCTGTTCCCGAAAAGGCAAACGTCCGGCTCCTTGTCCCACACGGAAGGTGGCAGCCCGGAAAGCTGTTGCTGGTCTTCACCTTCCCCCTGCAGCCTATTCACAGGCACAACAGGTTTTGGGATCTCTGCTTGCCCAGAGAAGGAACATCTCACGGTGCGCATCCTCGGCAGAGCCTGTTCCCGAAAAGGCAAACGTCCGGCTCCTTGTCCCACACGGAAGGTGGCAGCCCGGAAAGCTCTTGCTGGTCTTCACCTTCCCCCTGCAGCCTATTCACAGGCACAACCGCACTGGGAATCTCTGCTTTCCCAAAGACGCAATCCCTCACGGTGCGCATCCTCGGCAGAGCCTGTTCCCGAAAAGGCAAACGTCCGGCTCCTTGTCCCACACGGAAGGTGGCAGCCCTGAAAGCTGTTGCTGGTCTTCACCTTCCCCATGCAGCCTATTCACAGGCACAACCGCACTGGGAATCTCTGCTTTCCCAAAGACGCAATCCCTCACGGTGCGCATCCTCGGCAGAGCCTGTTCCCGAAAAGGCAAACGTCCGGCTCCTTGTCCCACACGGAAGGTGGCAGCCCGGAAAGCTCTTGCTGGTCTTCACCTTCCCCCTGCAGCCTATTCACAGGCACAACAGGTTTTGGGATCTGTGCTTGCCCAGAGAAGGAACATCTCACGGTGCGCATCCTCGGCAGAGCTTGTTCCCGAAAAGGCAAACGTCCGGCTCCTTGTCCCACACGGAAGGTGGCAGCCCTGAAAGCTGTTGCTGGTCTTCACCTTCCCCATGCAGCCTATTCACAGGCACAACCGCACTGGGAATCTCTGCTTTCCCAAAGACGCAATCTCTCACGGTGCGCATCCTCGGCAGAGCTTGTTCCCGAAAAGGCAAACGTCCGGCTCCTTGTCCCACACGGAAGGTGGCAGCCCGGAAAGCTGTTGCTGGTCTTCACCTTCCCCCTGCAGCCTATTCACAGGCACAACAGGTTTTGGGATCTGTGCTTGCCCAGAGAAGGAACATCTCACGGTGCGCATCCTCGGCAGAGCCTGTTCCCGAAAAGGCAAACGTCCGGCTCCTTGTCCCACACGGAAGGTGGCAGCCCTGAAAGCTCTTGCTGGTCTTCACCTTCCCCCTGCAGCCTATTCACAGGCACAACCGCACTGGGAATCTCTGCTTTCCCAAAGACGCAATCTCTCACGGTGCGCATCCTCGGCAGAGCCTGTTCCCGAAAAGGCAAACGTCCGGCTCCTTGTCCCACACGGAAGGTGGCAGCCCTGAAAGCTGTTGCTGGTCTTCACCTTCCCCCTGCAGCCTTTTCACAGGCACAACAGGTTTTGGGATCTGTGCTTGCACAGAGACGCAATCTCTCACGGTGCGCATCCTCGGCAGAACCTGTTCCCGAAAAGGCAAACGTCCGGCTCCTTGTCCCACACGGAAGGTGGCAGCCCGGAAAGCTCTTGCTGGTCTTCACCTTCCCCGTGCAGCCTATTCACAGGCACAACCGCACTGGGAATCTCTGCTTTCCCAAAGACGCAATCCCTCACGGTGCGCATCCTCGGCAGAGCCTGTTCCCGAAAAGGCAAACGTCCGGCTCCTTGTCCCACACGGAAGGTGGCAGCCCGGAAAGCTGTTGCTGGTCTTCACCTTCCCCATGCAGCCTATTCACAGGCACAACAGGTTTTGGGATCTCTGCTTGCCCAGAGAAGGAATATCTCACGGTGCGCATCCTCGGCAGAGCCTGTTCCCGAAAAGGCAAACGTCCGGCTCCTTGTCCCACACGGAAGGTGGCAGCCCTGAAAGCTCTTGCTGGTCTTCACCTTCCCCCTGCAGCCTATTCACAGGCACAACAGCTTTTGGGATCTCTGCTTGCCCAGAGACGCAATCTCTCACGGTGCGCATCCTCGGCAGAGCCTGTTCCCAAAAAGGCAAACGTCCGGCTCCTTGTCCCACACGGAAGGTGGCAGCCCTGAAAGCTGTTGCTGGTCTTCACCTTCCCCCTGCAGCCTATTCACAGGCACAACAGGTTTTGGGATCTGTGCTTGCCCAGAGAAGGAACATCTCATGGTGCGCATCCTCGGCAGAGCTTGTTCCCGAAAAGGCAAACGTCCGGCTCCTTGTCCCACACGGAAGGTGGCAGCCCTGAAAGCTCTTGCTGGTCTTCACCTTCCCCCTGCAGCCTATTCACAGGCACAACCGCACTGGGAATCTCTGCTTTCCCAGAGACGCAATCCCTCACGGTGCGCATCCTCGGCAGAGCCTGTTCCCGAAAAGGCAAACGTCCGGCTCCTTGTCCCACACGGAAGGTGGCAGCCCTGAAAGCTCTTGCTGGTCTTCACCTTCCCCCTGCAGCCTATTCACAGGCACAACCGCACTGGGAATCTCTGCTTTCCCAAAGACGCAATCTCTCACGGTGCGCATCCTCGGCAGAGCTTGTTCCCGAAAAGGCAAACGTCCGGCTCCTTGTCCCACACGGAAGGTGGCAGCCCGGAAAGCTGTTGCTGGTCTTCACCTTCCCCCTGCAGCCTATTCACAGGCACAACAGGTTTTGGGATCTGTGCTTGCCCAGAGAAGGAACATTTCACGGTGCGCATCCTCGGCAGAGCCTGTTCCCGAAAAGGCAAACGTCCGGCTCCTTGTCCCACACGGAAGGTGGCAGCCCTGAAAGCTCTTGCTGGTCTTCACCTTCCCCCTGCAGCCTATTCACAGGCACAACCGCACTGGGAATCTCTGCTTTCCCAAAGACGCAATCTCTCACGGTGCGCATCCTCGGCAGAGCCTGTTCCCGAAAAGGCAAACGTCCGGCTCCTTGTCCCACACGGAAGGTGGCAGCCCTGAAAGCTGTTGCTGGTCTTCACCTTCCCCCTGCAGCCTTTTCACAGGCACAACAGGTTTTGGGATCTGTGCTTGCACAGAGACGCAATCTCTCACGGTGCGCATCCTCGGCAGAACCTGTTCCCGAAAAGGCAAACGTCCGGCTCCTTGTCCCACACGGAAGGTGGCAGCCCTGAAAGCTGTTGCTGGTCTTCACCTTCCCCATGCAGCCTATTCACAGGCACAACAGCTTTTGGGATCTCTGCTTGCCCAGAGAAGGAACATCTCACGGTGCGCATCCTCGGCAGAGCCTGTTCCCGAAAAGGCAAACGTCCGGCTCCTTGTCCCACACGGAAGGTGGCAGCCCTGAAAGCTCTTGCTGGTCTTCACCTTCCCCCTGCAGCCTATTCACAGGCACAACAGGTTTTGGGATCTGTGCTTGCCCCAAGACGCAATCTCTCACGGTGCGCATCCTCGGCAGAGCCTGTTCCCGAAAAGGCTAAAGTCCGGCTCCTTGTCCCACACGGAAGGTGGCAGCCCTGAAAGCTCTTGCTGCTCTTCACCTTCCCCCTGCAGCCTATTCACAGGCACAACCGCACTGGGAATCTCTGCTTTCCCAGAGACGCAATCTCTCACGGTGCGCATCCTCGGCAGAGCCTGTTCCCGAAAAGGCAAACGTCCGGCTCCTTGTCCCACACGGAAGGTGGCAGCCCTGAAAGCTCTTGCTGCTCTTCACCTTCCCCCTGCAGCCTATTCACAGGCACAACAGGTTTTGGGATCTCTGCTTGCCCAGAGACGCAATCTCTCACGGTGCGCATCCTCGGCAGAGCCTGTTCCAGAACAGGCAAATGTCCGGCTCCTTGTCCCACACGGAAGGTGGCAGCCCGGAAAGCTGTTGCTGGTCTTCACCTTCCCCCTGCAGCCTATTCACAGGCACAACCGCACTGGGAATCTCTGCTTTCCCAGAGACGCAATCTCTCACGGTGCGCATCCTCGGCAGAACCTGTTCCCAAAAAGGCAAACGTCCGGCTCCTTGTCCCACACGGAAGGTGGCAGCCCTGAAAGCTCTTGCTGGTCTTCACCTTCCCCCTGCAGCCTATTCACAGGCACAACAGGTTTTGGGATCTCTGCTTGCCCAGAGAAGGAACATCTCACGGTGCGCATCCTCGGCAGAGCTTGTTCCCGAAAAGGCAAACGTCCGGCTCCTTGTCCCACACGGAAGGTGGCAGCCCTGAAAGCTGTTGCTGGTCTTCACCTTCCCCATGCAGCCTATTCACAGGCACAACCGCACTGGGAATCTCTGCTTTCCCAAAGACGCAATCTCTCACGGTGCGCATCCTCGGCAGAGCCTGTTCCCGAAAAGGCAAACGTCCGGCTCCTTGTCCCACACGGAAGGTGGCAGCCCGGAAAGCTGTTGCTGGTCTTCACCTTCCCCCTGCAGCCTATTCACAGGCACAACAGGTTTTGGGATCTCTGCTTGCCCAGAGAAGGAACATCTCACGGTGCGCATCCTCGGCAGAGCCTGTTCCCGAAAAGGCAAACGTCCGGCTCCTTGTCCCACACGGAAGGTGGCAGCCCGGAAAGCTCTTGCTGGTCTTCACCTTCCCCCTGCAGCCTATTCACAGGCACAACCGCACTGGGAATCTCTGCTTTCCCAAAGACGCAATCCCTCACGGTGCGCATCCTCGGCAGAGCCTGTTCCCGAAAAGGCAAACGTCCGGCTCCTTGTCCCACACGGAAGGTGGCAGCCCGGAAAGCTCTTGCTGGTCTTCACCTTCCCCCTGCAGCCTATTCACAGGCACAACAGGTTTGGGGATCTCTGCTTGCCCAGAGAAGGAACATCTCACGGTGCGCATCCTAGGCAGAGCCTGTTCCCGAAAAGGCAAACGTCCGGCTCCTTGTCCCACACGGAAGGTGGCAGCCCTGAAAGCTCTTGCTGGTCTTCACCTTCCCCCTGCAGCCTATTCACAGGCACAACAGGTTTGGGGATCTCTGCTTGCCCAGAGAAGGAACATCTCACGGTGCGCATCCTCGGCAGAGCCTGTTCCCAAAAAGGCAAACGTCCGGCTCCTTGTCCCACACGGAAGGTGGCAGCCCTGAAAGCTGTTGCTGGTCTTCACCTTCCCCCTGCAGCCTATTCACAGGCACAACAGGTTTTGGGATCTCTGCTTGCCCAGAGACGCAATCTCTCACGGTGCGCATCCTCGGCAGAGCCTGTTCCCAAAAAGGCAAACGTCCGGCTCCTTGTCCCACACGGAAGGTGGCAGCCCTGAAAGCTGTTGCTGGTCTTCACCTTCCCCCTGCAGCCTATTCACAGGCACAACAGGTTTTGGGATCTGTGCTTGCCCAGAGAAGGAACATCTCATGGTGCGCATCCTCGGCAGAGCTTGTTCCCGAAAAGGCAAACGTCCGGCTCCTTGTCCCACACGGAAGGTGGCAGCCCTGAAAGCTCTTGCTGGTCTTCACCTTCCCCCTGCAGCCTATTCACAGGCACAACCGCACTGGGAATCTCTGCTTTCCCAAAGACGCAATCCCTCACGGTGCGCATCCTCGGCAGAGCCTGTTCCCGAAAAGGCAAACGTCCGGCTCCTTGTCCCACACGGAAGGTGGCAGCCCGGAAAGCTGTTGCTGGTCTTCACCTTCCCCCTGCAGCCTATTCACAGGCACAACAGGTTTTGGGATCTCTGCTTGCCCAGAGAAGGAACATCTCACGGTGCGCATCCTCGGCAGAGCCTGTTCCCGAAAAGGCAAACGTCCGGCTCCTTGTCCCACACGGAAGGTGGCAGCCCGGAAAGCTCTTGCTGGTCTTCACCTTCCCCCTGCAGCCTATTCACAGGCACAACCGCACTGGGAATCTCTGCTTTCCCAAAGACGCAATCCCTCACGGTGCGCATCCTCGGCAGAGCCTGTTCCCGAAAAGGCAAACGTCCGGCTCCTTGTCCCACACGGAAGGTGGCAGCCCTGAAAGCTGTTGCTGGTCTTCACCTTCCCCATGCAGCCTATTCACAGGCACAACCGCACTGGGAATCTCTGCTTTCCCAAAGACGCAATCCCTCACGGTGCGCATCCTCGGCAGAGCCTGTTCCCGAAAAGGCAAACGTCCGGCTCCTTGTCCCACACGGAAGGTGGCAGCCCGGAAAGCTCTTGCTGGTCTTCACCTTCCCCCTGCAGCCTATTCACAGGCACAACAGGTTTTGGGATCTGTGCTTGCCCAGAGAAGGAACATCTCACGGTGCGCATCCTCGGCAGAGCTTGTTCCCGAAAAGGCAAACGTCCGGCTCCTTGTCCCACACGGAAGGTGGCAGCCCTGAAAGCTGTTGCTGGTCTTCACCTTCCCCATGCAGCCTATTCACAGGCACAACCGCACTGGGAATCTCTGCTTTCCCAAAGACGCAATCTCTCACGGTGCGCATCCTCGGCAGAGCTTGTTCCCGAAAAGGCAAACGTCCGGCTCCTTGTCCCACACGGAAGGTGGCAGCCCGGAAAGCTGTTGCTGGTCTTCACCTTCCCCCTGCAGCCTATTCACAGGCACAACAGGTTTTGGGATCTGTGCTTGCCCAGAGAAGGAACATTTCACGGTGCGCATCCTCGGCAGAGCCTGTTCCCGAAAAGGCAAACGTCCGGCTCCTTGTCCCACACGGAAGGTGGCAGCCCTGAAAGCTCTTGCTGGTCTTCACCTTCCCCCTGCAGCCTATTCACAGGCACAACCGCACTGGGAATCTCTGCTTTCCCAAAGACGCAATCTCTCACGGTGCGCATCCTCGGCAGAGCCTGTTCCCGAAAAGGCAAACGTCCGGCTCCTTGTCCCACACGGAAGGTGGCAGCCCTGAAAGCTGTTGCTGGTCTTCACCTTCCCCCTGCAGCCTTTTCACAGGCACAACAGGTTTTGGGATCTGTGCTTGCACAGAGACGCAATCTCTCACGGTGCGCATCCTCGGCAGAACCTGTTCCCGAAAAGGCAAACGTCCGGCTCCTTGTCCCACACGGAAGGTGGCAGCCCGGAAAGCTCTTGCTGGTCTTCACCTTCCCCGTGCAGCCTATTCACAGGCACAACCGCACTGGGAATCTCTGCTTTCCCAAAGACGCAATCCCTCACGGTGCGCATCCTCGGCAGAGCCTGTTCCCGAAAAGGCAAACGTCCGGCTCCTTGTCCCACACGGAAGGTGGCAGCCCGGAAAGCTGTTGCTGGTCTTCACCTTCCCCATGCAGCCTATTCACAGGCACAACAGGTTTTGGGATCTCTGCTTGCCCAGAGAAGGAATATCTCACGGTGCGCATCCTCGGCAGAGCCTGTTCCCGAAAAGGCAAACGTCCGGCTCCTTGTCCCACACGGAAGGTGGCAGCCCTGAAAGCTCTTGCTGGTCTTCACCTTCCCCCTGCAGCCTATTCACAGGCACAACAGCTTTTGGGATCTCTGCTTGCCCAGAGACGCAATCTCTCACGGTGCGCATCCTCGGCAGAGCCTGTTCCCAAAAAGGCAAACGTCCGGCTCCTTGTCCCACACGGAAGGTGGCAGCCCTGAAAGCTGTTGCTGGTCTTCACCTTCCCCCTGCAGCCTATTCACAGGCACAACAGGTTTTGGGATCTGTGCTTGCCCAGAGAAGGAACATCTCATGGTGCGCATCCTCGGCAGAGCTTGTTCCCGAAAAGGCAAACGTCCGGCTCCTTGTCCCACACGGAAGTTGGCAGCCCTGAAAGCTGTTGCTGGTCTTCACCTTCCCCCTGCAGCCTATTCACAGGCACAACCGCACTGGGAATCTCTGCTTTCCCAGAGACGCAATCTCTCACGGTGCGCATCCTCGGCAGAGCCTGTTCCCGAAAAGGCAAACGTCCGGCTCCTTGTCCCACACGGAAGGTGGCAGCCCTGAAAGCTCTTGCTGGTCTTCACCTTCCCCCTGCAGCCTATTCACAGGCACAACCGCACTGGGAATCTCTGCTTTCCCAAAGACGCAATCCCTCACGGTGCGCATCCTCGGCAGAGCCTGTTCCCGAAAAGGCAAATGTCCGGCTCCTTGTCCCACACGGAAGGTGGCAGCCCTGAAAGCTCTTGCTGGTCTTCACCTTCCCCCTGCAGCCTATTCACAGGCACAACAGGTTTTGGGATCTCTGCTTGCCCAGAGAAGGAACATCTCACGGTGCGCATCCTCGGCAGAGCTTGTTCCCGAAAAGGCAATCGTCCGGCTCATTGTCCCACACGGAAGGTGGCAGCCCTGAAAGCTGTTGCTGGTCTTCACCTTCCCCCTGCAGCCTATTCACAGGCACAACCGCACTGGGAATCTCTGCTTTCCCAGAGACGCAATCCCTCACGGTGCGCATCCTCGGCAGAGCCTGTTCCCGAAAAGGCAAACGTCCGGCTCCTTGTCCCACACGGAAGGTGGCAGCCCTGAAAGCTGTTGCTGGTCTTCACCTTCCCCATGCAGCCTATTCACAGGCACAACCGCACTGGGAATCTCTGCTTTCCCAAAGACGCAATCCCTCACGGTGCGCATCCTCGGCAGAGCCTGTTCCCGAAAAGGCAAACGTCCGGCTCCTTGTCCCACACGGAAGGTGGCAGCCCTGAAAGCTGTTGCTGGTCTTCACCTTCCCCCTGCAGCCTATTCACAGGCACAACCGCACTGGGAATCTCTGCTTTCCCAGAGACGCAATCCCTCACGGTGCGCATCCTCGGCAGAGCCTGTTCCCGAAAAGGCAAACGTCCGGCTCCTTGTCCCACACGGAAGGTGGCAGCCCTGAAAGCTCTTGCTGGTCTTCACCTTCCCCCTGCAGCCTATTCACAGGCACAACCGCACTGGGAATCTCTGCTTTCCCAAAGACGCAATCTCTCACGGTGCGCATCCTCGGCAGAGCTTGTTCCCGAAAAGGCAAACGTCCGGCTCCTTGTCCCACACGGAAGGTGGCAGCCCGGAAAGCTGTTGCTGGTCTTCACCTTCCCCCTGCAGCCTATTCACAGGCACAACAGGTTTTGGGATCTGTGCTTGCCCAGAGAAGGAACATTTCACGGTGCGCATCCTCGGCAGAGCCTGTTCCCGAAAAGGCAAACGTCCGGCTCCTTGTCCCACACGGAAGGTGGCAGCCCTGAAAGCTCTTGCTGGTCTTCACCTTCCCCCTGCAGCCTATTCACAGGCACAACCGCACTGGGAATCTCTGCTTTCCCAAAGACGCAATCTCTCACGGTGCGCATCCTCGGCAGAGCCTGTTCCCGAAAAGGCAAACGTCCGGCTCCTTGTCCCACACGGAAGGTGGCAGCCCTGAAAGCTGTTGCTGGTCTTCACCTTCCCCCTGCAGCCTTTTCACAGGCACAACAGGTTTTGGGATCTGTGCTTGCACAGAGACGCAATCTCTCACGGTGCGCATCCTCGGCAGAACCTGTTCCCGAAAAGGCAAACGTCCGGCTCCTTGTCCCACACGGAAGGTGGCAGCCCGGAAAGCTCTTGCTGGTCTTCACCTTCCCCCTGCAGCCTATTCACAGGCACAACAGGTTTTGGGATCTCTGCTTTCCCAGAGACGCAATCTCTCACGGTGCGCATCCTCGGCAGAGCCTGTTCCAGAACAGGCAAACGTCCGGCTCCTTGTCCCACACGGAAGGTGGCAGCCCTGAAAGCTCTTGCTGGTCTTCACCTTCCCCCTGCAGCCTATTCACAGGCACAACCGCACTGGGAATCTCTGCTTTCCCAGAGACGCAATCTCTCACGGTGCGCATCCTCGGCAGAGCCTGTTCCCGAAAAGGCAAACGTCCGGCTCCTTGTCCCACACGGAAGGTGGCAGCCCTGAAAGCTCTTGCTGGTCTTCACCTTCCCCCTGCAGCCTATTCACAGGCACAACAGGTTTTGGGATCTGTGCTTGCCCAGAGAAGGAACATCTCACAGTGCGCATCCTCGGCAGAGCCTGTTCCCGAAAAGGCAAACGTCCGGCTCCTTGTCCCACACGGAAGGTGGCAGCCCTGAAAGCTGTTGCTGGTCTTCACCTTCCCCCTGCAGCCTTTTCACAGGCACAACAGGTTTTGGGATCTGTGCTTGCACAGAGACGCAATCTCTCACGGTGCGCATCCTCGGCAGAGCCTGTTCCCGAAAAGGCAAACGTCCGGCTCCTTGTCCCACACGGAAGGTGGCAGCCCTGAAAGCTCTTGCTGGTCTTCACCTTCCCCCTGCAGCCTATTCACAGGCACAACAGGTTTTGGGATCTCTGCTTTCCCAAAGACGCAATCCCTCACGGTGCGCATCCTCGGCAGAGCCTGTTCCCGAAAAGGCAAACGTCCGGCTCCTTGTCCCACACGGAAGGTGGCAGCCCGGAAAGCTCTTGCTGGTCTTCACCTTCCCCCTGCAGCCTATTCACAGGCACAACAGGTTTTGGGATCTCTGCTTGCCCAGAGAAGGAACATCTCACGGTGCGCATCCTCGGCAGAGCCTGTTCCCGAAAAGGCAAACGTCCGGCTCCTTGTCCCACACGGAAGGTGGCAGCCCTGAAAGCTCTTGCTGGTCTTCACCTTCCCCATGCAGCCTATTCACAGGCACAACAGGTTTTGGGATCTGTGCTTGCCCAGAGAAGGAACATCTCATGGTGCGCATCCTCGGCAGAGCTTGTTCCCGAAAAGGCAAACGTCCGGCTCCTTGTCCCACACGGAAGGTGGCAGCCCTGAAAGCTGTTGCTGGTCTTCACCTTCCCCCTGCAGCCTATTCACAGGCACAACCGCACTGGGAATCTCTGCTTTCCCAGAGACGCAATCTCTCACGGTGCGCATCCTCGGCAGAGCCTGTTCCCGAAAAGGCAAACGTCCGGCTCCTTGTCCCACACGGAAGGTGGCAGCCCTGAAAGCTCTTGCTGGTCTTCACCTTCCCCCTGCAGCCTATTCACAGGCACAACCGCACTGGGAATCTCTGCTTTCCCAAAGACGCAATCCCTCACGGTGCGCATCCTCGGCAGAGCCTGTTCCCGAAAAGGCAAACGTCCGGCTCCTTGTCCCACACGGAAGGTGGCAGCCCTGAAAGCTCTTGCTGGTCTTCACCTTCCCCCTGCAGCCTATTCACAGGCACAACAGGTTTTGGGATCTCTGCTTGCCCAGAGAAGGAACATCTCACGGTGCGCATCCTCGGCAGAGCCTGTTCCAGAACAGGCAAACGTCCGGCTCCTTGTCCCACACGGAAGGTGGCAGCCCTGAAAGCTCTTGCTGGTCTTCACCTTCCCCCTGCAGCCTATTCACAGGCACAACCGCACTGGGAATCTCTGCTTTCCCAGAGACGCAATCCCTCACGGTGCGCATCCTCGGCAGAGCCTGTTCCAGAACAGGCAAACGTCCGGCTCCTTGTCCCACACGGAAGGTGGCAGCCCTGAAAGCTCTTGCTGGTCTTCACCTTCCCCCTGCAGCCTATTCACAGGCACAACCGCACTGGGAATCTCTGCTTTCCCAAAGACGCAATCTCTCACGGTGCGCATCCTCGGCAGAGCTTGTTCCCGAAAAGGCAAACGTCCGGCCCCTTGTCCCACACGAAAGGTGGCAGCCCGGAAAGCTGTTGCTGGTCTTCACCTTCCCCCTGCAGCCTATTCACAGGCACAACAGGTTTTGGGATCTCTGCTTGCCCAGAGAAGGAACATTTCACGGTGCGCATCCTCGGCAGAGCCTGTTCCCGAAAAGGCAAACGTCCGGCTCCTTGTCCCACACGGAAGGTGGCAGCCCTGAAAGCTCTTGCTGGTCTTCACCTTCCCCCTGCAGCCTATTCACAGGCACAACCGCACTGGGAATCTCTGCTTTCCCAAAGACGCAATCTCTCACGGTGCGCATCCTCGGCAGAGCCTGTTCCCGAAAAGGCAAACGTCCGGCTCCTTGTCCCACATGGAAGGTGGCAGCCCGGAAAGCTGGTGCTGGTCTTCACCTTCCCCCTGCAGCCTATTCACAGGCACAACAGGTTTTGGGATCTGTGCTTGCACAGAGACGCAATCTCTCACGGTGCGCATCCTCGGCAGAGCCTGTTCCCGAAAAGGCAAACGTCCGGCTCCTTGTCCCACACGGAAGGTGGCAGCCCTGAAAGCTCTTGCTGGTCTTCACCTTCCCCCTGCAGCCTATTCACAGGCACAACAGGTTTTGGGATCTGTGCTTGCCCAGAGAAGGAACATCTCACGGTGCACATCCTCGGCAGAGCCTGTTCCAGAACAGGCAAACGTCCGGCTCCTTGTCCCACACGGAAGGTGGCAGCCCTGAAAGCTCTTGCTGGTCTTCACCTTCCCCCTGCAGCCTATTCACAGGCACAACCGCACTGGGAATCTCTGCTTTCCCAGAGACGCAATCCCTCACGGTGCGCATCCTCGGCAGAGCCTGTTCCCGAAAAGGCAAACGTCCGGCTCCTTGTCCCACACGGAAGGTGGCAGCCCTGAAAGCTCTTGCTGGTCTTCACCTTCCCCCTGCAGCCTATTCACAGGCACAACCGCACTGGGAATCTCTGCTTTCCCAAAGACGCAATCTCTCACGGTGCGCATCCTCGGCAGAGCTTGTTCCCGAAAAGGCAAACGTCCGGCTCCTTGTCCCACACGGAAGGTGGCAGCCCGGAAAGCTGTTGCTGGTCTTCACCTTCCCCCTGCAGCCTATTCACAGGCACAACAGGTTTTGGGATCTCTGCTTGCCCAGAGAAGGAACATTTCACGGTGCGCATCCTCGGCAGAGCCTGTTCCCGAAAAGGCAAACGTCCGGCTCCTTGTCCCACACGGAAGGTGGCAGCCCTGAAAGCTCTTGCTGCTCTTCACCTTCCCCCTGCAGCCTATTCACAGGCACAACCGCACTGGGAATCTCTGCTTTCCCAAAGACGCAATCTCTCACGGTGCGCATCCTCGGCAGAGCCTGTTCCCGAAAAGGCAAACGTCCGGCTCCTTGTCCCACACGGAAGGTGGCAGCCCTGAAAGCTGTTGCTGGTCTTCACCTTCCCCCTGCAGCCTTTTCACAGGCACAACAGGTTTTGGGATCTGTGCTTGCACAGAGACGCAATCTCTCACGGTGCGCATCCTCGGCAGAGCCTGTTCCCGAAAAGGCAAACGTCCGGCTCCTTGTCCCACACGGAAGGTGGCAGCCCTGAAAGCTCTTGCTGGTCTTCACCTTCCCCCTGCAGCCTATTCACAGGCACAACAGGTTTTGGGATCTCTGCTTGCCCAGAGACGCAGTCTCTCACGGTGCGCATCCTCGGCAGAGCCTGTTCCAGAACAGGCAAACGTCCGGCTCCTTGTCCCACACGGAAGGTGGCAGCCCTGAAAGCTCTTGCTGGTCTTCACCTTCCCCCTGCAGCCTATTCACAGGCACAACCGCACTGGGAATCTCTGCTTTCCCAGAGACGCAATCTCTCACGGTGCGCATCCTCGGCAGAGCCTGTTCCCGAAAAGGCAAACGTCCGGCTCCTTGTCCCACACGGAAGGTGGCAGCCCGGAAAGCTGTTGCTGGTCTTCACCTTCCCCCTGCAGCCTATTCACAGGCACAACAGGTTTTGGGATCTGTGCTTGCCCAGAGAAGGAACATCTCACAGTGCGCATCCTCGGCAGAGCCTGTTCCCGAAAAGGCAAACGTCCGGCTCCTTGTCCCACACGGAAGGTGGCAGCCCGGAAAGCTGTTGCTGGTCTTCACCTTCCCCCTGCAGCCTATTCACAGGCACAACCGCACTGGGAATCTCTGCTTTCCCAAAGACGCAATCCCTCACGGTGCGCATCCTCGGCAGAGCCTGTTCCCGAAAAGGCAAACGTCCGGCTCCTTGTCCCACACGGAAGGTGGCAGCCCGGAAAGCTCTTGCTGGTCTTCACCTTCCCCCTGCAGCCTATTCACAGGCACAACAGGTTTTGGGATCTCTGCTTTCCCAGAGAAGGAACATCTCACGGTGCGCATCCTCGGCAGAGCCTGTTCCCGAAAAGGCAAACGTCCGGCTCCTTGTCCCACACGGAAGGTGGCAGCCCGGAAAGCTCTTGCTGGTCTTCACCTTCCCCCTGCAGCCTATTCACAGGCACAACAGGTTTTGGGATCCCTGCTTTCCCAGAGACGCAATCTCTCACGGTGCGCATCCTCGGCAGAGCCTGTTCCCGAAAAGGCAAACGTCCGGCTCCTTGTCCCACACGGAAGGTGGCAGCCCTGAAAGCTCTTGCTGGTCTTCACCTTCCCCGTGCAGCCTATTCACAGGCACAACAGGTTTTGGGATCTGTGCTTGCCCCAAGACGCAATCTCTCACGGTGCGCATCCTCGGCAGAGCCTGTTCCCGAAAAGGCAAACGTCCGGCTCCTTGTCCCACACGGAAGGTGGCAGCCCTGAAAGCTCTTGCTGCTCTTCACCTTCCCCCTGCAGCCTATTCACAGGCACAACAGGTTTTGGGATCTGTGCTTGCCCCAAGACGCAATCTCTCACGGTGCGCATCCTCGGCAGAGCCTGTTCCCGAAAAGGCAAACGTCCGGCTCCTTGTCCCACACGGAAGGTGGCAGCCCTGAAAGCTGTTGCTGGTCTTCACCTTCCCCCTGCAGCCTATTCACAGGCACCACCGCACTGGGAATCTCTGCTTTCCCAGAGACGCAATCTCTCACGGTGCGCATCCTCGGCAGAGCCTGTTCCCGAAAAGGCAAACGTCCGGCTCCTTGTCCCACACGGAAGGTGGCAGCCCGGAAAGCTCTTGCTGGTCTTCACCTTCCCCCTGCAGCCTATTCACAGGCACAACAGGTTTTGGGATCTGTGCTTGCCCAGAGAAGGAACATCTCACGGTGCGCATCCTCGGCAGAGCCTGTTCCCGAAAAGGCAAACGTCCGGCTCCTTGTCCCACACGGAAGGTGGCAGCCCTGAAAGCTGTTGCTGGTCTTCACCTTCCCCATGCAGCCTATTCACAGGCACAACAGGTTTTGGGATCTGTGCTTGCCCCAAGACGCAATCTCTCACGGTGCGCATCCTCGGCAGAGCCTGTTCCCGAAAAGGCAAACGTCCGGCTCCTTGTCCCACACGGAAGGTGGCAGCCCTGAAAGCTGTTGCTGGTCTTCACCTTCCCCCTGCAGCCTATTCACAGGCACAACCGCACTGGGAATCTCTGCTTTCCCAGAGACGCAATCTCTCACGGTGCGCATCCTCGGCAGAGCCTGTTCCCGAAAAGGCAAACGTCCGGCTCCTTGTCCCACACGGAAGGTGGCAGCCCGGAAAGCTCTTGCTGGTCTTCACCTTCCCCCTGCAGCCTATTCACAGGCACAACAGGTTTGGGGATCTGTGCTTGCCCAGAGAAGGAACATCTCACGGTGCGCATCCTCGGCAGAGCCTGTTCCCGAAAAGGCAAACGTCCGGCTCCTTGTCCCACACGGAAGGTGGCAGCCCGGAAAGCTCTTGCTGGTCTTCACCTTCCCCCTGCAGCCTATTCACAGGCACAACAGGTTTTGGGATCTGTGCTTGCCCAGAGAAGGAACATCTCACGGTGCGCATCCTCGGCAGAGCCTGTTCCCGAAAAGGCAAACGTCCGGCTCCTTGTCCCACACGGAAGGTGGCAGCCCTGAAAGCTGTTGCTGGTCTTCACCTTCCCCATGCAGCCTATTCACAGGCACAACCGCACTGGGAATCTCTGCTTTCCCAGAGACGCAATCCCTCACGGTGCGCATCCTCGGCAGAGCCTGTTCCCGAAAAGGCAAACGTCCGGCTCCTTGTCCCACACGGAAGGTGGCAGCCCGGAAAGCTCTTGCTGGTCTTCACCTTCCCCCTGCAGCCTATTCACAGGCACAACCGCACTGGGAATCTCTGCTTTCCCAAAGACGCAATCTCTCACGGTGCGCATCCTCGGCAGAGCTTGTTCCCGAAAAGGCAAACGTCCGGCTCCTTGTCCCACACGGAAGGTGGCAGCCAGGAAAGCTGTTGCTGGTCTTCACCTTCCCCCTGCAGCCTATTCACAGGCACAACAGGTTTTGGGATCTGTGCTTGCCCAGAGAAGGTACATTTCACGGTGCGCATCCTCGGCAGAGCCTGTTCCCGAAAAGGCAAACGTCCGGCTCCTTGTCCCACACGGAAGGTGGCAGCCCTGAAAGCTCTTGCTGGTCTTCACCTTCCCCCTGCAGCCTATTCACAGGCACAACCGCACTGGGAATCTCTGCTTTCCCAAAGACGCAATCTCTCACGGTGCGCATCCTCGGCAGAGCCTGTTCCCGAAAAGGCAAACGTCCGGCTCCTTGTCCCACACGGAAGGTGGCAGCCCTGAAAGCTCTTGCTGGTCTTCACCTTCCCCCTGCAGCCTTTTCACAGGCACAACAGGTTTTGGGATCTGTGCTTTCCCAGAGACGCAATCTCTCACGGTGCGCATCCTCGGCAGAGCCTGTTCCCGAAAAGGCAAACGTCCGGCTCCTTGTCCCACACGGAAGGTGGCAGCCCTGAAAGCTCTTGCTGGTCTTCACCTTCCCCCTGCAGCCTATTCACAGGCACAACAGGTTTTGGGATCTCTGCTTGCCCAGAGACGCACTCTCTCACGGTGCGCATCCTCGGCAGAGCCTGTTCCAGAACAGGCAAACGTCCGGCTCCTTGTCCCACACGGAAGGTGGCAGCCCTGAAAGCTCTTGCTGGTCTTCACCTTCCCCCTGCAGCCTATTCACAGGCACAACCGCACTGGGAATCTCTGCTTTCCCAGAGACGCAATCTCTCACGGTGCGCATCCTCGGCAGAGCCTGTTCCCGAAAAGGCAAACGTCCGGCTCCTTGTCCCACACGGAAGGTGGCAGCCCGGAAAGCTGTTGCTGGTCTTCACCTTCCCCCTGCAGCCTATTCACAGGCACAACAGGTTTTTGGATCTCTGCTTTCCCAGAGAAGGAACATCTCACGGTGCGCATCCTCGGCAGAGCCTGTTCCCGAAAAGGCAAACGTCCGGCTCCTTGTCCCACACGGAAGGTGGCAGCCCGGAAAGCTCTTGCTGGTCTTCACCTTCCCCCTGCAGCCTATTCACAGGCACAACAGGTTTTGGGATCCCTGCTTTCCCAGAGACGCAATCTCTCATGGTGCGCATCCTCGGCAGAGCCTGTTCCCGAAAAGGCAAACGTCCGGCTCCTTGTCCCACACGGAAGGTGGCAGCCCTGAAAGCTCTTGCTGGTCTTCACCTTCCCCGTGCAGCCTATTCACAGGCACAACAGGTTTTGGGATCTGTGCTTGCCCCAAGACGCAATCTCTCACGGTGCGCATCCTCGGCAGAGCCTGTTCCCGAAAAGGCAAACGTCCGGCTCCTTGTCCCACACGGAAGGTGGCAGCCCTGAAAGCTCTTGCTGCTCTTCACCTTCCCCCTGCAGCCTATTCACAGGCACAACAGGTTTTGGGATCTGTGCTTGCCCCAAGACGCAATCTCTCACGGTGCGCATCCTCGGCAGAGCCTGTTCCCGAAAAGGCAAACGTCCGGCTCCTTGTCCCACACGGAAGGTGGCAGCCCTGAAAGCTGTTGCTGGTCTTCACCTTCCCCCTGCAGCCTATTCACAGGCACAACCGCACTGGGAATCTCTGCTTTCCCAGAGACGCAATCTCTCACGGTGCGCATCCTCGGCAGAGCCTGTTCCCGAAAAGGCAAACGTCCGGCTCCTTGTCCCACACGGAAGGTGGCAGCCCGGAAAGCTCTTGCTGGTCTTCACCTTCCCCCTGCAGCCTATTCACAGGCACAACCGCACTGGGAATCTCTGATTTCCCAGAGACGCAATCTCTCACGGTGCGCATCCTCGGCAGAGCCTGTTCCCGAAAAGGCAAACGTCCGGCTCCTTGTCCCACACGGAAGGTGGCAGCCCGGAAAGCTGTTGCTGGTCTTCACCTTCCCCCTGCAGCCTATTCACAGGCACAACAGGTTTTGGGATCTGTGCTTGCCCAGAGAAGGAACATCTCACAGTGCGCATCCTCGGCAGAGCCTGTTCCCGAAAAGGCAAACGTCCGGCTCCTTGTCCCACACGGAAGGTGGCAGCCCGGAAAGCTGTTGCTGGTCTTCACCTTCCCCCTGCAGCCTATTCACAGGCACAACCGCACTGGGAATCTCTGCTTTCCCAAAGACGCAATCCCTCACGGTGCGCATCCTCGGCAGAGCCTGTTCCCGAAAAGGCAAACGTCCGGCTCCTTGTCCCACACGGAAGGTGGCAGCCCGGAAAGCTCTTGCTGGTCTTCACCTTCCCCCTGCAGCCTATTCACAGGCACAACAGGTTTTGGGATCTCTGCTTTCCCAGAGAAGGAACATCTCACGGTGCGCATCCTCGGCAGAGCCTGTTCCCGAAAAGGCAAACGTCCGGCTCCTTGTCCCACACGGAAGGTGGCAGCCCGGAAAGCTCTTGCTGGTCTTCACCTTCCCCCTGCAGCCTATTCACAGGCACAAGAGATTTTGGGATCCCTGCTTTCCCAGAGACGCAATCTCTCATGGTGCGCATCCTCGGCAGAGCCTGTTCCCGAAAAGGCAAACGTCCGGCTCCTTGTCCCACACGGAAGGTGGCAGCCCTGAAAGCTCTTGCTGGTCTTCACCTTCCCCGTGCAGCCTATTCACAGGCACAACAGGTTTTGGGATCTGTGCTTGCCCCAAGACGCAATCTCTCACGGTGCGCATCCTCGGCAGAGCCTGTTCCCGAAAAGGCAAACGTCCGGCTCCTTGTCCCACACGGAAGGTGGCAGCCCTGAAAGCTCTTGCTGCTCTTCACCTTCCCCCTGCAGCCTATTCACAGGCACAACAGGTTTTGGGATCTGTGCTTGCCCCAAGACGCAATCTCTCACGGTGCGCATCCTCGGCAGAGCCTGTTCCCGAAAAGGCAAACGTCCGGCTCCTTGTCCCACACGGAAGGTGGCAGCCCTGAAAGCTGTTGCTGGTCTTCACCTTCCCCCTGCAGCCTATTCACAGGCACAACCGCACTGGGAATCTCTGCTTTCCCAGAGACGCAATCTCTCACGGTGCGCATCCTCGGCAGAGCCTGTTCCCGAAAAGGCAAACGTCCGGCTCCTTGTCCCACACGGAAGGTGGCAGCCCGGAAAGCTCTTGCTGGTCTTCACCTTCCCCCTGCAGCCTATTCACAGGCACAACAGGTTTTGGGATCTGTGCTTGCCCAGAGAAGGAACATCTCACGGTGCGCATCCTCGGCAGAGCCTGTTCCCGAAAAGGCAAACGTCCGGCTCCTTGTCCCACACGGAAGGTGGCAGCCCTGAAAGCTGTTGCTGGTCTTCACCTTCCCCCTGCAGCCTATTCACAGGCACAACAGGTTTTGGGATCTGTGCTTGCCCCAAGACGCAATCTCTCACGGTGCGCATCCTCGGCAGAGCCTGTTCCCGAAAAGGCAAACGTCCGGCTCCTTGTCCCACACGGAAGGTGGCAGCCCTGAAAGCTGTTGCTGGTCTTCACCTTCCCCCTGCAGCCTATTCACAGGCACAACCGCACTGGGAATCTCTGCTTTCCCAGAGACGCAATCTCTCACGGTGCGCATCCTCGGCAGAGCCTGTTCCCGAAAAGGCAAACGTCCGGCTCCTTGTCCCACACGGAAGGTGGCAGCCCGGAAAGCTCTTGCTGGTCTTCACCTTCCCCCTGCAGCCTATTCACAGGCACAACAGGTTTTGGGATCTGTGCTTGCCCAGAGAAGGAACATCTCACGGTGCGCATCCTCGGCAGAGCCTGTTCCCGAAAAGGCAAACGTCCGGCTCCTTGTCCCACACGGAAGGTGGCAGCCCGGAAAGCTCTTGCTGGTCTTCACCTTCCCCCTGCAGCCTATTCACAGGCACAACAGGTTTTGGGATCTGTGCTTGCCCAGAGAAGGAACATCTCACGGTGCGCATCCTCGGCAGAGCCTGTTCCCGAAAAGGCAAACGTCCGGCTCCTTGTCCCACACGGAAGGTGGCAGCCCTGAAAGCTGTTGCTGGTCTTCACCTTCCCCCTGCAGCCTATTCACAGGCACAACCGCACTGGGAATCTCTGCTTGCCCAGAGAAGGAACATCTCACGGTGCGCATCCTCGGCAGAGCCTGTTCCCGAAAAGGCAAACGTCCGGCTCCTTGTCCCACACGGAAGGTGGCAGCCCGGAAAGCTCTTGCTGGTCTTCACCTTCCCCCTGCAGCCTATTCACAGGCACAACAGGTTTTGGGATCTGTGCTTGCCCAGAGAAGGAACATCTCACGGTGCGCATCCTCGGCAGAGCCTGTTCCCGAAAAGGCAAACGTCCGGCTCCTTGTCCCACACGGAAGGTGGCAGCCCTGAAAGCTCTTGCTGGTCTTCACCTTCCCCCTGCAGCCTATTCACAGGCACAACAGGTTTTGGGATCTCTGCTTGCCCAAAGAAGGAACATCTCAGGGTGCGCATCCTCGGCAGAGCCTGTTCCCGAAAAGGCAAACGTCCAGCTCCTTGTCCCACACGGAAGGTGGCAGCCCGGAAAGCTGTTGCTGGTCTTCACCTTCCCCCTGCAGCCTATTCACAGGCACAACCGCACTGGGAATCTCTGCTTTCCCAAAGACGCAATCTCTCACGGTACGCATCCTCGGCAGAGCCTGTTCCCGAAAAGGCAAACGTCCGGCTCCTTGTCCCACACGGAAGGTGGCAGCCCGGAAAGCTCTTGCTGGTCTTCACCTTCCCCCTGCAGCCTATTCACAGGCACAACAGGTTTTGGGATCTGTGCTTGCCCAGAGAAGGAACATCTCACGGTGCGCATCCTCGGCAGAGCCTGTTCCAGAACAGGCAAACGTCCGGCTCCTTGTCCCACACGGAAGGTGGCAGCCCTGAAAGCTCTTGCTGGTCTTCACCTTCCCCCTGCAGCCTATTCACAGGCACAACCGCACTGGGAATCTCTGCTTTCCCAGAGAGGCAATCTCTCACGGTGCGCATCCTCGGCAGAGCCTGTTCCCAAAAAGGCAAACGTCCGGCTCCTTGTCCCACACGGAAGGTGGCAGCCCGGAAAGCTCTTGCTGGTCTTCACCTTCCCCCTGCAGCCTATTCACAGGCACAACAGGTTTGGGGATCTCTGCTTGCCCAGAGAAGGAACATCTCACGGTGCTCATCCTCGGCAGAGCCTGTTCCCGAAAAGGCAAACGTCCGGCTCCTTGTCCCACACGGAAGGTGGCAGCCCTGAAAGCTCTTGCTGGTCTTCACCTTCCCCCTGCAGCCTATTCACAGGCACAACCGCACTGGGAATCTGCTTTCCCAAAGACGCAATCTCTCACGGTGCGCATCCTCGGCAGAGCCTGTTCCCGAAAAGGCAAACGTCCGGCTCCTTGTCCCACACGGAAGGTGGCAGCCCTGAAAGCTGTTGCTGGTCTTCACCTTCCCCCTGCAGCCTATTCACAGGCACAACCGCACTGGGAATCTCTGCTTTCCCAAAGACGCAATCTCTCACGGTGCGCATCCTCGGCAGAGCCTGTTCCCGAAAAGGCAAACGTCCGGCTCCTTGTCCCACACGGAAGGTGGCAGCCCTGAAAGCTCTTGCTGCTCTTCACCTTCCCCCTGCAGCCTATTCACAGGCACAACAGGTTTTGGGATCTGTGCTTGCCCCAAGACGCAATCTCTCACGGTGCGCATCCTCGGCAGAGCCTGTTCCCGAAAAGGCTAAAGTCCGGCTCCTTGTCCCACACGGAAGGTGGCAGCCCTGAAAGCTCTTGCTGCTCTTCACCTTCCCCCTGCAGCCTATTCACAGGCACAACCGCACTGGGAATCTCTGCTTTCCCTGAGACGCAATCTCTCACGGTGCGCATCCTCGGCAGAGCCTGTTCCCGAAAAGGCAAACGTCCGGCTCCTTGTCCCACACGGAAGGTGGCAGCCCTGAAAGCTCTTGCTGCTCTTCACCTTCCCCCTGCAGCCTATTCACAGGCACAACAGGTTTTGGGATCTCTGCTTGCCCAGAGACGCAATCTCTCACGGTGCGCATCCTCGGCAGAGCCTGTTCCAGAACAGGCAAACGTCCGGCTCCTTGTCCCACACGGAAGGTGGCAGCCCTGAAAGCTGTTGCTGGTCTTCACCTTCCCCCTGCAGCCTAGTCACAGGCACAACCGCACTGGGAATCTCTGCTTTCCCAGAGACGCAATCTCTCACGGTGCGCATCCTCGGCAGAGCCTGTTCCCAAAAAGGCAAACGTCCGGCTCCTTGTCCCACACGGAAGGTGGCAGCCCGGAAAGCTCTTGCTGGTCTTCACCTTCCCCCTGCAGCCTATTCACAGGCACAACAGGTTTTGGGATCTCTGCTTGCCCAGAGAAGGAACATCTCACGGTGCGCATCCTCGGCAGAGCCTGTTCCCGAAAAGGCAAACGTCCGGCTCCTTGTCCCACACGGAAGGTGGCAGCCCTGAAAGCTCTTGCTGGTCTTCACCTTCCCCCTGCAGCCTATTCACAGGCACAACAGGTTTTGGGATCTCTGCTTGCCCAGAGACGCAATCTCTCACGGTGCGCATCCTCGGCAGAGCTTGTTCCCGAAAAGGCAAACGTCCGGCTCCTTGTCCCACACGGAAGGTGGCAGCCCTGAAAGCTGTTGCTGGTCTTCACCTTCCCCCTGCAGCCTATTCACAGGCACAACAGGTTTTGGGATCTGTGCTTGCCCAGAGAAGGAACATCTCATGGTGCGCATCCTCGGCAGAGCTTGTTCCCGAAAAGGCAAACGTCCGGCTCCTTGTCCCACACGGAAGGTGGCAGCCCTGAAAGCTGTTGCTGGTCTTCACCTTCCCCCTGCAGCCTATTCACAGGCACAACCGCACTGGGAATCTCTGCTTTCCCAGAGACGCAATCTCTCACGGTGCGCATCCTCGGCAGAGCCTGTTCCCGAAAAGGCAAACGTCCGGCTCCTTGTCCCACACGGAAGGTGGCAGCCCGGAAAGCTCTTGCTGGTCTTCACCTTCCCCCTGCAGCCTATTCACAGGCACAACAGGTTTTGGGATCTGTGCTTGCCCAGAGAAGGAACATCTCACGGTGCGCATCCTCGGCAGAGCTTGTTCCCGAAAAGGCAAACGTCCGGCTCCTTGTCCCACACGGAAGGTGGCAGCCCTGAAAGCTGTTGCTGGTCTTCACCTTCCCCCTGCAGCCTATTCACAGGCACAACCGCACTGGGAATCTCTGCTTTCCCAGAGACGCAATCCCTCACGGTGCGCATCCTCGGCAGAGCCTGTTCCCGAAAAGGCAAACGTCCGGCTCCTTGTCCCACACGGAAGGTGGCAGCCCTGAAAGCTGTTGCTGGTCTTCACCTTCCCCATGCAGCCTATTCACAGGCACAACAGGTGTTGGGATCTCTGCTTTCCCAGAGACGCAATCTCTCATGGTGCGCATCCTCGGCAGAGCCTGTTCCCAAAAAGGCAAACGTCCGGCTCCTTGTCCCACACGGAAGGTGGCAGCCCGGAAAGCTCTTGCTGCTCTTCACCTTCCCCCTGCAGCCTATTCACAGGCACAACAGGTTTTGGGATCTGTGCTTGCCCAGAGAAGGAACATCTCACGGTGCGCATCCTCGGCAGAGCTTGTTCCCGAAAAGGCAAACGTCCGGCTCCTTGTCCCACATGGCAGGTGGCAGCCCTGAAAGCTGTTGCTGGTCTTCACCTTCCCCCTGCAGCCTATTCACAGGCACAACCGCACTGGGAATCTCTGCTTTCCCAAAGACGCAATCTCTCACGGTGCGCATCCTCGGCAGAGCTTGTTCCCGAAAAGGCAAACGTCCGGCTCCTTGTCCCACACGGAAGGTGGCAGCCCGGAAAGCTCTTACTGGTCTTCACCTTCCCCCTGCAGCCTATTCACAGGCACAACAGGTTTGGGGATCTGTGCTTGCCCAGAGAAGGAACATCTCACGGTGCGCATCCTCGGCAGAGCCTGTTCCCGAAAAGGCAAACGTCCGGCTCCTTGTCCCACACGGAAGGTGGCAGCCCGGAAAGCTGTTGCTGGTCTTCACCTTCCCCCTGCAGCCTATTCACAGGCACAACCGCACTGGGAATCTCTGCTTTCCCAAAGACGCAATCCCTCACGGTGCGCATCCTCGGCAGAGCCTGTTCCCGAAAAGGCAAACGTCCGGCTCCTTGTCCCACACGGAAGGTGGCAGCCCGGAAAGCTCTTGCTGGTCTTCACCTTCCCCCTGCAGCCTATTCACAGGCACAACAGGTTTTGGGATCTCTGCTTTCCCAGAGAAGGAACATCTCACGGTGCGCATCCTCGGCAGAGCCTGTTCCCGAAAAGGCAAACGTCCGGCTCCTTGTCCCACACGGAAGGTGGCAGCCCGGAAAGCTCTTGCTGGTCTTCACCTTCCCCCTTGCAGCCTATTCACAGGCACAAGAGGTTTTGGGATCCCTGCTTTCCCAGAGACGCAATCTCTCATGGTGCGCATCCTCGGCAGAGCCTGTTCCCGAAAAGGCAAACGTCCGGCTCCTTGTCCCACACGGAAGGTGGCAGCCCTGAAAGCTCTTGCTGGTCTTCACCTTCCCCGTGCAGCCTATTCACAGGCACAACAGGTTTTGGGATCTGTGCTTGCCCCAAGACGCAATCTCTCACGGTGCGCATCCTCGGCAGAGCCTGTTCCCGAAAAGGCAAACGTCCGGCTCCTTGTCCCACACGGAAGGTGGCAGCCCTGAAAGCTGTTGCTGGTCTTCACCTTCCCCCTGCAGCCTATTCACAGGCACAACCGCACTGGGAATCTCTGCTTTCCCAGAGACGCAATCTCTCACGGTGCGCATCCTCGGCAGAGCCTGTTCCCGAAAAGGCAAACGTCCGGCTCCTTGTCCCACACGGAAGGTGGCAGCCCGGAAAGCTCTTGCTGGTCTTCACCTTCCCCCTGCAGCCTATTCACAGGCACAACAGGTTTTGGGATCTGTGCTTGCCCAGAGAAGGAACATCTCACGGTGCGCATCCTCGGCAGAGCCTGTTCCCGAAAAGGCAAACGTCCGGCTCCTTGTCCCACACGGAAGGTGGCAGCCCTGAAAGCTGTTGCTGGTCTTCACCTTCCCCCTGCAGCCTATTCACAGGCACAACAGGTTTTGGGATCTGTGCTTGCCCCAAGACGCAATCTCTCACGGTGCGCATCCTCGGCAGAGCCTGTTCCCGAAAAGGCAAACGTCCGGCTCCTTGTCCCACACGGAAGGTGGCAGTCCTGAAAGCTGTTGCTGGTCTTCACCTTCCCCCTGCAGCCTATTCACAGGCACAACCGCACTGGGAATCTCTGCTTTCCCAGAGACGCAATCTCTCACGGTGCGCATCCTCGGCAGAGCCTGTTCCCGAAAAGGCAAACGTCCGGCTCCTTGTCCCACACGGAAGGTGGCAGCCCGGAAAGCTCTTGCTGGTCTTCACCTTCCCCCTGCAGCCTATTCACAGGCACAACAGGTTTTGGGATCTGTGCTTGCCCAGAGAAGGAACATCTCACGGTGCGCATCCTCGGCAGAGCCTGTTCCCGAAAAGGCAAACGTCCGGCTCCTTGTCCCACACGGAAGGTGGCAGCCCTGAAAGCTCTTGCTGGTCTTCACCTTCCCCCTGCAGCCTATTCACAGGCACAACAGGTTTGGGGATCTGTGCTTGCCCAGAGAAGGAACATCTCACGGTGCGCATCCTCGGCAGAGCCTGTTCCCGAAAAGGCAAACGTCCGGCTCCTTGTCCCACACGGAAGGTGGCAGCCCTGAAAGCTGTTGCTGGTCTTCACCTTCCCCATGCAGCCTATTCACAGGCACAACCGCACTGGGAATCTCTGCTTTCCCAGAGACGCAATCTCTCACGGTGCGCATCCTCGGCAGAGCCTGTTCCCGAAAAGGCAAACGTCCGGCTCCTTGTCCCACACGGAAGGTGGCAGCCCGGAAAGCTCTTGCTGGTCTTCACCTTCCCCCTGCAGCCTATTCACAGGCACAACAGGTTTTGGGATCTGTGCTTGCCCAGAGAAGGAACATCTCACGGTGCGCATCCTCGGCAGAGCCTGTTCCCGAAAAGGCAAACGTCCGGCTCCTTGTCCCACACGGAAGGTGGCAGCCCTGAAAGCTGTTGCTGGTCTTCACCTTCCCCATGCAGCCTATTCACAGGCACAACAGGTTTTGGGATCTCTGCTTGCCCCAAGACGCAATCTCTCACGGTGCGCATCCTCGGCAGAGCCTGTTCCCGAAAAGGCAAACGTCCGGCTCCTTGTCCCACACGGAAGGTGGCAGCCCTGAAAGCTGTTGCTGGTCTTCACCTTCCCCCTGCAGCCTATTCACAGGCACAACCGCACTGGGAATCTCTGCTTTCCCAGAGACGCAATCTCTCACGGTGCGCATCCTCGGCAGAGCCTGTTCCCGAAAAGGCAAACATCCGGCTCCTTGTCCCACACGGAAGGTGGCAGCCCGGAAAGCTCTTGCTGGTCTTCACCTTCCCCCTGCAGCCTATTCACAGGCACAACAGGTTTTGGGATCTGTGCTTGCCCAGAGAAGGAACATCTCACGGTGCGCATCCTCGGCAGAGCCTGTTCCCGAAAAGGCAAACGTCCGGCTCCTTGTCCCACACGGAAGGTGGCAGCCCGGAAAGCTCTTGCTGGTCTTCACCTTCCCCCTGCAGCCTATTCACAGGCACAACAGGTTTTGGGATCTGTGCTTGCCCAGAGAAGGAACATCTCACGGTGCGCATCCTCGGCAGAGCCTGTTCCCGAAAAGGCAAACGTCCGGCTCCTTGTCCCACACGGAAGGTGGCAGCCCTGAAAGCTGTTGCTGGTCTTCACCTTCCCCATGCAGCCTATTCACAGGCACAACCGCACTGGGAATCTCTGCTTTCCCAAAGACGCAATCTCTCACGGTGCGCATCCTCGGCAGAGCCTGTTCCCGAAAAGGCAAACGTCCGGCTCCTTGTCCCACATGGAAGGTGGCAGCCCTGAAAGCTGTTGCTGGTCTTCACCTTCCCCCTGCAGCCTATTCACAGGCACAACCGCACTGGGAATCTCTGCTTTCCCAAAGACGCAATCCCTCACGGTGTGCATCCTCGGCAGAGCCTGTTCCCGAAAAGGCAAACGTCCGGCTCCTTGTCCCACACGGAAGGTGGCAGCCCTGAAAGCTCTTGCTGGTCTTCACCTTCCCCCTGCAGCCTATTCACAGGCACAACAGGTTTGGGGATCTGTGCTTGCCCAGAGAAGGAACATCTCACGGTGCGCATCCTCGGCAGAGCCTGTTCCCGAAAAGGCAAACGTCCGGCTCCTTGTCCCACACGGAAGGTGGCAGCCCTGAAAGCTCTTGCTGGTCTTCACCTTCCCCCTGCAGCCTATTCACAGGCACAACAGGTTTTGGGATCTCTGCTTGCCCAAAGAAGGAACATCTCACGGTGCGCATCCTCGGCAGAGCCTGTTCCCGAAAAGGCAAACGTCCGGCTCCTTGTCCCACACGGAAGGTGGCAGCCCGGAAAGCTGTTGCTGGTCTTCACCTTCCCCCTGCAGCCTATTCACAGGCACAACCGCACTGGGAATCTCTGCTTTCCCAAAGACGCAATCTCTCACGGTACGCATCCTCGGCAGAGCCTGTTCCCGAAAAGGCAAACGTCCGGCTCCTTGTCCCACACGGAAGGTGGCAGCCCGGAAAGCTCTTGCTGGTCTTCACCTTCCCCCTGCAGCCTATTCACAGGCACAACAGGTTTTGGGATCTCTGCTTGCCCAGAGAAGGAACATCTCACGGTGCGCATCCTCGGCAGAGCCTGTTCCAGAACAGGCAAACGTCCGGCTCCTTGTCCCACACGGAAGGTGGCAGCCCTGAAAGCTCTTGCTGGTCTTCACCTTCCCCCTGCAGCCTATTCACAGGCACAACCGCACTGGGAATCTCTGCTTTCCCAGAGACGCAATCTCTCACGGTGCGCATCCTCGGCAGAGCCTGTTCCCAAAAAGGCAAACGTCCGGCTCCTTGTCCCACACGGAAGGTGGCAGCCCGGAAAGCTCTTGCTGGTCTTCACCTTCCCCCTGCAGCCTATTCACAGGCACAACAGGTTTGGTATCTCTGCTTGCCCAGAGAAGGAACATCTCACGGTGCTCATCCTCGGCAGAGCCTGTTCCCGAAAAGGCAAACGTCCGGCTCCTTGTCCCACACGGAAGGTGGCAGCCCGGAAAGCTCTTGCTGGTCTTCACCTTCCCCCTGCAGCCTATTCACAGGCACAACCGCACTGGGAATCTCTGCTTTCCCAAAGACGCAATCTCTCACGGTGCGCATCCTCAGCAGAGCCTGTTCCCGAAAAGGCAAACGTCCGGCTCCTTGTCCCACACGGAAGGTGGCAGCCCTGAAAGCTGTTGCTGGTCTTCAACTTCCCCCTGCAGCCTATTCACAGGCACAACCGCACTGGGAATCTCTGCTTTCCCAGAGACGCAGTCTCTCACGGTGCGCATCCTCGGCAGAGCCTGTTCCCGAAAAGGCAAACGTCCGGCTCCTTGTCCCACACGGAAGGTGGCAGCCCGGAAAGCTCTTGCTGGTCTTCACCTTCCCCCTGCAGCCTATTCACAGGCACAACAGGTTTTGGGATCTGTGCTTGCCCCAAGACGCAATCCCTCACGGTGCGCATCCTCGGCAGAGCCTGTTCCCGAAAAGGCAAACGTCCGGCTCCTTGTCCCACACGGAAGGTGGCAGCCCTGAAAGCTCTTGCTGCTCTTCACCTTCCCCCTGCAGCCTATTCACAGGCACAACAGGTTTTGGGATCTCTGCTTGCCCAGAGACGCAATCTCTCATGGTGCGCATCCTCGGCAGAGCCTGTTCCAGAACAGGCAAACGTCCGGCTCCTTGTCCCACACGGAAGGTGGCAGCCCTGAAAGCTGTTGCTGGTCTTCACCTTCCCCCTGCAGCCTATTCACAGGCACAACCGCACTGGGAATCTCTGCTTTCCCAGAGACGCAATCTCTCACGGTGCGCATCCTCGGCAGAGCCTGTTCCCAAAAAGGCAAACGTCCGGCTCCTTGTCCCACACGGAAGGTGGCAGCCCTGAAAGCTCTTGCTGGTCTTCACCTTCCCCCTGCAGCCTATTCACAGGCACAACAGGTTTTGGGATCTCTGCTTGCCCAGAGAAGGAACATCTCACGGTGCGCATCCTCGGCAGAGCCTGTTCCCGAAAAGGCAAACGTCCGGCTCCTTGTCCCACACGGAAGGTGGCAGCCCTGAAAGCTCTTGCTGGTCTTCACCTTCCCCGTGCAGCCTATTCACAGGCACAACAGGTTTTGGGATCTCTGCTTGCCCAGAGACGCAATCTCTCACGGTGCGCATCCTCGGCAGAGCCTGTTCCCAAAAAGGCAAACGTCCGGCTCCTTGTCCCACACGGAAGGTGGCAGCCCTGAAAGCTCTTGCTGGTCTTCACCTTCCCCCTGCAGCCTATTCACAGGCACAACAGGTTTTGGGATCTCTGCTTGCCCAGAGAAGGAACATCTCATGGTGCGCATCCTCGGCAGAGCTTGTTCCCGAAAAGGCAAACGTCCGGCTCCTTGTCCCACACGGAAGGTGGCAGCCCTGAAAGCTGTTGCTGGTCTTCACCTTCCCCCTGCAGCCTATTCACAGGCACAACCGCACTGGGAATCTCTGCTTTCCCAGAGACGCAATCTCTCACGGTGCGCATCCTCGGCAGAGCCTGTTCCCGAAAAGGCAAACGTCCGGCTCCTTGTCCCACACGGAAGGTGGCAGCCCGGAAAGCTCTTGCTGGTCTTCACCTTCCCCCTGCAGCCTATTCACAGGCACAACAGGTTTTGGGATCTCTGCTTGCCCAGAGAAGGAACATCTCACGGTGCGCATCCTCGGCAGAGCTTGTTCCCGAAAAGGCAAACGTCCGGCTCCTTGTCCCACACGGAAGGTGGCAGCCCGGAAAGCTCTTGCTGGTCTTCACCTTCCCCCTGCAGCCTATTCACAGGCACAACCGCACTGGGAATCTCTGCTTTCCCAGAGACGCAATCCCTCACGGTGCGCATCCTCGGCAGAGCCTGTTCCCGAAAAGGCAAACGTCCGGCTCCTTGTCCCACACGGAAGGTGGCAGCCCTGAAAGCTGTTGCTGGTCTTCACCTTCCCCATGCAGCCTATTCACAGGCACAACAGGTGTTGGGATCTCTGCTTTCCCAGAGACGCAATCTCTCATGGTGCGCATCCTCGGCAGAGCCTGTTCCCAAAAAGGCAAACGTCCGGCTCCTTGTCCCACACGGAAGGTGGCAGCCCGGAAAGCTCTTGCTGGTCTTCACCTTCCCCCTGCAGCCTATTCACAGGCACAACAGGTTTTGGGATCTGTGCTTTCCCAAAGACGCAATCCCTCACGGTGCGCATCCTCGGCAGAGCTTGTTCCCGAAAAGGCAAACGTCCGGCTCCTTGTCCCACATGGCAGGTGGCAGCCCTGAAAGCTGTTGCTGGTCTTCACCTTCCCCCTGCAGCCTATTCACAGGCACAACCGCACTGGGAATCTCTGCTTTCCCAGAGACGCAATCTCTCACGGTGCGCATCCTCGGCAGAGCCTGTTCCCGAAAAGGCAAACGTCCGGCTCCTTGTCCCACACGGAAGGTGGCAGCCCGGAAAGCTCTTGCTGGTCTTCACCTTCCCCCTGCAGCCTATTCACAGGCACAACAGGTTTTGGGATCTGTGCTTGCCCAGAGAAGGAACATCTCACAGTGCGCATCCTCGGCAGAGCCTGTTCCCGAAAAGGCAAACGTCCGGCTCCTTGTCCCACACGGAAGGTGGCAGCCCGGAAAGCTGTTGCTGGTCTTCACCTTCCCCCTGCAGCCTATTCACAGGCACAACCGCACTGGGAATCTCTGCTTTCCCAAAGACGCAATCCCTCACGGTGCGCATCCTCGGCAGAGCCTGTTCCTGAAAAGGCAAACGTCCGGCTCCTTGTCCCACACGGAAGGTGGCAGCCCGGAAAGCTCTTGCTGGTCTTCACCTTCCCCCTGCAGCCTATTCACAGGCACAACAGGTTTTGGGATCTCTGCTTTCCCAGAGAAGGAACATCTCACGGTGCGCATCCTCGGCAGAGCCTGTTCCCGAAAAGGCAAACGTCCGGCTCCTTGTCCCACACGGAAGGTGGCAGCCCTGAAAGCTCTTGCTGGTCTTCACCTTCCCCCTGCAGCCTATTCACAGGCACAAGAGGTTTTGGGTTCCCTGCTTTCCCAGAGACGCAATCTCTCACGGTGCGCATCCTCGGCAGAACCTGTTCCCGAAAAGGCAAACGTCCGGCTCCTTGTCCCACACGGAAGGTGGCAGCCCTGAAAGCTCTTGCTGGTCTTCACCTTCCCCGTGCAGCCTATTCACAGGCACAACAGGTTTTGGGATCTGTGCTTGCCCCAAGACGCAATCTCTCACGGTGCGCATCCTCGGCAGAGCCTGTTCCCGAAAAGGCAAACATCCGGCTCCTTGTCCCACACGGAAGGTGGCAGCCCGGAAAGCTCTTGCTGCTCTTCACCTTCCCCCTGCAGCCTATTCACAGGCACAACAGGTTTTGGGATCTGTGCTTGCCACAATACGCAATCTCTCACGGTGCGCATCCTCGGCAGAGCCTGTTCCCGAAAAGGCAAACGTCCGGCTCCTTGTCCCACACGGAAGGTGGCAGCCCTGAAAGCTCTTGCTGGTCTTCACCTTCCCCGTGCAGCCTATTCACAGGCACAACAGGTTTTGGGATCTCTGCTTGCCCACAGACGCAATCTCTCACGGTGCGCATCCTCGGCAGAGCCTGTTCCCGAAAAGGCAAACGTCCGGCTCCTTGTCCCACACGGAAGGTGGCAGCCCGGAAAGCTCTTGCTGGTCTTCACCTTCCCCCTGCAGCCTATTCACAGGCACAACAGGTTTTGGGATCTGTGCTTGCCCCAAGACGCAATCTCTCACGGTGCGCATCCTCGGCAGAGCCTGTTCCCGAAAAGGCAAACGTCCGGCTCCTTGTCCCACACGGAAGGTGGCAGCCCGGAAAGCTCTTGCTGGTCTTCACCTTCCCCCTGCAGCCTATTCACAGGCACAACAGGTTTGGGGATCTGTGCTTGCCCAGAGAAGGAACATCTCACGGTGCGCATCCTCGGCAGAGCCTGTTCCCGAAAAGGCAAACGTCCGGCTCCTTGTCCCACACGGAAGGTGGCAGCCCGGAAAGCTGTTGCTGGTCTTCACCTTCCCCATGCAGCCTATTCACAGGCACAACAGGTGTTGGGATCTCTGCTTTCCCAGAGACGCAATCTCTCATGGTGCGCATCCTCGGCAGAGCCTGTTCCCAAAAAGGCAAACGTCCGGCTCCTTGTCCCACACGGAAGGTGGCAGCCCGGAAAGCTCTTGCTGGTCTTCACCTTCCCCCTGCAGCCTATTCACAGGCACAACCGCACTGGGAATCTCTGCTTTCCCAAAGACGCAATCTCTCACGGTGCACATCCTCGGCAGAGCCTGTTCCCGAAAAGGCAAACGTCCGGCTCCTTGTCCCACATGGAAGGTGGCAGCCCTGAAAGCTGTTGCTGGTCTTCACCTTCCCCCTGCAGCCTATTCACAGGCACAACCGCACTGGGAATCTCTACTTTCCCAAAGACGCAATCCCTCACGGTGTGCATCCTCGGCAGAGCCTGTTCCCGAAAAGGCAAACGTCCGGCTCCTTGTCCCACATGGAAGGTGGCAGCCCTGAAAGCTGTTGCTGGTCTTCACCTTCCCCCTGCAGCCTATTCACAGGCACAACAGGTTTTGGGATCTCTGCTTGCCCAGAGACGCAATCTCTCACGGTGCGCATCCTCGGCAGAGCCTGTTCCCGAAAAGGCAAACGTCCGGCTCCTTGTCCCACACGGAAGGTGGCAGCCCGGAAAGCTCTTGCTGGTCTTCACCTTCCCCCTGCAGCCTATTCACAGGCACAACCGCACTGGGAATCTCTGCTTTCCCACAGACGCAATCTCTCACGGTGCGCATCCTCGGCAGAGCCTGTTCCCGAAAAGGCAAACGTCCGGCTCCTTGTCCCACACGGAAGGTGGCAGCCCTGAAAGCTGTTGCTGGTCTTCACCTTCCCCCTGCAGCCTATTCACAGGCACAACAGGTTTTGGGATCCCTGCTTTCCCAGAGACGCAATCTCTCACGGTGCGCATCCTCGGCAGAGCCTGTTCCCGAAAAGGCAAACGTCCGGCTCCTTGTCCCACACGGAAGGTGGCAGCCCTGAAAGCTGTTGCTGGTCTTCACCTTCCCCATGCAGCCTATTCACAGGCACAACCGCACTGGGAATCTCTGCTTTCCCTGAGACGCAATCTCTCACGGTGCGCATCCTCGGCAGAGCCTGTTCCCGAAAAGGCAAACGTCCGGCTCCTTGTCCCACACGGAAGGTGGCAGCCCGGAAAGCTCTTGCTGGTCTTCACCTTCCCCCTGCAGCCTATTCACAGGCACAACAGGTTTGGGGATCTGTGCTTGCCCAGAGAAGGAACATCTCACGGTGCGCATCCTCGGCAGAGCTTGTTCCCAAAAAGGCAAACGTCCGGCTCCTTGTCCCACACGGAAGGTGGCAGCCCGGAAAGCTCTTGCTGGTCTTCACCTTCCCCCTGCAGCCTATTCACAGGCACAACAGGTTTTGGGATCTCTGCTTGCCCAGAGAAGGAACATCTCACGGTGCGCATCCTCGGCAGAGCCTGTTCCCGAAAAGGCAAACGTCCGGCTCCTTGTCCCACACGGAAGGTGGCAGCCCGGAAAGCTCTTGCTGGTCTTCACCTTCCCCCTGCAGCCTATTCACAGGCACAACCGCACTGGGAATCTCTGCTTTCCCAGAGACGCAATCTCTCACGGTGCGCATCCTCGGCAGAGCCTGTTCCCGAAAAGGCAAACGTCCGGCTCCTTGTCCCACACGGAAGGTGGCAGCCCTGAAAGCTCTTGCTGGTCTTCACCTTCCCCGTGCAGCCTATTCACAGGCACAACTGCACTGGGAATCTCTGCTTTCCCAAAGACGCAATCCCTCACGGTGCGCATCCTCGGCAGAGCCTGTTCCCGAAAAGGCAAACGTCCGGCTCCTTGTCCCACACGGAAGGTGGCAGCCCGGAAAGCTCTTGCTGGTCTTCACCTTCCCCCTGCAGCCTATTCACAGGCACAACAGGTTTTGGGATCTGTGCTTGCCCAGAGAAGGAACATCTCACGGTGCGCATCCTCGGCAGAGCTTGTTCCCGAAAAGGCAAACGTCCGGCTCCTTGTCCCACACGGAAGGTGGCAGCCCTGAAAGCTGTTGCTGGTCTTCACCTTCCCCCTGCAGCCTATTCACAGGCACAACCGCACTGGGAATCTCTGCTTTCCCAAAGACGCAATCCCTCACGGTGCGCATCCTCGGCAGAGCTTGTTCCCGAAAAGGCAAAGGTCCGGCTCCTTGTCCCACACGGAAGGTGGCAGCCCGGAAAGCTCTTGCTGGTCTTCACCTTCCCCCTGCAGCCTATTCACAGGCACAACAGGTTTTGGGATCTCTGCTTGCCCAGAGAAGGAACATCTCACGGTGCGCATCCTCGGCAGAGCCTGTTCCCGAAAAGGCAAACGTCCGGCTCCTTGTCCCACACGGAAGGTGGCAGCCCGGAAAGCTCTTGCTGGTCTTCACCTTCCCCCTGCAGCCTATTCACAGGCACAACAGGTTTTGGGATCTCTGCTTTCCCAGAGACGCAATCTCTCATGGTGCGCATCCTCGGCAGAGCCTGTTCCCGAAAAGGCAAACGTCCGGCTCCTTGTCCCACACGGAAGGTGGCAGCCCTGAAAGCTCTTGCTGGTCTTCACCTTCCCCGTGCAGCCTATTCACAGGCACAACAGGTTTTGGGATCTGTGCTTGCCCAGAGAAGGAACATCTCACGGTGCGCATCCTCGGCAGAGCCTGTTCCCGAAAAGGCAAACGTCCGGCTCCTTGTCCCACACGGAAGGTGGCAGCCCTGAAAGCTCTTGCTGGTCTTCACCTTCCCCCTGCAGCCTATTCACAGGCACAACCGCACTGGGAATCTCTGCTTTCCCAAAGACGCAATCCCTCACGGTGCGCATCCTCGGCAGAGCCTGTTCCCGAAAAGGCAAACGTCCGGCTCCTTGTCCCACACGGAAGGTGGCAGCCCGGAAAGCTGTTGCTGGTCTTCACCTTCCCCCTGCAGCCTATTCACAGGCACAACCGCACTGGGAATCTCTGCTTTCCCAAAGACGCAATCTCTCACGGTGCGCATCCTCGGCAGAGCCTGTTCCCGAAAAGGCAAACGTCCGGCTCCTTGTCCCACATGGAAGGTGGCAGCCCTGAAAGCTCTTGCTGGTCTTCACCTTCCCCGTGCAGCCTATTCACAGGCACAACCGCACTGGGAATCTCTGCTTTCCCAAAGACGCAATCCCTCACGGTGCGCATCCTCGGCAGAGCCTGTTCCCGAAAAGGCAAACGTCCGGCTCCTTGTCCCACATGGAAGGTGGCAGCCCTGAAAGCTCTTGCTGGTCTTCACCTTCCCCCTGCAGCCTATTCACAGGCACAACAGGTTTTGGGATCTGTGCTTGCCCAGAGAAGGAACATTTCACGGTGCGCATCCTCGGCAGAGCCTGTTCCCGAAAAGGCAAACGTCCGGCTCCTTGTCCCACACGGAAGGTGGCAGCCCGGAAAGCTCTTGCTGGTCTTCACCTTCCCCCTGCAGCCTATTCACAGGCACAACCGCACTGGGAATCTCTGCTTGCCCAAAGAAGGAACATCTCACGGTGCGCATCCTCGGCAGAGCCTGTTCCCAAAAAGGCAAACGTCCGGCTCCTTGTCCCACACGGAAGGTGGCAGCCCGGAAAGCTCTTGCTGGTCTTCACCTTCCCCCTGCAGCCTATTCACAGGCACAACCGCACTGGGAATCTCTGCTTTCCCAATGACGCAATCCCTCACGGTGCGCATCCTCGGCAGAGCCTGTTCCCGAAAAGGCAAACGTCCGGCTCCTTGTCCCACACGGAAGGTGGCAGCCCTGAAAGCTGTTGCTGGTCTTCACCTTCCCCCTGCAGCCTATTCACAGGCACAACAGGTTTTGGGATCCCTGCTTTCCCAGAGACGCAATCTCTCATGGTGCGCATCCTCGGCAGAGCCTGTTCCCGAAAAGGCAAACGTCCGGCTCCTTGTCCCACACGGAAGGTGGCAGCCCGGAAAGCTCTTGCTGGTCTTCACCTTCCCCCTGCAGCCTATTCACAGGCACAACAGGTTTTGGGATCTGTGCTTGCCCCAAGACGCAATCTCTCACGGTGCGCATCCTCGGCAGAGCCTGTTCCCGAAAAGGCAAACGTCCGGCTCCTTGTCCCACACGGAAGGTGGCAGCCCTGAAAGCTCTTGCTGGTCTTCACCTTCCCCCTGCAGCCTATTCACAGGCACAACAGGTTTTGGGATCTGTGCTTGCCCCAAGACGCAATCTCTCACGGTGCGCATCCTCGGCAGAGCCTGTTCCCGAAAAGGCAAACGTCCGGCTCCTTGTCCCACACGGAAGGTGGCAGCCCGGAAAGCTCTTGCTGGTCTTCACCTTCCCCCTGCAGCCTATTCACAGGCACAACCGCACTGGGAATCTCTGCTTTCCCAAAGACGCAATCCCTCACGGTGCGCATCCTCGGCAGAGCCTGTTCCCGAAAAGGCAAACGTCCGGCTCCTTGTCCCACACGGAAGGTGGCAGCCCGGAAAGCTCTTGCTGGTCTTCACCTTCCCCCTGCAGCCTATTCACAGGCACAACAGGTTTTGGGATCCCTGCTTTCCCAGAGACGCAATCTCTCATGGTGCGCATCCTCGGCAGAGCCTGTTCCCGAAAAGGCAAACGTCCGGCTCCTTGTCCCACACGGAAGGTGGCAGCCCTGAAAGCTCTTGCTGGTCTTCACCTTCCCCCTGCAGCCTATTCACAGGCACAACAGGTTTTGGGATCTGTGCTTGCCCCAAGACGCAATCTCTCACGGTGCGCATCCTCGGCAGAGCCTGTTCCCGAAAAGGCAAACGTCCGGCTCCTTGTCCCACACGGAAGGTGGCAGCCCGGAAAGCTCTTGCTGGTCTTCACCTTCCCCCTGCAGCCTATTCACAGGCACAACAGGTTTTGGGATCTGTGCTTGCCCCAAGACGCAATCTCTCACGGTGCGCATCCTCGGCAGAGCCTGTTCCCGAAAAGGCAAACGTCCGGCTCCTTGTCCCACACGGAAGGTGGCAGCCCGGAAAGCTCTTGCTGGTCTTCACCTTCCCCCTGCAGCCTATTCACAGGCACAACAGGTTTTGGGATCTCTGCTTGCCCAGAGAAGGAACATCTCACGGTGCGCATCCTCGGCAGAGCCTGTTCCCGAAAAGGCAAACGTCCGGCTCCTTGTCCCACATGGAAGGTGGCAGCCCGGAAAGCTCTTGCTGGTCTTCACCTTCCCCCTGCAGCCTATTCACAGGCACAACCGCACTGGGAATCTCTGCTTTCCCAAAGACGCAATCCCTCACGGTGCGCATCCTCGGCAGAGCCTGTTCCCGAAAAGGCAAACGTCCGGCTCCTTGTCCCACATGGAAGGTGGCAGCCCTGAAAGCTCTTGCTGGTCTTCACCTTCCCCGTGCAGCCTATTCACAGGCACAACAGGTTTTGGGATCTCTGCTTGCCCAGAGACGCAATCTCTCACGGTGCGCATCCTCGGCAGAGCCTGTTCCCGAAAAGGCAAACGTCCGGCTCCTTGTCCCACATGGAAGGTGGCAGCCCTGAAAGCTGTTGCTGGTCTTCACCTTCCCCCTACAGCCTATTCACAGGCACAACCGCACTGGGAATCTCTGCTTTCCCAGAGACGCAATCTCTCACGGTGCGCATCCTCGGCAGAGCCTGTTCCCGAAAAGGCAAACGTCCGGCTCCTTGTCCCACACGGAAGGTGGCAGCCCGGAAAGCTCTTGCTGGTCTTCACCTTCCCCCTGCAGCCTATTCACAGGCACAACAGGTTTTGGGATCTCTGCTTGCCCAGAGAAGGAACATCTCACGGTGCGCATCCTCGGCAGAGCTTGTTCCCGAAAAGGCAAACGTCCGGCTCCTTGTCCCACACGGAAGGTGGCAGCCCGGAAAGCTCTTGCTGGTCTTCACCTTCCCCCTGCAGCCTATTCACAGGCACAACCGCACTGGGAATCTCTGCTTTCCCAGAGACGCAATCCCTCACGGTGCGCATCCTCGGCAGAGCCTGTTCCCGAAAAGGCAAACGTCCGGCTCCTTGTCCCACACGGAAGGTGGCAGCCCTGAAAGCTGTTGCTGGTCTTCACCTTCCCCATGCAGCCTATTCACAGGCACAACAGGTGTTGGGATCTCTGCTTTCCCAGAGACGCAATCTCTCATGGTGCGCATCCTCGGCAGAGCCTGTTCCCAAAAAGGCAAACGTCCGGCTCCTTGTCCCACACGGAAGGTGGCAGCCCGGAAAGCTCTTGCTGGTCTTCACCTTCCCCCTGCAGCCTATTCACAGGCACAACAGGTTTTGGGATCTCTGCTTGCCCAGAGAAGGAACATCTCACGGTGCGCATCCTCGGCAGAGCTTGTTCCCGAAAAGGCAAACGTCCGGCTCCTTGTCCCACATGGAAGGTGGCAGCCCTGAAAGCTGTTGCTGGTCTTCACCTTCCCCCTGCAGCCTATTCACAGGCACAACCGCACTGGGAATCTCTGCTTTCCCAAAGACGCATCTCTCACGGTGCGCATCCTCGGCAGAGCTTGTTCCCGAAAAGGCAAACGTCCGGCTCCTTGTCCCACACGGAAGGTGGCAGCCCTGAAAGCTCTTACTGGTCTTCACCTTCCCCCTGCAGCCTATTCACAGGCACAACAGGTTTGGGGATCTGTGCTTGCCCAGAGAAGGAACATCTCACGGTGCGCATCCTCGGCAGAGCTTGTTCCCAAAAAGGCAAACGTCCGGCTCCTTGTACCACACGGAAGGTGGCAGCCCTGAAAGCTGTTGCTGGTCTTCACCTTCCCCCTGCAGCCTATTCACAGGCACAACAGGTTTTGGGATCTGTGCTTGCCCAGAGAAGGAACATTTCACGGTGCGCATCCTCGGCAGAGCCTGTTCCCGAAAAGGCAAACGTCCGGCTCCTTGTCCCACACGGAAGGTGGCAGCCCTGAAAGCTCTTGCTGGTCTTCACCTTCCCCCTGCAGCCTATTCACAGGCACAACCGCACTGGGAATCTCTGCTTTCCCAAAGACGCAATCTCTCACGGTGCGCATCCTCGGCAGAGCCTGTTCCCGAAAAGGCAAACGTCCGGCTCCTTGTCCCACACGGAAGGTGGCAGCCCTGAAAGCTCTTGCTGCTCTTCACCTTCCCCCTGCAGCCTTTTCACAGGCACAACAGGTTTTGGGATCTGTGCTTGCACAGAGACGCAATCTCTCACGGTGCGCATCCTCGGCAGAGCCTGTTCCCGAAAAGGCAAACGTCCGGCTCCTTGTCCCACACGGAAGGTGGCAGCCCGGAAAGCTCTTGCTGGTCTTCACCTTCCCCCTGCAGCCTATTCACAGGCACAACAGGTTTTGGGATCTCTGCTTGCCCAGAGAAGGAACATCTCACGGTGCGCATCCTCGGCAGAGCCTGTTCCAGAACAGGCAAACGTCCGGCTCCTTGTCCCACACGGAAGGTGGCAGCCCGGAAAGCTGTTGCTGGTCTTCACCTTCCCCCTGCAGCCTATTCACAGGCACAACCGCACTGGGAATCTCTGCTTTCCCAGAGACGCAATCTCTCACGGTGCGCATCCTCGGCAGAGCCTGTTCCCGAAAAGGCAAACGTCCGGCTCCTTGTCCCACACGGAAGGTGGCAGCCCGGAAAGCTGTTGCTGGTCTTCACCTTCCCCCTGCAGCCTATTCACAGGCACAACTGGTTTTGGGATCTGTGCTTGCCCAGAGAAGGAACATCTCACAGTGCGCATCCTCGGCAGAGCCTGTTCCCGAAAAGGCAAACGTCCGGCTCCTTGTCCCACACGGAAGGTGGCAGCCCGGAAAGCTCTTGCTGGTCTTCACCTTCCCCCTGCAGCCTATTCACAGGCACAACCGCACTGGGAATCTCTGCTTTCCCAAAGACGCAATCCCTCACGGTGCGCATCCTCGGCAGAGCCTGTTCCCGAAAAGGCAAACGTCCGGCTCCTTGTCCCACACGGAAGGTGGCAGCCCGGAAAGCTCTTGCTGGTCTTCACCTTCCCCCTGCAGCCTATTCACAGGCACAACAGGTTTTGGGATCTCTGCTTTCCCAGAGAAGGAACATCTCACGGTGCGCATCCTCGGCAGAGCCTGTTCCCGAAAAGGCAAACGTCCGGCTCCTTGTCCCACACGGAAGGTGGCAGCCCTGAAAGCTCTTGCTGGTCTTCACCTTCCCCCTGCAGCCTATTCACAGGCACAAGAGGTTTTGGGATCCCTGCTTTCCCAGAGACGCAATCTCTCACGGTGCGCATCCTCGGCAGAGCCTGTTCCCGAAAAGGCAAACGTCCGGCTCCTTGTCCCACACGGAAGGTGGCAGCCCTGAAAGCTCTTGCTGGTCTTCACCTTCCCTGTGCAGCCTATTCACAGGCACAACAGGTTTTGGGATCTGTGCTTGCCCCAAGACGCAATCTCTCACGGTGCGCATCCTCGGCAGAGCCTGTTCCCGAAAAGGCAAACGTCCGGCTCCTTGTCCCACACGGAAGGTGGCAGCCCGGAAAGCTCTTGCTGCTCTTCACCTTCCCCCTGCAGCCTATTCACAGGCACAACAGGTTTTGGGATCTGTGCTTGCCCCAATACGCAATCTCTCACGGTGCGCATCCTCGGCAGAGCCTGTTCCCGAAAAGGCAAACGTCCGGCTCCTTGTCCCACACGGAAGGTGGCAGCCCGGAAAGCTCTTGCTGGTCTTCACCTTCCCCCTGCAGCCTATTCACAGGCACAACAGGTTTTGGGATCTGTGCTTGCCCAGAGAAGGAACATCTCACGGTGCGCATCCTCGGCAGAGCCTGTTCCCGAAAAGGCAAACGTCCGGCTCCTTGTCCCACACGGAAGGTGGCAGCCCGGAAAGCTCTTGCTGGTCTTCACCTTCCCCATGCAGCCTATTCACAGGCACAACAGGTGTTGGGATCTCTGCTTTCCCAGAGACGCAATCTCTCATGGTGCGCATCCTCGGCAGAGCCTGTTCCCAAAAAGGCAAACGTCCGGCTCCTTGTCCCACACGGAAGGTGGCAGCCCGGAAAGCTCTTGCTGGTCTTCACCTTCCCCCTGCAGCCTATTCACAGGCACAACCGCACTGGGAATCTCTGCTTTCCCAAAGACGCAATCTCTCACGGTGCACATCCTCGGCAGAGCCTGTTCCCGAAAAGGCAAACGTCCGGCTCCTTGTCCCACATGGAAGGTGGCAGCCCTGAAAGCTGTTGCTGGTCTTCACCTTCCCCCTGCAGCCTATTCACAGGCACAACCGCACTGGGAATCTCTGCTTTCCCAAAGACGCAATCCCTCACGGTGTGCATCCTCGGCAGAGCCTGTTCCCGAAAAGGCAAACGTCCGGCTCCTTGTCCCACACGGAAGGTGGCAGCCCTGAAAGCTCTTGCTGGTCTTCACCTTCCCCCTGCAGCCTATTCACAGGCACAACAGGTTTTGGGATCTCTGCTTGCCCAGAGACGCAATCTCTCACGGTGCGCATCCTCGGCAGAGCCTGTTCCCGAAAAGGCAAACGTCCGGCTCCTTGTCCCACACGGAAGGTGGCAGCCCGGAAAGCTCTTGCTGGTCTTCACCTTCCCCCTGCAGCCTATTCACAGGCACAACAGGTTTTGGGATCTCTGCTTGCCCAAAGAAGGAACATCTCACGGTGCGCATCCTCGGCAGAGCCTGTTCCCGAAAAGGCAAACGTCCGGCTCCTTGTCCCACACGGAAGGTGGCAGCCCGGAAAGCTCTTGCTGGTCTTCACCTTCCCCCTGCAGCCTATTCACAGGCACAACCGCACTGGGAATCTCTGCTTTCCCACAGACGCAATCTCTCACGGTGCGCATCCTCGGCAGAGCCTGTTCCCGAAAAGGCAAACGTCCGGCTCCTTGTCCCACACGGAAGGTGGCAGCCCTGAAAGCTCTTGCTGGTCTTCACCTTCCCCCTGCAGCCTATTCACAGGCACAACAGGTTTTGGGATCTCTGCTTGCCCAGAGACGCAATCTCTCACGGTGCGCATCCTCGGCAGAGCCTGTTCCAGAACAGGCAAACGTCCGGCTCCTTGTCCCACACGGAAGGTGGCAGCCCTGAAAGCTGTTGCTGGTCTTCACCTTCCCCCTGCAGCCTAGTCACAGGCACAACCGCACTGGGAATCTCTGCTTTCCCAGAGACGCAATCTCTCACGGTGCGCATCCTCGGCAGAGCCTGTTCCCAAAAAGGCAAACGTCCGGCTCCTTGTCCCACACGGAAGGTGGCAGCCCGGAAAGCTCTTGCTGGTCTTCACCTTCCCCCTGCAGCCTATTCACAGGCACAACAGGTTTTGGGATCTGTGCTTGCCCAGAGAAGGAACATCTCACGGTGCGCATCCTCGGCAGAGCCTGTTCCCGAAAAGGCAAACGTCCGGCTCCTTGTCCCACACGGAAGGTGGCAGCCCGGAAAGCTCTTGCTGGTCTTCACCTTCCCCCTGCAGCCTATTCACAGGCACAACCGCACTGGGAATCTCTGCTTTCCCAAAGACGCAATCTCTCACGGTGCGCATCCTCGGCAGAGCCTGTTCCCGAAAAGGCAAACGTCCGGCTCCTTGTCCCACACGGAAGGTGGCAGCCCGGAAAGCTCTTGCTGGTCTTCACCTTCCCCCTGCAGCCTATTCACAGGCACAACCGCACTGGGAATCTCTGCTTTCCCAAAGACGCAATCCCTCACGGTGCGCATCCTCGGCAGAGCCTGTTCCCGAAAAGGCAAACGTCCGGCTCCTTGTCCCACACGGAAGGTGGCAGCCCGGAAAGCTCTTGCTGGTCTTCACCTTCCCCCTGCAGCCTATTCACAGGCACAACAGGTTTTGGGATCTCTGCTTGCCCAGAGAAGGAACATCTCACGGTGCGCATCCTAGGCAGAGCCTGTTCCCGAAAAGGCAAACGTCCGGCTCCTTGTCCCACACGGAAGGTGGCAGCCCTGAAAGCTCTTGCTGGTCTTCACCTTCCCCCTGCAGCCTATTCACAGGCACAACAGGTTTGGGGATCTCTGCTTGCCCAGAGAAGGAACATCTCACGGTGCGCATCCTCGGCAGAGCCTGTTCCCGAAAAGGCAAACGTCCGGCTCCTTGTCCCACACGGAAGGTGGCAGCCCTGAAAGCTCTTGCTGGTCTTCACCTTCCCCCTGCAGCCTATTCACAGGCACAACAGGTTTTGGGATCCCTGCTTTCCCAGAGACGCAATCTCTCACGGTGCGCATCCTCGGCAGAGCCTGTTCCCGAAAAGGCAAACGTCCGGCTCCTTGTCCCACACGGAAGGTGGCAGCCCTGAAAGCTGTTGCTGGTCTTCACCTTCCCCATGCAGCCTATTCACAGGCACAACCGCACTGGGAATCTCTGCTTTCCCTGAGACGCAATCTCTCACGGTGCGCATCCTCGGCAGAGCCTGTTCCCAAAAAGGCAAACGTCCGGCTCCTTGTCCCACACAGAAGGTGGCAGCCCGGAAAGCTGTTGCTGGTCTTCACCTTCCCCCTGCAGCCTATTCACAGGCACAACAGGTTTGGGGATCTGTGCTTGCCCAGAGAAGGAACATCTCACGGTGCGCATCCTCGGCAGAGCTTGTTCCCAAAAAGGCAAACGTCCGGCTCCTTGTCCCACACGGAAGGTGGCAGCCCGGAAAGCTCTTGCTGGTCTTCACCTTCCCCCTGCAGCCTATTCACAGGCACAACAGGTTTTGGGATCTCTGCTTGCCCAGAGAAGGAACATCTCACGGTGCGCATCCTCGGCAGAGCCTGTTCCCGAAAAGGCAAACGTCCGGCTCCTTGTCCCACACGGAAGGTGGCAGCCCTGAAAGCTCTTGCTGGTCTTCACCTTCCCCGTGCAGCCTATTCACAGGCACAACTGCACTGGGAATCTCTGCTTTCCCAAAGACGCAATCCCTCACGGTGCGCATCCTCGGCAGAGCCTGTTCCCGAAAAGGCAAACGTCCGGCTCCTTGTCCCACACGGAAGGTGGCAGCCCTGAAAGCTGTTGCTGGTCTTCACCTTCCCCCTGCAGCCTATTCACAGGCACAACAGGTTTTGGGATCTGTGCTTGCCCAGAGAAGTAACATCTCACGGTGCGCATCCTCGGCAGAGCTTGTTCCCGAAAAGGCAAACGTCCGGCTCCTTGTCCCACACGGAAGGTGGCAGCCCTGAAAGCTGTTGCTGGTCTTCACCTTCCCCCTGCAGCCTATTCACAGGCACAACCGCACTGGGAATCTCTGCTTTCCCAAAGACGCAATCCCTCACGGTGCGCATCCTCGGCAGAGCTTGTTCCCGAAAAGGCAAAGGTCCGGCTCCTTGTCCCACACGGAAGGTGGCAGCCCGGAAAGCTCTTGCTGGTCTTCACCTTCCCCCTGCAGCCTATTCACAGGCACAACAGGTTTTGGGATCTCTGCTTGCCCAGAGAAGGAACATCTCACGGTGCGCATCCTCGGCAGAGCCTGTTCCCGAAAAGGCAAACGTCCGGCTCCTTGTCCCACACGGAAGGTGGCAGCCCGGAAAGCTCTTGCTGGTCTTCACCTTCCCCCTGCAGCCTATTCACAGGCACAACAGGTTTTGGGATCTCTGCTTTCCCAGAGACGCAATCTCTCATGGTGCGCATCCTCGGCAGAGCCTGTTCCCGAAAAGGCAAACGTCCGGCTCCTTGTCCCACACGGAAGGTGGCAGCCCTGAAAGCTCTTGCTGGTCTTCACCTTCCCCGTGCAGCCTATTCACAGGCACAACAGGTTTTGGGATCTGTGCTTGCCCAGAGAAGGAACATCTCACGGTGCGCATCCTCGGCAGAGCCTGTTCCCGAAAAGGCAAACGTCCGGCTCCTTGTCCCACACGGAAGGTGGCAGCCCTGAAAGCTCTTGCTGGTCTTCACCTTCCCCCTGCAGCCTATTCACAGGCACAACCGCACTGGGAATCTCTGCTTTCCCAAAGACGCAATCCCTCACGGTGCGCATCCTCGGCAGAGCCTGTTCCCGAAAAGGCAAACGTCCGGCTCCTTGTCCCACACGGAAGGTGGCAGCCCTGAAAGCTGTTGCTGGTCTTCACCTTCCCCCTGCAGCCTATTCACAGGCACAACCGCACTGGGAATCTCTGCTTTCCCAAAGACGCAATCTCTCACGGTGCGCATCCTCGGCAGAGCCTGTTCCCGAAAAGGCAAACGTCCGGCTCCTTGTCCCACACGGAAGGTGGCAGCCCTGAAAGCTGTTGCTGGTCTTCACCTTCCCCCTGCAGCCTATTCACAGGCACAACCGCACTGGGAATCTCTGCTTTCCCAAAGACGCAATCCCTCACGGTGCGCATCCTCGGCAGAGCCTGTTCCCGAAAAGGCAAACGTCCGGCTCCTTGTCCCACATGGAAGGTGGCAGCCCTGAAAGCTCTTGCTGGTCTTCACCTTCCCCCTGCAGCCTATTCACAGGCACAACAGGTTTTGGGATCTGTGCTTGCCCAGAGAAGGAACATCTCACGGTGCGCATCCTCGGCAGAGCCTGTTCCCGAAAAGGCAAACATCCGGCTCCTTGTCCCACACGGAAGGTGGCAGCCCGGAAAGCTCTTGCTGGTCTTCACCTTCCCCCTGCAGCCTATTCACAGGCACAACCGCACTGGGAATCTCTGCTTGCCCAAAGAAGGAACATCTCACGGTGCGCATCCTCGGCAGAGCCTGTTCCCGAAAAGGCAAACGTCCGGCTCCTTGTCCCACACGGAAGGTGGCAGCCCGGAAAGCTCTTGCTGGTCTTCACCTTCCCCCTGCAGCCTATTCACAGGCACAACCGCACTGGGAATCTCTGCTTTCCCAAAGACGCAATCCCTCACGGTGCGCATCCTCGGCAGAGCCTGTTCCCGAAAAGGCAAACGTCCGGCTCCTTGTCCCACACGGAAGGTGGCAGCCCTGAAAGCTGTTGCTGGTCTTCACCTTCCCCCTGCAGCCTATTCACAGGCACAACAGGTTTTGGGATCCCTGCTTTCCCAGAGACGCAATCTCTCATGGTGCGCATCCTCGGCAGAGCCTGTTCCCGAAAAGGCAAACGTCCGGCTCCTTGTCCCACACGGAAGGTGGCAGCCCTGAAAGCTCTTGCTGGTCTTCACCTTCCCCCTGCAGCCTATTCACAGGCACAACAGGTTTTGGGATCTGTGCTTGCCCCAAGACGCAATCTCTCACGGTGCGCATCCTCGGCAGAGCCTGTTCCCGAAAAGGCAAACGTCCGGCTCCTTGTCCCACACGGAAGGTGGCAGCCCTGAAAGCTCTTGCTGGTCTTCACCTTCCCCCTGCAGCCTATTCACAGGCACAACAGGTTTTGGGATCTGTGCTTGCCCCAAGACGCAATCTCTCACGGTGCGCATCCTCGGCAGAGCCTGTTCCCGAAAAGGCAAACGTCCGGCTCCTTGTCCCACACGGAAGGTGGCAGCCCGGAAAGCTCTTGCTGGTCTTCACCTTCCCCCTGCAGCCTATTCACAGGCACAACAGGTTTTGGGATCTCTGCTTGCCCAGAGAAGGAACATCTCACGGTGCGCATCCTCGGCAGAGCCTGTTCCCGAAAAGGCAAACGTCCGGCTCCTTGTCCCACACGGAAGGTGGCAGCCCTGAAAGCTCTTGCTGGTCTTCACCTTCCCCGTGCAGCCTATTCACAGGCACAACTGCACTGGGAATCTCTGCTTTCCCAAAGACGCAATCCCTCACGGTGCGCATCCTCGGCAGAGCCTGTTCCCGAAAAGGCAAACGTCCGGCTCCTTGTCCCACACGGAAGGTGGCAGCCCTGAAAGCTGTTGCTGGTCTTCACCTTCCCCCTGCAGCCTATTCACAGGCACAACAGGTTTTGGGATCTGTGCTTGCCCAGAGAAGTAACATCTCACGGTGCGCATCCTCGGCAGAGCTTGTTCCCGAAAAGGCAAACGTCCGGCTCCTTGTCCCACACGGAAGGTGGCAGCCCTGAAAGCTGTTGCTGGTCTTCACCTTCCCCCTGCAGCCTATTCACAGGCACAACCGCACTGGGAATCTCTGCTTTCCCAAAGACGCAATCCCTCACGGTGCGCATCCTCGGCAGAGCTTGTTCCCGAAAAGGCAAAGGTCCGGCTCCTTGTCCCACACGGAAGGTGGCAGCCCGGAAAGCTCTTGCTGGTCTTCACCTTCCCCCTGCAGCCTATTCACAGGCACAACAGGTTTTGGGATCTCTGCTTGCCCAGAGAAGGAACATCTCACGGTGCGCATCCTCGGCAGAGCCTGTTCCCGAAAAGGCAAACGTCCGGCTCCTTGTCCCACACGGAAGGTGGCAGCCCGGAAAGCTCTTGCTGGTCTTCACCTTCCCCCTGCAGCCTATTCACAGGCACAACAGGTTTTGGGATCTCTGCTTTCCCAGAGACGCAATCTCTCATGGTGCGCATCCTCGGCAGAGCCTGTTCCCGAAAAGGCAAACGTCCGGCTCCTTGTCCCACACGGAAGGTGGCAGCCCTGAAAGCTCTTGCTGGTCTTCACCTTCCCCGTGCAGCCTATTCACAGGCACAACAGGTTTTGGGATCTGTGCTTGCCCAGAGAAGGAACATCTCACGGTGCGCATCCTCGGCAGAGCCTGTTCCCGAAAAGGCAAACGTCCGGCTCCTTGTCCCACACGGAAGGTGGCAGCCCGGAAAGCTCTTGCTGGTCTTCACCTTCCCCCTGCAGCCTATTCACAGGCACAACCGCACTGGGAATCTCTGCTTTCCCAAAGACGCAATCTCTCACGGTGCGCATCCTCGGCAGAGCCTGTTCCCGAAAAGGCAAACGTCCGGCTCCTTGTCCCACACGGAAGGTGGCAGCCCTGAAAGCTGTTGCTGGTCTTCACCTTCCCCCTGCAGCCTATTCACAGGCACAACCGCACTGGGAATCTCTGCTTTCCCAAAGACGCAATCTCTCACGGTGCGCATCCTCGGCAGAGCCTGTTCCCGAAAAGGCAAACGTCCGGCTCCTTGTCCCACATGGAAGGTGGCAGCCCTGAAAGCTGTTGCTGGTCTTCACCTTCCCCCTGCAGCCTATTCACAGGCACAACCGCACTGGGAATCTCTGCTTTCCCAAAGACGCAATCCCTCACGGTGCGCATCCTCGGCAGAGCCTGTTCCAGAACAGGCAAACGTCCGGCTCCTTGTCCCACATGGAAGGTGGCAGCCCTGAAAGCTCTTGCTGGTCTTCACCTTCCCCCTGCAGCCTATTCACAGGCACAACAGGTTTTGGGATCTGTGCTTGCCCAGAGAAGGAACATCTCACGGTGCGCATCCTCGGCAGAGCCTGTTCCCGAAAAGGCAAACATCCGGCTCCTTGTCCCACACGGAAGGTGGCAGCCCGGAAAGCTCTTGCTGGTCTTCACCTTCCCCCTGCAGCCTATTCACAGGCACAACCGCACTGGGAATCTCTGCTTGCCCAAAGAAGGAACATCTCACGGTGCGCATCCTCGGCAGAGCCTGTTCCCGAAAAGGCAAACGTCCGGCTCCTTGTCCCACACGGAAGGTGGCAGCCCGGAAAGCTCTTGCTGGTCTTCACCTTCCCCCTGCAGCCTATTCACAGGCACAACCGCACTGGGAATCTCTGCTTTCCCAAAGACGCAATCCCTCACGGTGCGCATCCTCGGCAGAGCCTGTTCCCGAAAAGGCAAACGTCCGGCTCCTTGTCCCACACGGAAGGTGGCAGCCCTGAAAGCTGTTGCTGGTCTTCACCTTCCCCCTGCAGCCTATTCACAGGCACAACAGGTTTTGGGATCCCTGCTTTCCCAGAGACGCAATCTCTCATGGTGCGCATCCTCGGCAGAGCCTGTTCCCGAAAAGGCAAACGTCCGGCTCCTTGTCCCACACGGAAGGTGGCAGCCCTGAAAGCTCTTGCTGGTCTTCACCTTCCCCCTGCAGCCTATTCACAGGCACAACAGGTTTTGGGATCTGTGCTTGCCCCAAGACGCAATCTCTCACGGTGCGCATCCTCGGCAGAGCCTGTTCCCGAAAAGGCAAACGTCCGGCTCCTTGTCCCACACGGAAGGTGGCAGCCCTGAAAGCTCTTGCTGGTCTTCACCTTCCCCCTGCAGCCTATTCACAGGCACAACAGGTTTTGGGATCTGTGCTTGCCCCAAGACGCAATCTCTCACGGTGCGCATCCTCGGCAGAGCCTGTTCCCGAAAAGGCAAACGTCCGGCTCCTTGTCCCACACGGAAGGTGGCAGCCCGGAAAGCTCTTGCTGGTCTTCACCTTCCCCCTGCAGCCTATTCACAGGCACAACTGCACTGGGAATCTCTGCTTTCCCAAAGACGCAATCCCTCACGGTGCGCATCCTCGGCAGAGCCTGTTCCCGAAAAGGCAAACGTCCGGCTCCTTGTCCCACACGGAAGGTGGCAGCCCGGAAAGCTCTTGCTGGTCTTCACCTTCCCCCTGCAGCCTATTCACAGGCACAACAGGTTTTGGGATCCCTGCTTTCCCAGAGACGCAATCTCTCATGGTGCGCATCCTCGGCAGAGCCTGTTCCCGAAAAGGCAAACGTCCGGCTCCTTGTCCCACACGGAAGGTGGCAGCCCTGAAAGCTGTTGCTGGTCTTCACCTTCCCCCTGCAGCCTATTCACAGGCACAACAGGTTTTGGGATCTGTGCTTGCCCCAAGACGCAATCTCTCACGGTGCGCATCCTCGGCAGAGCCTGTTCCCGAAAAGGCAAACGTCCGGCTCCTTGTCCCACACGGAAGGTGGCAGCCCGGAAAGCTCTTGCTGGTCTTCACCTTCCCCCTGCAGCCTATTCACAGGCACAACAGGTTTTGGGATCTCTGCTTGCCCCAAGACGCAATCTCTCACGGTGCGCATCCTCGGCAGAGCCTGTTCCCGAAAAGGCAAACGTCCGGCTCCTTGTCCCACACGGAAGGTGGCAGCCCGGAAAGCTCTTGCTGGTCTTCACCTTCCCCCTGCAGCCTATTCACAGGCACAACAGGTTTTGGGATCTCTGCTTGCCCAGAGAAGGAACATCTCACGGTGCGCATCCTCGGCAGAGCCTGTTCCCGAAAAGGCAAACGTCCGGCTCCTTGTCCCACATGGAAGGTGGCAGCCCTGAAAGCTGTTGCTGGTCTTCACCTTCCCCCTGCAGCCTATTCACAGGCACAACCGCACTGGGAATCTCTGCTTTCCCAAAGACGCAATCCCTCACGGTGCGCATCCTCGGCAGAGCCTGTTCCCGAAAAGGCAAACGTCCGGCTCCTTGTCCCACATGGAAGGTGGCAGCCCTGAAAGCTCTTGCTGGTCTTCACCTTCCCCGTGCAGCCTATTCACAGGCACAACAGGTTTTGGGATCTCTGCTTGCCCAGAGACGCAATCTCTCACGGTGCGCATCCTCGGCAGAGCCTGTTCCCGAAAAGGCAAACGTCCGGCTCCTTGTCCCACATGGAAGGTGGCAGCCCTGAAAGCTGTTGCTGGTCTTCACCTTCCCCCTGCAGCCTATTCACAGGCACAACCGCACTGGGAATCTCTGCTTTCCCAGAGACGCAATCTCTCACGGTGCGCATCCTCGGCAGAGCCTGTTCCCGAAAAGGCAAACGTCCGGCTCCTTGTCCCACACGGAAGGTGGCAGCCCTGAAAGCTCTTGCTGGTCTTCACCTTCCCCATGCAGCCTATTCACAGGCACAACCGCACTGGGAATCTCTGCTTTCCCAAAGACGCAATCCCTCACGGTGCGCATCCTCGGCAGAGCCTGTTCCCGAAAAGGCAAACGTCCGGCTCCTTGTCCCACACGGAAGGTGGCAGCCCTGAAAGCTCTTGCTGGTCTTCACCTTCCCCCTGCAGCCTATTCACAGGCACAACAGGTTTTGGGATCTGTGCTTGCCCAGAGAAGGAACATCTCACGGTGCGCATCCTCGGCAGAGCTTGTTCCCGAAAAGGCAAACGTCCGGCTCCTTGTCCCACATGGAAGGTGGCAGCCCTGAAAGCTGTTGCTGGTCTTCACCTTCCCCCTGCAGCCTATTCACAGGCACAACCGCACTGGGAATCTCTGCTTTCCCAAAGACGCAATCCCTCACGGTGCGCATCCTCGGCAGAGCTTGTTCCCGAAAAGGCAAACGTCCGGCTCCTTGTCCCACACGGAAGGTGGCAGCCCTGAAAGCTGTTGCTGGTCTTCACCTTCCCCCTGCAGCCTAGTCACAGGCACAACAGGTTTTGGGATCTGTGCTTGCCCAGAGAAGGAACATCTCACAGTGCGCATCCTCGGCAGAGCCTGTTCCCGAAAAGGCAAACGTCCGGCTCCTTGTCCCACACGGAAGGTGGCAGCCCGGAAAGCTCTTGCTGGTCTTCACCTTCCCCCTGCAGCCTATTCACAGGCACAACAGGTTTTGGGATCTCTGCTTGCCCAGAGACGCAATCTCTCATGGTGCGCATCCTCGGCAGAGCCTGTTCCCGAAAAGGCAAACGTCCGGCTCCTTGTCCCACACGGAAGGTGGCAGCCCGGAAAGCTCTTGCTGGTCTTCAACTTCCCCATGCAGCCTATTCACAGGCACAACAGGTGTTGGGATCTCTGCTTTCCCAGAGACGCAATCTCTCATGGTGCGCATCCTCGGCAGAGCCTGTTCCCAAAAAGGCAAACGTCCGGCTCCTTGTCCCACACGGAAGGTGGCAGCCCGGAAAGCTCTTGCTGGTCTTCACCTTCCCCCTGCAGCCTATTCACAGGCACAACCGCACTGGGAATCTCTGCTTTCCCAAAGACGCAATCTCTCACGGTGCGCATCCTCGGCAGAGCCTGTTCCCGAAAAGGCAAACGTCCGGCTCCTTGTCCCACACGGAAGGTGGCAGCCCTGAAAGCTGTTGCTGGTCTTCACCTTCCCCCTGCAGCCTATTCACAGGCACAACCGCACTGGGAATCTCTGCTTTCCCAAAGACGCAATCTCTCACGGTGCGCATCCTCGGCGGCGCCTGTTCCCGAAAAGGCAAACGTCCGGCTCCTTGTCCCACACGGAAGGTGGCAGCCCGGAAAGCTCTTGCTGGTCTTCACCTTCCCCCTGCAGCCTATTCACAGGCACAACAGGTTTTGGGATCTCTGCTTTCCCAGAGAAGGAACATCGCACGGTGCGCATCCTCGGCAGAGCCTGTTCCCGAAAAGGCAAACGTCCGGCTCCTTGTCCCACACGGAAGGTGGCAGCCCTGAAAGCTGTTGCTGGTCTTCACCTTCCCCCTGCAGCCTATTCACAGGCACAACCGCACTGGGAATCTCTGCTTTCCCAGAGACGCAATCTCTCACGGTGCGCATCCTCGGCAGAGCCTGTTCCCAAAAAGGCAAACGTCCGGCTCCTTGTCCCACACGGAAGGTGGCAGCCCGGAAAGCTCTTGCTGGTCTTCACCTTCCCCATGCAGCCTATTCACAGGCACAACCGCACTGGGAATCTCTGCTTTCCCAAACACGCAATCCCTCACGGTGCGCATCCTCGGCAGAGCCTGTTCCCGAAAAGGCAAACGTCCGGCTCCTTGTCCCACACGGAAGGTGGCAGCCCTGAAAGCTGTTGCTGGTCTTCACCTTCCCCCTGCAGCCTATTCACAGGCACAACAGGTTTTGGGATCTGTGCTTGCCCAGAGAAGGAACATCTCACGGTGCGCATCCTCGGCAGAGCCTGTTCCCGAAAAGGCAAAGGTCCGGCTCCTTGTCCCACACGGAAGGTGGCAGCCCTGAAAGCTGTTGCTGGTCTTCACCTTCCCCCTGCAGCCTATTCACAGGCACAACCGCACTGGGAATCTCTGCTTTCCCAAAGACGCAATCTCTCACGGTGCGCATCCTCGGCAGAGCCTGTTCCCGAAAAGGCAAACGTCCGGCTCCTTGTCCCACACGGAAGGTGGCAGCCCTGAAAGCTCTTGCTGGTCTTCACCTTCCCCGTGCAGCCTATTCACAGGCACAACTGCACTGGGAATCTCTGCTTTCCCAAAGACGCAATCCCTCACGGTGCGCATCCTCGGCAGAGCCTGTTCCCGAAAAGGCAAACGTCCGGCTCCTTGTCCCACACGGAAGGTGGCAGCCCTGAAAGCTGTTGCTGGTCTTCACCTTCCCCCTGCAGCCTATTCACAGGCACAACCGCACTGGGAATCTCTGCTTTCCCAAAGACGCAATCCCTCACGGTGCGCATCCTCGGCAGAGCTTGTTCCCGAAAAGGCAAAGGTCCGGCTCCTTGTCCCACACGGAAGGTGGCAGCCCGGAAAGCTCTTGCTGGTCTTCACCTTCCCCCTGCAGCCTATTCACAGGCACAACAGGTTTTGGGATCTCTGCTTGCCCAGAGAAGGAACATCTCACGGTGCGCATCCTCGGCAGAGCCTGTTCCCGAAAAGGCAAACGTCCGGCTCCTTGTCCCACACGGAAGGTGGCAGCCCGGAAAGCTCTTGCTGGTCTTCACCTTCCCCCTGCAGCCTATTCACAGGCACAACAGGTTTTGGGATCTCTGCTTTCCCAGAGACGCAATCTCTCATGGTGCGCATCCTCGGCAGAGCCTGTTCCCGAAAAGGCAAACGTCCGGCTCCTTGTCCCACACGGAAGGTGGCAGCCCTGAAAGCTCTTGCTGGTCTTCACCTTCCCCGTGCAGCCTATTCACAGGCACAACAGGTTTTGGGATCTGTGCTTGCCCAGAGAAGGAACATCTCACGGTGCGCATCCTCGGCAGAGCCTGTTCCCGAAAAGGCAAACGTCCGGCTCCTTGTCCCACACGGAAGGTGGCAGCCCTGAAAGCTCTTGCTGGTCTTCACCTTCCCCCTGCAGCCTATTCACAGGCACAACCGCACTGGGAATCTCTGCTTTCCCAAAGACGCAATCCCTCACGGTGCGCATCCTCAGCAGAGCCTGTTCCCGAAAAGGCAAACGTCCGGCTCCTTGTCCCACACGGAAGGTGGCAGCCCGGAAAGCTCTTGCTGGTCTTCACCTTCCCCCTGCAGCCTATTCACAGGCACAACCGCACTGGGAATCTCTGCTTTCCCAAAGACGCAATCTCTCACGGTGCGCATCCTCGGCAGAGCCTGTTCCCGAAAAGGCAAACGTCCGGCTCCTTGTCCCACATGGAAGGTGGCAGCCCTGAAAGCTCTTGCTGGTCTTCACCTTCCCCCTGCAGCCTATTCACAGGCACAACCGCACTGGGAATCTCTGCTTTCCCAAAGACGCAATCCCTCACGGTGCGCATCCTCGGCAGAGCCTGTTCCCGAAAAGGCAAACGTCCGGCTCCTTGTCCCACATGGAAGGTGGCAGCCCGGAAAGCTCTTGCTGGTCTTCACCTTCCCCCTGCAGCCTATTCACAGGCACAACAGGTTTTGGGATCTGTGCTTGCCCAGAGAAGGAACATCTCACGGTGCGCATCCTCGGCAGAGCCTGTTCCCGAAAAGGCAAACATCCGGCTCCTTGTCCCACACGGAAGGTGGCAGCCCGGAAAGCTCTTGCTGGTCTTCACCTTCCCCCTGCAGCCTATTCACAGGCACAACCGCACTGGGAATCTCTGCTTGCCCAAAGAAGGAACATCTCACGGTGCGCATCCTCGGCAGAGCCTGTTCCCGAAAAGGCAAACGTCCGGCTCCTTGTCCCACACGGAAGGTGGCAGCCCGGAAAGCTCTTGCTGGTCTTCACCTTCCCCCTGCAGCCTATTCACAGGCACAACCGCACTGGGAATCTCTGCTTTCCCAAAGACGCAATCCCTCACGGTGCGCATCCTCGGCAGAGCCTGTTCCCGAAAAGGCAAACGTCCGGCTCCTTGTCCCACACGGAAGGTGGCAGCCCTGAAAGCTCTTGCTGGTCTTCACCTTCCCCCTGCAGCCTATTCACAGGCACAACAGGTTTTGGGATCCCTGCTTTCCCAGAGACGCAATCTCTCATGGTGCGCATCCTCGGCAGAGCCTGTTCCCTAAAAGGCAAACGTCCGGCTCCTTGTCCCACACGGAAGGTGGCAGCCCTGAAAGCTCTTGCTGGTCTTCACCTTCCCCCTGCAGCCTATTCACAGGCACAACAGGTTTTGGGATCTGTGCTTGCCCCAAGACGCAATCTCTCACGGTGCGCATCCTCGGCAGAGCCTGTTCCCGAAAAGGCAAACGTCCGGCTCCTTGTCCCACACGGAAGGTGGCAGCCCTGAAAGCTCTTGCTGGTCTTCACCTTCCCCCTGCAGCCTATTCACAGGCACAACAGGTTTTGGGATCTGTGCTTGCCCCAAGACGCAATCTCTCACGGTGCGCATCCTCGGCAGAGCCTGTTCCCGAAAAGGCAAACGTCCGGCTCCTTGTCCCACACGGAAGGTGGCAGCCCGGAAAGCTCTTGCTGGTCTTCACCTTCCCCCTGCAGCCTATTCACAGGCACAACTGCACTGGGAATCTCTGCTTTCCCAAAGACGCAATCCCTCACGGTGCGCATCCTCGGCAGAGCCTGTTCCCGAAAAGGCAAACGTCCGGCTCCTTGTCCCACACGGAAGGTGGCAGCCCGGAAAGCTCTTGCTGGTCTTCACCTTCCCCCTGCAGCCTATTCACAGGCACAACAGGTTTTGGGATCCCTGCTTTCCCAGAGACGCAATCTCTCATGGTGCGCATCCTCGGCAGAGCCTGTTCCCGAAAAGGCAAACGTCCGGCTCCTTGTCCCACACGGAAGGTGGCAGCCCTGAAAGCTGTTGCTGGTCTTCACCTTCCCCCTGCAGCCTATTCACAGGCACAACAGGTTTTGGGATCTGTGCTTGCCCCAAGACGCAATCTCTCACGGTGCGCATCCTCGGCAGAGCCTGTTCCCGAAAAGGCAAACGTCCGGCTCCTTGTCCCACACGGAAGGTGGCAGCCCGGAAAGCTCTTGCTGGTCTTCACCTTCCCCCTGCAGCCTATTCACAGGCACAACAGGTTTTGGGATCTGTGCTTGCCCCAAGACGCAATCTCTCACGGTGCGCATCCTCGGCAGAGCCTGTTCCCGAAAAGGCAAACTTCCGGCTCCTTGTCCCACACGGAAGGTGGCAGCCCGGAAAGCTCTTGCTGGTCTTCACCTTCCCCCTGCAGCCTATTCACAGGCACAACAGGTTTTGGGATCTGTGCTTGCCCAGAGAAGGAACATCTCACAGTGCGCATCCTCGGCAGAGCCTGTTCCCGAAAAGGCAAACGTCCGGCTCCTTGTCCCACATGGAAGGTGGCAGCCCTGAAAGCTGTTGCTGGTCTTCACCTTCCCCCTGCAGCCTATTCACAGGCACAACCGCACTGGGAATCTCTGCTTTCCCAAAGACGCAATCCCTCACGGTGCGCATCCTCGGCAGAGCCTGTTCCCGAAAAGGCAAACGTCCGGCTCCTTGTCCCACATGGAAGGTGGCAGCCCTGAAAGCTCTTGCTGGTCTTCACCTTCCCCGTGCAGCCTATTCACAGGCACAACAGGTTTTGGGATCTCTGCTTGCCCAGAGACGCAATCTCTCACGGTGCGCATCCTCGGCAGAGCCTGTTCCCGAAAAGGCAAACGTCCGGCTCCTTGTCCCACATGGAAGGTGGCAGCCCTGAAAGCTGTTGCTGGTCTTCACCTTCCCCCTGCAGCCTATTCACAGGCACAACCGCACTGGGAATCTCTGCTTTCCCAGAGACGCAATCTCTCACGGTGCGCATCCTCGGCAGAGCCTGTTCCCGAAAAGGCAAACGTCCGGCTCCTTGTCCCACACGGAAGGTGGCAGCCCTGAAAGCTCTTGCTGGTCTTCACCTTCCCCATGCAGCCTATTCACAGGCACAACCGCACTGGGAATCTCTGCTTTCCCAAAGACGCAATCCCTCACGGTGCGCATCCTCGGCAGAGCCTGTTCCCGAAAAGGCAAACGTCCGGCTCCTTGTCCCACACGGAAGGTGGCAGCCCTGAAAGCTCTTGCTGGTCTTCACCTTCCCCCTGCAGCCTATTCACAGGCACAACAGGTTTTGGGATCTGTGCTTGCCCAGAGAAGGAACATCTCACGGTGCGCATCCTCGGCAGAGCTTGTTCCCGAAAAGGCAAACGTCCGGCTCCTTGTCCCACATGGAAGGTGGCAGCCCTGAAAGCTGTTGCTGGTCTTCACCTTCCCCCTGCAGCCTATTCACAGGCACAACCGCACTGGGAATCTCTGCTTTCCCAAAGACGCAATCCCTCACGGTGCGCATCCTCGGCAGAGCTTGTTCCCGAAAAGGCAAACGTCCGGCTCCTTGTCCCACACGGAAGGTGGCAGCCCTGAAAGCTGTTGCTGGTCTTCACCTTCCCCCTGCAGCCTAGTCACAGGCACAACAGGTTTTGGGATCTGTGCTTGCCCAGAGAAGGAACATCTCACAGTGCGCATCCTCGGGAGAGCCTGTTCCCGAAAAGGCAAACGTCCGGCTCCTTGTCCCACACGGAAGGTGGCAGCCCGGAAAGCTCTTGCTGGTCTTCACCTTCCCCCTGCAGCCTATTCACAGGCACAACAGGTTTTGGGATCTCTGCTTGCCCAGAGACGCAATCTCTCATGGTGCGCATCCTCGGCAGAGCCTGTTCCCGAAAAGGCAAACGTCCGGCTCCTTGTCCCACACGGAAGGTGGCAGCCCGGAAAGCTCTTGCTGGTCTTCAACTTCCCCATGCAGCCTATTCACAGGCACAACAGGTGTTGGGATCTCTGCTTTCCCAGAGACGCAATCTCTCATGGTGCGCATCCTCGGCAGAGCCTGTTCCCAAAAAGGCAAACGTCCGGCTCCTTGTCCCACACGGAAGGTGGCAGCCCGGAAAGCTCTTGCTGGTCTTCACCTTCCCCCTGCAGCCTATTCACAGGCACAACCGCACTGGGAATCTCTGCTTTCCCAAAGACGCAATCTCTCACGGTGCGCATCCTCGGCAGAGCCTGTTCCCGAAAAGGCAAACGTCCGGCTCCTTGTCCCACACGGAAGGTGGCAGCCCTGAAAGCTGTTGCTGGTCTTCACCTTCCCCCTGCAGCCTATTCACAGGCACAACCGCACTGGGAATCTCTGCTTTCCCAAAGACGCAATCTCTCACGGTGCGCATCCTCGGCGGAGCCTGTTCCCGAAAAGGCAAACGTCCGGCTCCTTGTCCCACATGGAAGGTGGCAGCCCTGAAAGCTGTTGCTGGTCTTCACCTTCCCCCTGCAGCCTATTCACAGGCACAACTGCACTGGGAATCTCTGCTTTCCCAAAGACGCAATCCCTCACGGTGCGCATCCTCGGCAGAGCCTGTTCCAGAACAGGCAAACGTCCGGCTCCTTGTCCCACACGGAAGGTGGCAGCCCGGAAAGCTCTTGCTGGTCTTCACCTTCCCCCTGCAGCCTATTCACAGGCACAACAGGTTTTGGGATCTCTGCTTTCCCAGAGAAGGAACATCGCACGGTGCGCATCCTCGGCAGAGCCTGTTCCCGAAAAGGCAAACGTCCGGCTCCTTGTCCCACACGGAAGGTGGCAGCCCGGAAAGCTGTTGCTGGTCTTCACCTTCCCCCTGCAGCCTATTCACAGGCACAACCGCACTGGGAATCTCTGCTTTCCCAGAGACGCAATCTCTCACGGTGCGCATCCTCGGCAGAGCCTGTTCCCAAAAAGGCAAACGTCCGGCTCCTTGTCCCACACGGAAGGTGGCAGCCCGGAAAGCTCTTGCTGGTCTTCACCTTCCCCATGCAGCCTATTCACAGGCACAACCGCACTGGGAATCTCTGCTTTCCCAAACACGCAATCCCTCACGGTGCGCATCCTCGGCAGAGCCTGTTCCCGAAAAGGCAAACGTCCGGCTCCTTGTCCCACACGGAAGGTGGCAGCCCTGAAAGCTGTTGCTGGTCTTCACCTTCCCCCTGCAGCCTATTCACAGGCACAACAGGTTTTGGGATCTGTGCTTGCCCAGAGAAGGAACATCTCACGGTGCGCATCCTCGGCAGAGCCTGTTCCCGAAAAGGCAAACGTCCGGCTCCTTGTCCCACACGGAAGGTGGCAGCCCTGAAAGCTGTTGCTGGTCTTCACCTTCCCCCTGCAGCCTATTCACAGGCACAACCGCACTGGGAATCTCTGCTTTCCCAAAGACGCAATCTCTCACGGTGCGCATCCTCGGCAGAGCCTGTTCCCGAAAAGGCAAACGTCCGGCTCCTTGTCCCACATGGAAGGTGGCAGCCCTGAAAGCTGTTGCTGGTCTTCACCTTCCCCCTGCAGCCTATTCACAGGCACAACCGCACTGGGAATCTCTGCTTTCCCAAAGACGCAATCCCTCACGGTGCGCATCCTCGGCAGAGCCTGTTCCAGAACAGGCAAACGTCCGGCTCCTTGTCCCACACGGAAGGTGGCAGCCCGGAAAGCTCTTGCTGGTCTTCACCTTCCCCCTGCAGCCTATTCACAGGCACAACAGGTTTTGGGATCTCTGCTTTCCCAGAGAAGGAACATCGCACGGTGCGCATCCTCGGCAGAGCCTGTTCCCGAAAAGGCAAACGTCCGGCTCCTTGTCCCACACGGAAGGTGGCAGCCCTGAAAGCTCTTGCTGGTCTTCACCTTCCCCCTGCAGCCTATTCACAGGCACAACCGCACTGGGAATCTCTGCTTTCCCAGAGACGCAATGTCTCACGGTGCGCATCCTCGGCAGAGCCTGTTCCCGAAAAGGCAAACGTCCGGCTCCTTGTCCCACACGGAAGGTGGCAGCCCTGAAAGCTCTTGCTGGTCTTCACCTTCCCCATGCAGCCTATTCACAGGCACAACAGGTTTTGGGATCTCTGCTTGCCCAAAGACGCAATCCCTCACGGTGCGCATCCTCGGCAGAGCCTGTTCCCGAAAAGGCAAACGTCCGGCTCCTTGTCCCACACGGAAGGTGGCAGCCCTGAAAGCTCTTGCTGGTCTTCACCTTCCCCCTGCAGCCTATTCACAGGCACAACAGGTTTTGGGATCTCTGCTTGCCCAGAGAAGGAACATCTCACGGTGCGCATCCTCGGCAGAGCTTGTTCCCGAAAAGGCAAACGTCCGGCTCCTTGTCCCACACGGAAGGTGGCAGCCCTGAAAGCTGTTGCTGGTCTTCACCTTCCCCCTGCAGCCTATTCACAGGCACAACCGCACTGGGAATCTCTGCTTTCCCAAAGACGCAATCCCTCACGGTGCGCATCCTCGGCAGAGCTTGTTCCCGAAAAGGCAAAGGTCCGGCTCCTTGTCCCACACAGAAGGTGGCAGCCCGGAAAGCTCTTGCTGGTCTTCACCTTCCCCATGCAGCCTATTCACAGGCACAACAGGTTTTGGGATCTGTGCTTGCCCAGAGAAGGAACATCTCACGGTGCGCATCCTCGGCAGAGCCTGTTCCCGAAAAGGCAAACGTCCGGCTCCTTGTCCCACACGGAAGGTGGCAGCCCTGAAAGCTCTTGCTGGTCTTCACCTTCCCCCTGCAGCCTATTCACAGGCACAACAGGTTTGGGGATCTGTGCTTGCCCCAAGACGCAATCTCTCACGGTGCGCATCCTCGGCAGAGCCTGTTCCCGAAAAGGCAAACGTCCGGCTCCTTGTCCCACACGGAAGGTGGCAGCCCTGAAAGCTCTTGCTGGTCTTCACCTTCCCCGTGCAGCCTATTCACAGGCACAACAGGTTTTGGGATCTCTGCTTTCCCAGAGACGCAATCTCTCACGGTGCGCATCCTCGGCAGAGCCTGTTCCCGAAAAGGCAAACGTCCGGCTCCTTGTCCCACACGGAAGGTGGCAGCCCGGAAAGCTCTTGCTGGTCTTCACCTTCCCCCTGCAGCCTATTCACAGGCACAACAGGTTTTGGGATCTGTGCTTGCCCAGAGAAGGAACATCTCACGGTGCGCATCCTCGACAGAGCCTGTTCCCGAAAAGGCAAACGTCCGGCTCCTTGTCCCACACGGAAGGTGGCAGCCCGGAAAGCTCTTGCTGGTCTTCACCTTCCCCCTGCAGCCTATTCACAGGCACAACCGCACTGGGAATCTCTGCTTTCCCAAAGACGCAATCTCTCACGGTGCGCATCCTCGGCAGAGCCTGTTCCCGAAAAGGCAAACGTCCGGCTCCTTGTCCCACACGGAAGGTGGCAGCCCGGAAAGCTCTTGCTGGTCTTCACCTTCCCCCTGCAGCCTATTCACAGGCACAACCGCACTGGGAATCTCTGCTTTCCCAAAGACGCAATCCCTCACGGTGCGCATCCTCGGCAGAGCTTGTTCCCGAAAAGGCAAACGTCCGGCTCCTTGTCCCACACAGAAGGTGGCAGCCCGGAAAGCTCTTGCTGGTCTTCACCTTCCCCCTGCAGCCTATTCACAGGCACAACAGGTTTTGGGATCTGTGCTTGCCCCAAGACGCAATCTCTCACGGTGCGCATCCTCGGCAGAGCCTGTTCCCGAAAAGGCAAACGTCCGGCTCCTTGTCCCACACGGAAGGTGGCAGCCCGGAAAGCTGTTGCTGCTCTTCACCTTCCCCCTGCAGCCTATTCACAGGCACAACAGGTTTTGGGATCTCTGCTTTCCCAGAGACGCAATCTCTCATGGTGCGCATCCTCGGCAGAGCCTGTTCCCGAAAAGGCAAACGTCCGGCTCCTTGTCCCACACGGAAGGTGGCAGCCCTGAAAGCTCTTGCTGGTCTTCACCTTCCCCCTGCAGCCTATTCACAGGCACAACAGGTTTTGGGATCTGTGCTTGCCCAGAGAAGGAACATCTCACGGTGCGCATCCTCGGCAGAGCCTGTTCCCGAAAAGGCAAACGTCCGGCTCCTTGTCCCACACGGAAGGTGGCAGCCCGGAAAGCTCTTGCTGGTCTTCACCTTCCCCCTGCAGCCTATTCACAGGCACAACAGGTTTTGGGATCTCTGCTTTCCCAAAGACGCAATCCCTCACGGTGCGCATCCTCGGCAGAGCCTGTTCCCGAAAAGGCAAACGTCCGGCTCCTTGTCCCACACGGAAGGTGGCAGCCCTGAAAGCTCTTGCTGCTCTTCACCTTCCCCCTGCAGCCTATTCACAGGCACAACAGGTTTGGGGATCTGTGCTTGCCCAGAGAAGGAACATCTCACGGTGCGCATCCTCGGCAGAGCCTGTTCCCGAAAAGGCAAACGTCCGGCTCCTTGTCCCACACGGAAGGTGGCAGCCCTGAAAGCTGTTGCTGGTCTTCACCTTCCCCCTGCAGCCTATTCACAGGCACAACAGGTTTTGGGATCTGTGCTTGCCCAGAGAAGGAACATCTCACGGTGCGCATCCTCGGCAGAGCCTGTTCCCGAAAAGGCAAACGTCCGGCTCCTTGTCCCACATGGAAGGTGGCAGCCCGGAAAGCTCTTGCTGGTCTTCACCTTCCCCCTGCAGCCTATTCACAGGCACAACAGGTTTTGGGATCTCTGCTTTCCCAAAGACGCAATCCCTCACGGTGCGCATCCTCGGCAGAGCCTGTTCCCGAAAAGGCAAACGTCCGGCTCCTTGTCCCACACGGAAGGTGGCAGCCCGGAAAGCTCTTGCTGGTCTTCACCTTCCCCCTGCAGCCTATTCACAGGCACAACAGGTTTTGGGATCTGTGCTTGCCCAGAGAAGGAACATCTCACGGTGCGCATCCTCGGCAGAGCCTGTTCCCGAAAAGGCAAACGTCCGGCTCCTTGTCCCACATGGAAGGTGGCAGCCCGGAAAGCTCTTGCTGGTCTTCACCTTCCCCCTGCAGCCTATTCACAGGCACAACAGGTTTTGGGATCTGTGCTTGCCCAGAGAAGGAACATCTCACGGTGCGCATCCTCGGCAGAGCTTGTTCCCGAAAAGGCAAACGTCCGGCTCCTTGTCCCACACGGAAGGTGGCAGCCCTGAAAGCTCTTGCTGGTCTTCACCTTCCCCCTGCAGCCTATTCACAGGCACAACAGGTTTGGGGATCTGTGCTTGCCCAGAGAAGGAACATCTCACGGTGCGCATCCTCGGCAGAGCTTGTTCCCAAAAAGGCAAACGTCCGGCTCCTTGTCCCACACGGAAGGTGGCAGCCCGGAAAGCTCTTGCTGGTCTTCACCTTCCCCCTGCAGCCTATTCACAGGCACAACCGCACTGGGAATCTCTGCTTTCCCAAAGACGCAATCCCTCACGGTGCGCATCCTCGGCAGAGCCTGTTCCCGAAAAGGCAAACGTCCGGCTCCTTGTCCCACACGGAAGGTGGCAGCCCGGAAAGCTCTTGCTGGTCTTCACCTTCCCCCTGCAGCCTATTCACAGGCACAACCGCACTGGGAATCTCTGCTTTCCCAAAGACGCAATCTCTCACGGTGCGCATCCTCGGCAGAGCCTGTTCCCGAAAAGGCAAACGTCCGGCTCCTTGTCCCACACGGAAGGTGGCAGCCCTGAAACCTCTTGCTGGTCTTCACCTTCCCCATGCAGCCTATTCACAGGCACAACCGCACTGGGAATCTCTGCTTTCCCAAAGACGCAATCTCTCACGGTGCGCATCCTCGGCAGAGCTTGTTCCCGAAAAGGCAAACGTCCGGCTCCTTGTCCCACACAGAAGGTGGCAGCCCGGAAAGCTGTTGCTGGTCTTCACCTTCCCCCTGCAGCCTATTCACAGGCACAACAGTTGTTGGGATCTCTGCTTTCCCAGAGACGCAATCTCTCACAGTGCGCATCCTCGGCAGAGCCTGTTCCCGAAAAGGCAAACGTCCGGCTCCTTGTCCCACACGGAAGGTGGCAGCCCGGAAAGCTCTTGCTGGTCTTCACCTTCCCCCTGCAGCCTATTCACAGGCACAACAGGTTTTGGGATCTGTGCTTGCCCAGAGAAGGAACATCTCACGGTGCGCATCCTCGGCAGAGCTTGTTCCCAAAAAGGCAAACGTCCGGCTCCTTGTCCCACACGGAAGGTGGCAGCCCGGAAAGCTCTTGCTGGTCTTCACCTTCCCCCTGCAGCCTATTCACAGGCACAACAGGTTTTGGGATCTGTGCTTGCCCAGAGAAGGAACATCTCACGGTGCGCATCCTCGGCAGAGCCTGTTCCCGAAAAGGCAAACGTCCGGCTCCTTGTCCCACATGGAAGGTGGCAGCCCTGAAAGCTGTTGCTGGTCTTCACCTTCCCCCTGCAGCCTATTCACAGGCACAACCGCACTGGGAATCTCTGCTTTCCCAAAGACGCAATCTCTCACGGTGCGCATCCTCGGCAGAGCCTGTTCCCGAAAAGGCAAACGTCCGGCTCCTTGTCCCACATGGAAGGTGGCATCCCGGAAAGCTGTTGCTGGTCTTCACCTTCCCCCTGCAGCCTATTCACAGGCACAACCGCACTGGGAATCTCTGCTTTCCCAAAGACGCAATCCCTCACGGTGCGCATCCTCGGCAGAGCCTGTTCCCGAAAAGGCAAACGTCCGGCTCCTTGTCCCACACAGAAGGTGGCAGCCCGGAAAGCTCTTGCTGGTCTTCACCTTCCCCGTGCAGCCTATTCACAGGCACGACAGGTTTTGGGATCTCTGCTTGCCCAGAGACGCAATCTCTCACGGTGCGCATCCTCGGCAGAGCCTGTTCCCGAAAAGGCAAACGTCCGGCTCCTTGTCCCACACGGAAGGTGGCAGCCCGGAAAGCTGTTGCTGCTCTTCACCTTCCCCCTGCAGCCTATTCACAGGCACAACCGCACTGGGAATCTCTGCTTTCCCAGAGACGCAATCCCTCACGGTGCGCATCCTCGGCAGAGCTTGTTCCCGAAAAGGCAAACGTCCGGCTCCTTGTCCCACACAGAAGGTGGCAGCCCGGAAAGCTGTTGCTGGTCTTCACCTTCCCCCTGCAGCCTATTCACAGGCACAACAGGTTTTGGGATCTGTGCTTGCCCCAAGACGCAATCTCTCACGGTGCGCATCCTCGGCAGAGCCTGTTCCCGAAAAGGCAAACGTCCGGCTCCTTGTCCCACACGGAAGGTGGCAGCCCGGAAAGCTCTTGCTGGTCTTCACCTTCCCCGTGCAGCCTATTCACAGGCACAACAGGTTTTGGGATCTCTGCTTTCCCAGAGACGCAATCTCTCATGGTGCGCATCCTCGGCAGAGCCTGTTCCCGAAAAGGCAAACGTCCGGCTCCTTGTCCCACACGGAAGGTGGCAGCCCTGAAAGCTCTTGCTGGTCTTCACCTTCCCCCTGCAGCCTATTCACAGGCACAACAGGTTTTGGGATCTGTGCTTGCCCAGAGAAGGAACATCTCACGGTGCGCATCCTCGGCAGAGCCTGTTCCCGAAAAGGCAAACGTCCGGCTCCTTGTCCCACACGGAAGGTGGCAGCCCGGAAAGCTCTTGCTGGTCTTCACCTTCCCCCTGCAGCCTATTCACAGGCACAACAGGTTTTGGGATCTCTGCTTTCCCAAAGACGCAATCCCTCACGGTGCGCATCCTCGGCAGAGCCTGTTCCCGAAAAGGCAAACGTCCGGCTCCTTGTCCCACACGGAAGGTGGCAGCCCGGAAAGCTCTTGCTGGTCTTCACCTTCCCCCTGCAGCCTATTCACAGGCACAACAGGTTTTGGGATCTGTGCTTGCCCAGAGAAGGAACATCTCACGGTGCGCATCCTCGGCAGAGCCTGTTCCCGAAAAGGCAAACGTCCGGCTCCTTGTCCCACACGGAAGGTGGCAGCCCGGAAAGCTCTTGCTGGTCTTCACCTTCCCCCTGCAGCCTATTCACAGGCACAACAGGTTTTGGGATCTGTGCTTGCCCAGAGAAGGAACATCTCACGGTGCGCATCCTCGGCAGAGCCTGTTCCCGAAAAGGCAAACGTCCGGCTCCTTGTCCCACACGGAAGGTGGCAGCCCTGAAAGCTGTTGCTGGTCTTCACCTTCCCCCTGCAGCCTATTCACAGGCACAACAGGTTTTGGGATCTGTGCTTGCCCAGAGAAGGAACATCTCACGGTGCGCATCCTCGGCAGAGCCTGTTCCCGAAAAGGCAAACGTCCGGCTCCTTGTCCCACATGGAAGGTGGCAGCCCGGAAAGCTCTTGCTGGTCTTCACCTTCCCCCTGCAGCCTATTCACAGGAACAACAGGTTTTGGGATCTCTGCTTTCCCAAAGACGCAATCCCTCACGGTGCGCATCCTCGGCAGAGCCTGTTCCCGAAAAGGCAAACGTCCGGCTCCTTGTCCCACACGGAAGGTGGCAGCCCGGAAAGCTCTTGCTGGTCTTCACCTTCCCCCTGCAGCCTATTCACAGGCACAACAGGTTTTGGGATCTGTGCTTGCCCAGAGAAGGAACATCTCACGGTGCGCATCCTCGGCAGAGCCTGTTCCCGAAAAGGCAAACGTCCGGCTCCTTGTCCCACACGGAAGGTGGCAGCCCGGAAAGCTCTTGCTGGTCTTCACCTTCCCCCTGCAGCCTATTCACAGGCACAACAGGTTTTGGGATCTGTGCTTGCCCAGAGAAGGAACATCTCACGGTGCGCATCCTCGGCAGAGCTTGTTCCCGAAAAGGCAAACGTCCGGCTCCTTGTCCCACACGGAAGGTGGCAGCCCTGAAAGCTCTTGCTGGTCTTCACCTTCCCCCTGCAGCCTATTCACAGGCACAACAGGTTTGGGGATCTGTGCTTGCCCAGAGAAGGAACATCTCACGGTGCGCATCCTCGGCAGAGCTTGTTCCCAAAAAGGCAAACGTCCGGCTCCTTGTCCCACACGGAAGGTGGCAGCCCGGAAAGCTCTTGCTGGTCTTCACCTTCCCCCTGCAGCCTATTCACAGGCACAACCGCACTGGGAATCTCTGCTTTCCCAAAGACGCAATCCCTCACGGTGCGCATCCTCGGCAGAGCCTGTTCCCGAAAAGGCAAACGTCCGGCTCCTTGTCCCACACGGAAGGTGGCAGCCCGGAAAGCTCTTGCTGGTCTTCACCTTCCCCCTGCAGCCTATTCACAGGCACAACTGCACTGGGAATCTCTGCTTTCCCAAAGACGCAATCTCTCACGGTGCGCATCCTCGGCAGAGCCTGTTCCCGAAAAGGCAAACGTCCGGCTCCTTGTCCCACACGGAAGGTGGCAGCCCTGAAAGCTCTTGCTGGTCTTCACCTTCCCCATGCAGCCTATTCACAGGCACAACCGCACTGGGAATCTCTGCTTTCCCAAAGACGCAATCTCTCACGGTGCGCATCCTCGGCAGAGCTTGTTCCCGAAAAGGCAAACGTCCGGCTCCTTGTCCCACACGGAAGGTGGCAGCCCGGAAAGCTCTTGCTGGTCTTCACCTTCCCCCTGCAGCCTATTCACAGGCACAACAGTTGTTGGGATCTCTGCTTTCCCAGAGACGCAATCTCTCACAGTGCGCATCCTCGGCAGAGCCTGTTCCCGAAAAGGCAAACGTCCGGCTCCTTGTCCCACACGGAAGGTGGCAGCCCGGAAAGCTCTTGCTGGTCTTCACCTTCCCCCTGCAGCCTATTCACAGGCACAACAGGTTTTGGGATCTGTGCTTGCCCAGAGAAGGAACATCTCACGGTGCGCATCCTCGGCAGAGCTTGTTCCCAAAAAGGCAAACGTCCGGCTCCTTGTCCCACACGGAAGGTGGCAGCCCGGAAAGCTCTTGCTGGTCTTCACCTTCCCCCTGCAGCCTATTCACAGGCACAACAGGTTTTGGGATCTGTGCTTGCCCAGAGAAGGAACATCTCACGGTGCGCATCCTCGGCAGAGCCTGTTCCCGAAAAGGCAAACGTCCGGCTCCTTGTCCCACATGGAAGGTGGCAGCCCTGAAAGCTCTTGCTGGTCTTCACCTTCCCCCTGCAGCCTATTCACAGGCACAACCGCACTGGGAATCTCTGCTTTCCCAAAGACGCAATCTCTCACGGTGCGCATCCTCGGCAGAGCCTGTTCCCGAAAAGGCAAACGTCCGGCTCCTTGTCCCACATGGAAGGTGGCAGCCCGGAAAGCTCTTGCTGGTCTTCACCTTCCCCCTGCAGCCTATTCACAGGCACAACCGCACTGGGAATCTCTGCTTTCCCAAAGACGCAATCCCTCACGGTGCGCATCCTCGGCAGAGCCTGTTCCCGAAAAGGCAAACGTCCGGCTCCTTGTCCCACATGGAAGGTGGCAGCCCTGAAAGCTCTTGCTGGTCTTCACCTTCCCCGTGCAGCCTATTCACAGGCACAACAGGTTTTGGGATCTCTGCTTGCCCAGAGACGCAATCTCTCACGGTGCGCATCCTCGGCAGAGCCTGTTCCCGAAAAGGCAAACGTCCGGCTCCTTGTCCCACACGGAAGGTGGCAGCCCTGAAAGCTCTTGCTGCTCTTCACCTTCCCCCTGCAGCCTATTCACAGGCACAACCGCACTGGGAATCTCTGCTTTCCCAGAGACGCAATCTCTCACGGTGCGCATCCTCGGCAGAGCCTGTTCCCGAAAAGGCAAACGTCCGGCTCCTTGTCCCACACGGAAGGTGGCAGCCCTGAAAGCTCTTGCTGGTCTTCACCTTCCCCATGCAGCCTATTCACAGGCACAACCGCACTGGGAATCTCTGCTTTCCCAAAGACGCAATCCCTCACGGTGCGCATCCTCGGCAGAGCCTGTTCCCGAAAAGGCAAATGTCCGGCTCCTTGTCCCACACGGAAGGTGGCAGCCCTGAAAGCTGTTGCTGGTCTTCACCTTCCCCCTGCAGCCTATTCACAGGCACAACAGGTTTTGGGATCTGTGCTTGCCCAGAGAAGGAACATCTCACGGTGCGCATCCTCGGCAGAGCTTGTTCCCGAAAAGGCAAACGTCCGGCTCCTTGTCCCACATGGAAGGTGGCAGCCCTGAAAGCTCTTGCTGGTCTTCACCTTCCCCCTGCAGCCTATTCACAGGCACAACCGCACTGGGAATCTCTGCTTTCCCAAAGACGCAATCCCTCACGGTGCGCATCCTCGGCAGAGCTTGTTCCCAAAAAGGCAAACGTCCGGCTCCTTGTCCCACACGGAAGGTGGCAGCCCGGAAAGCTCTTGCTGGTCTTCACCTTCCCCCTGCAGCCTATTCACAGGCACAACAGGTTTTGGGATCTCTGCTTGCCCAGAGAAGGAACATCTCACAGTGCGCATCCTCGGCAGAGCCTGTTCCCGAAAAGGCAAACGTCCGGCTCCTTGTCCCACATGGAAGGTGGCAGCCCTGAAAGCTGTTGCTGGTCTTCACCTTCCCCCTGCAGCCTATTCACAGGCACAACAGGTTTTGGGATCTGTGCTTGCCCCAAGACGCAATCTCTCACGGTGCGCATCCTCGGCAGAGCCTGTTCCCGAAAAGGCAAACGTCCGGCTCCTTGTCCCACACGGAAGGTGGCAGCCCTGAAAGCTCTTGCTGGTCTTCACCTTGCCCGTGCAGCCTATTCACAGCCACAACAGGTTTTGGGATCTGTGCTTGCCCAGAGACGCAATCTCTCATGGTGCGCATCCTCGGCAGAGCCTGTTCCCGAAAAGGCAAACGTCCGGCTCCTTGTCCCACACGGAAGGTGGCAGCCCGGAAAGCTCTTGCTGGTCTTCACCTTCCCCCTGCAGCCTATTCACAGGCACAACAGGTTTTGGGATCTGTGCTTGCCCAGAGAAGGAACATCTCACGGTGCGCATCCTCGGCAGAGCCTGTTCCCGAAAAGGCAAACGTCCGGCTTCTTGTCCCACACGGAAGGTGGCAGCCCGGAAAGCTCTTGCTGGTCTTCACCTTCCCCCTGCAGCCTATTCACAGGCACAACCGCACTGGGAATCTCTGCTTTCCCAAAGACGCAATCTCTCACGGTGCGCATCCTCGGCAGAGCCTGTTCCCGAAAAGGCAAACGTCCGGCTCCTTGTCCCACACGGAAGGTGGCAGCCCGGAAAGCTCTTGCTGGTCTTCACCTTCCCCCTGCAGCCTATTCACAGGCACAACAGGTTTTGGGATCTCTGCTTGCCCAAAGACGCAATCCCTCACGGTGCGCATCCTCGGCAGAGCCTGTTCCCGAAAAGGCAAACGTCCGGCTCCTTGTCCCACACGGAAGGTGGCAGCCCGGAAAGCTCTTGCTGGTCTTCACCTTCCCCCTGCAGCCTATTCACAGGCACAACAGGTTTTGGGATCTGTGCTTGCCCAGAGAAGGAACATCTCACGGTGCGCATCCTCGGCAGAGCCTGTTCCCGAAAAGGCAAACGTCCGGCTCCTTGTCCCACACGGAAGGTGGCAGCCCTGAAAGCTGTTGCTGGTCTTCACCTTCCCCCTGCAGCCTATTCACAGTCACAACAGGTTTGGGGATCTGTGCTTGCCCAGAGAAGGAACATCTCACGGTGCGCATCCTCGGCAGAGCCTGTTCCCGAAAAGGCAAACGTCCGGCTCCTTGTCCCACACGGAAGGTGGCAGCCCGGAAAGCTCTTGCTGGTCTTCACCTTCCCCCTGCAGCCTATTCACAGGCACAACAGGTTTTGGGATCTCTGCTTTCCCAAAGACGCAATCCCTCACGGTGCGCATCCTCGGCAGAGCCTGTTCCCGAAAAGGCAAACGTCCGGCTCCTTGTCCCACACGGAAGGTGGCAGCCCGGAAAGCTCTTGCTGGTCTTCACCTTCCCCCTGCAGCCTATTCACAGGCACAACAGGTTTTGGGATCTGTGCTTGCCCAGAGAAGGAACATCTCACGGTGCGCATCCTCGGCAGAGCCTGTTCCCGAAAAGGCAAACGTCCGGCTCCTTGTCCCACACGGAAGGTGGCAGCCCTGAAAGCTCTTGCTGGTCTTCACCTTCCCCCTGCAGCCTATTCACAGGCACAACAGGTTTTGGGATCTGTGCTTGCCCAGAGAAGGAACATCTCACGGTGCGCATCCTCGGCAGAGCTTGTTCCCGAAAAGGCAAACGTCCGGCTCCTTGTCCCACACGGAAGGTGGCAGCCCTGAAAGCTCTTGCTGGTCTTCACCTTCCCCCTGCAGCCTATTCACAGGCACAACAGGTTTTGGGATCTGTGCTTGCCCAGAGAAGGAACATCTCACGGTGCGCATCCTCGGCAGAGCTTGTTCCCAAAAAGGCAAACGTCCGGCTCCTTGTCCCACACGGAAGGTGGCAGCCCGGAAAGCTCTTGCTGGTCTTCACCTTCCCCCTGCAGCCTATTCACAGGCACAACCGCACTGGGAATCTCTGCTTTCCCAAAGACGCAATCCCTCACGGTGCGCATCCTCGGCAGAGCCTGTTCCCGAAAAGGCAAACGTCCGGCTCCTTGTCCCACACGGAAGGTGGCAGCCCGGAAAGCTCTTGCTGGTCTTCACCTTCCCCCTGCAGCCTATTCACAGGCACAAACGCACTGGGAATCTCTGCTTTCCCAAAGACGCAATCTCTCACGGTGCGCATCCTCGGCAGAGCCTGTTCCCGAAAAGGCAAACGTCCGGCTCCTTGTCCCACATGGAAGGTGGCATCCCGGAAAGCTGTTGCTGGTCTTCACCTTCCCCCTGCAGCCTTTTCACAGGCACAACCGCACTGGGAATCTCTGCTTTCCCAAAGACGCAATCCCTCACGGTGCGCATCCTCGGCAGAGCCTGTTCCCGAAAAGGCAAACGTCCGGCTCCTTGTCCCACATGAAAGGTGGCAGCCCTGAAAGCTCTTGCTGGTCTTCACCTTCCCCCTGCAGCCTATTCACAGGCACAACAGGTTTTGGGATCTCTGCTTTCCCAGAGACGCAATCTCTCACGGTGCGCATCCTCGGCAGAGCCTGTTCCCGAAAAGGCAAACGTCCGGCTCCTTGTCCCACACGGAAGGTGGCAGCCCTGAAAGCTGTTGCTGCTCTTCACCTTCCCCCTGCAGCCTATTCACAGGCACAACCGCACTGGGAATCTCTGCTTTCCCAAAGACGCAATCTCTCACGGTGCGCATCCTCGGCAGAGCCTGTTCCCGAAAAGGCAAACGTCCGGCTCCTTGTCCCACACGGAAGGTGGCAGCCCGGAAAGCTCTTGCTGGTCTTCACCTTCCCCATGCAGCCTATTCACAGGCACAACCGCACTGGGAATCTCTGCTTTCCCAAAGACGCAATCCCTCACGGTGCGCATCCTCGGCAGAGCCTGTTCCCGAAAAGGCAAACGTCCGGCTCCTTGTCCCACACGGAAGGTGGCAGCCCTGAAAGCTGTTACTGGTCTTCACCTTCCCCCTGCAGCCTATTCACAGGCACAACAGGTTTTGGGATCTGTGCTTGCCCAGAGAAGGAACATCTCACGGTGCGCATCCTCGGCAGAGCTTGTTCCCGAAAAGGCAAACGTCCGGCTCCTTGTCCCACACGGAAGGTGGCAGCCCGGAAAGCTCTTGCTGGTCTTCACCTTCCCCCTGCAGCCTATTCACAGGCACAACCGCACTGGGAATCTCTGCTTTCCCAAAGACGCAATCCCTCACGGTGCGCATCCTCGGCAGAGCTTGTTCCCGAAAAGGCAAAGGTCCGGCTCCTTGTCCCACATGGAAGGTGGCAGCCCAGAAAGCTCTTGCTGGTCTTCACCTTCCCCCTGCAGCCTATTCACAGGCACAACAGGTTTTGGGATCTGTGCTTGCCCAGAGAAGGAACATCTCACAGTGCGCATCCTCGGCAGAGCCTGTTCCCGAAAAGGCAAACGTCCGGCTCCTTGTCCCACATGGAAGGTGGCAGCCCTGAAAGCTGTTGCTGGTCTTCACCTTCCCCCTGCAGCCTATTCACAGGCACAACAGGTTTTGGGATCTCTGCTTTCCCAGAGACGCAATCTCTCATGGTGCGCATCCTCGGCAGAGCCTGTTCCCGAAAAGGCAAACGTCCGGCTCCTTGTCCCACACGGAAGGTGGCAGCCCGGAAAGCTCTTGCTGGTCTTCACCTTCCCCGTGCAGCCTATTCACAGGCACAACAGGTTTTGGGATCTGTGCTTGCCCAGAGAAGGAACATCTCACGGTGCGCATCCTCGGCAGAGCCTGTTCCCGAAAAGGCAAACGTCCGGCTCCTTGTCCCACACGGAAGGTGGCAGCCCGGAAAGCTCTTGCTGGTCTTCAACTTCCCCATGCAGCCTATTCACAGGCACAACAGGTGTTGGGATCTCTGCTTTCCCAGAGACGCAATCTCTCATGGTGCGCATCCTCGGCAGAGCCTGTTCCCAAAAAGGCAAACGTCCGGCTCCTTGTCCCACACGGAAGGTGGCAGCCCGGAAAGCTCTTGCTGGTCTTCACCTTCCCCCTGCAGCCTATTCACAGGCACAACCGCACTGGGAATCTCTGCTTTCCCAAAGACGCAATCTCTCACGGTGCGCATCCTCGGCAGAGCCTGTTCCCGAAAAGGCAAACGTCCGGCTCCTTGTCCCACACGGAAGGTGGCAGCCCTGAAAGCTGTTGCTGGTCTTCACCTTCCCCCTGCAGCCTATTCACAGGCACAACCGCACTGGGAATCTCTGCTTTCCCAAAGACGCAATCTCTCACGGTGCGCATCCTCGGCGGAGCCTGTTCCCGAAAAGGCAAACGTCCGGCTCCTTGTCCCACATGGAAGGTGGCAGCCCTGAAAGCTGTTGCTGGTCTTCACCTTCCCCCTGCAGCCTATTCACAGGCACAACTGCACTGGGAATCTCTGCTTTCCCAAAGACGCAATCCCTCACGGTGCGCATCCTCGGCAGAGCCTGTTCCAGAACAGGCAAACGTCCGGCTCCTTGTCCCACACGGAAGGTGGCAGCCCGGAAAGCTCTTGCTGGTCTTCACCTTCCCCCTGCAGCCTATTCACAGGCACAACAGGTTTTGGGATCTCTGCTTTCCCAGAGAAGGAACATCGCACGGTGCGCATCCTCGGCAGAGCCTGTTCCCGAAAAGGCAAACGTCCGGCTCCTTGTCCCACACGGAAGGTGGCAGCCCGGAAAGCTGTTGCTGGTCTTCACCTTCCCCCTGCAGCCTATTCACAGGCACAACCGCACTGGGAATCTCTGCTTTCCCAGAGACGCAATCTCTCACGGTGCGCATCCTCGGCAGAGCCTGTTCCCAAAAAGGCAAACGTCCGGCTCCTTGTCCCACACGGAAGGTGGCAGCCCGGAAAGCTCTTGCTGGTCTTCACCTTCCCCATGCAGCCTATTCACAGGCACAACCGCACTGGGAATCTCTGCTTTCCCAAACACGCAATCCCTCACGGTGCGCATCCTCGGCAGAGCCTGTTCCCGAAAAGGCAAACGTCCGGCTCCTTGTCCCACACGGAAGGTGGCAGCCCTGAAAGCTGTTGCTGGTCTTCACCTTCCCCCTGCAGCCTATTCACAGGCACAACAGGTTTTGGGATCTGTGCTTGCCCAGAGAAGGAACATCTCACGGTGCGCATCCTCGGCAGAGCCTGTTCCCGAAAAGGCAAACGTCCGGCTCCTTGTCCCACACGGAAGGTGGCAGCCCTGAAAGCTGTTGCTGGTCTTCACCTTCCCCCTGCAGCCTATTCACAGGCACAACCGCACTGGGAATCTCTGCTTTCCCAAAGACGCAATCTCTCACGGTGCGCATCCTCGGCAGAGCCTGTTCCCGAAAAGGCAAACGTCCGGCTCCTTGTCCCACATGGAAGGTGGCAGCCCTGAAAGCTGTTGCTGGTCTTCACCTTCCCCCTGCAGCCTATTCACAGGCACAACCGCACTGGGAATCTCTGCTTTCCCAAAGACGCAATCCCTCACGGTGCGCATCCTCGGCAGAGCCTGTTCCAGAACAGGCAAACGTCCGGCTCCTTGTCCCACACGGAAGGTGGCAGCCCGGAAAGCTCTTGCTGGTCTTCACCTTCCCCCTGCAGCCTATTCACAGGCACAACAGGTTTTGGGATCTCTGCTTTCCCAGAGAAGGAACATCGCACGGTGCGCATCCTCGGCAGAGCCTGTTCCCGAAAAGGCAAACGTCCGGCTCCTTGTCCCACACGGAAGGTGGCAGCCCTGAAAGCTCTTGCTGGTCTTCACCTTCCCCCTGCAGCCTATTCACAGGCACAACCGCACTGGGAATCTCTGCTTTCCCAGAGACGCAATGTCTCACGGTGCGCATCCTCGGCAGAGCCTGTTCCCGAAAAGGCAAACGTCCGGCTCCTTGTCCCACACGGAAGGTGGCAGCCCTGAAAGCTCTTGCTGGTCTTCACCTTCCCCATGCAGCCTATTCACAGGCACAACAGGTTTTGGGATCTCTGCTTGCCCAAAGACGCAATCCCTCACGGTGCGCATCCTCGGCAGAGCCTGTTCCCGAAAAGGCAAACGTCCGGCTCCTTGTCCCACACGGAAGGTGGCAGCCCTGAAAGCTCTTGCTGGTCTTCACCTTCCCCCTGCAGCCTATTCACAGGCACAACAGGTTTTGGGATCTCTGCTTGCCCAGAGAAGGAACATCTCACGGTGCGCATCCTCGGCAGAGCTTGTTCCCGAAAAGGCAAACGTCCGGCTCCTTGTCCCACACGGAAGGTGGCAGCCCTGAAAGCTGTTGCTGGTCTTCACCTTCCCCCTGCAGCCTATTCACAGGCACAACCGCACTGGGAATCTCTGCTTTCCCAAAGACGCAATCCCTCACGGTGCGCATCCTCGGCAGAGCTTGTTCCCGAAAAGGCAAAGGTCCGGCTCCTTGTCCCACACAGAAGGTGGCAGCCCGGAAAGCTCTTGCTGGTCTTCACCTTCCCCATGCAGCCTATTCACAGGCACAACAGGTTTTGGGATCTGTGCTTGCCCAGAGAAGGAACATCTCACGGTGCGCATCCTCGGCAGAGCCTGTTCCCGAAAAGGCAAACGTCCGGCTCCTTGTCCCACACGGAAGGTGGCAGCCCTGAAAGCTCTTGCTGGTCTTCACCTTCCCCCTGCAGCCTATTCACAGGCACAACAGGTTTGGGGATCTGTGCTTGCCCCAAGACGCAATCTCTCACGGTGCGCATCCTCGGCAGAGCCTGTTCCCGAAAAGGCAAACGTCCGGCTCCTTGTCCCACACGGAAGGTGGCAGCCCTGAAAGCTCTTGCTGGTCTTCACCTTCCCCGTGCAGCCTATTCACAGGCACAACAGGTTTTGGGATCTCTGCTTTCCCAGAGACGCAATCTCTCACGGTGCGCATCCTCGGCAGAGCCTGTTCCCGAAAAGGCAAACGTCCGGCTCCTTGTCCCACACGGAAGGTGGCAGCCCGGAAAGCTCTTGCTGGTCTTCACCTTCCCCCTGCAGCCTATTCACAGGCACAACAGGTTTTGGGATCTGTGCTTGCCCAGAGAAGGAACATCTCACGGTGCGCATCCTCGACAGAGCCTGTTCCCGAAAAGGCAAACGTCCGGCTCCTTGTCCCACACGGAAGGTGGCAGCCCGGAAAGCTCTTGCTGGTCTTCACCTTCCCCCTGCAGCCTATTCACAGGCACAACCGCACTGGGAATCTCTGCTTTCCCAAAGACGCAATCTCTCACGGTGCGCATCCTCGGCAGAGCCTGTTCCCGAAAAGGCAAACGTCCGGCTCCTTGTCCCACACGGAAGGTGGCAGCCCGGAAAGCTCTTGCTGGTCTTCACCTTCCCCCTGCAGCCTATTCACAGGCACAACCGCACTGGGAATCTCTGCTTTCCCAAAGACGCAATCCCTCACGGTGCGCATCCTCGGCAGAGCTTGTTCCCGAAAAGGCAAACGTCCGGCTCCTTGTCCCACACAGAAGGTGGCAGCCCGGAAAGCTCTTGCTGGTCTTCACCTTCCCCCTGCAGCCTATTCACAGGCACAACAGGTTTTGGGATCTGTGCTTGCCCCAAGACGCAATCTCTCACGGTGCGCATCCTCGGCAGAGCCTGTTCCCGAAAAGGCAAACGTCCGGCTCCTTGTCCCACACGGAAGGTGGCAGCCCGGAAAGCTGTTGCTGCTCTTCACCTTCCCCCTGCAGCCTATTCACAGGCACAACAGGTTTTGGGATCTCTGCTTTCCCAGAGACGCAATCTCTCATGGTGCGCATCCTCGGCAGAGCCTGTTCCCGAAAAGGCAAACGTCCGGCTCCTTGTCCCACACGGAAGGTGGCAGCCCTGAAAGCTCTTGCTGGTCTTCACCTTCCCCCTGCAGCCTATTCACAGGCACAACAGGTTTTGGGATCTGTGCTTGCCCAGAGAAGGAACATCTCACGGTGCGCATCCTCGGCAGAGCCTGTTCCCGAAAAGGCAAACGTCCGGCTCCTTGTCCCACACGGAAGGTGGCAGCCCGGAAAGCTCTTGCTGGTCTTCACCTTCCCCCTGCAGCCTATTCACAGGCACAACAGGTTTTGGGATCTCTGCTTTCCCAAAGACGCAATCCCTCACGGTGCGCATCCTCGGCAGAGCCTGTTCCCGAAAAGGCAAACGTCCGGCTCCTTGTCCCACACGGAAGGTGGCAGCCCTGAAAGCTCTTGCTGCTCTTCACCTTCCCCCTGCAGCCTATTCACAGGCACAACAGGTTTGGGGATCTGTGCTTGCCCAGAGAAGGAACATCTCACGGTGCGCATCCTCGGCAGAGCCTGTTCCCGAAAAGGCAAACGTCCGGCTCCTTGTCCCACACGGAAGGTGGCAGCCCTGAAAGCTGTTGCTGGTCTTCACCTTCCCCCTGCAGCCTATTCACAGGCACAACAGGTTTTGGGATCTGTGCTTGCCCAGAGAAGGAACATCTCACGGTGCGCATCCTCGGCAGAGCCTGTTCCCGAAAAGGCAAACGTCCGGCTCCTTGTCCCACATGGAAGGTGGCAGCCCGGAAAGCTCTTGCTGGTCTTCACCTTCCCCCTGCAGCCTATTCACAGGCACAACAGGTTTTGGGATCTCTGCTTTCCCAAAGACGCAATCCCTCACGGTGCGCATCCTCGGCAGAGCCTGTTCCCGAAAAGGCAAACGTCCGGCTCCTTGTCCCACACGGAAGGTGGCAGCCCGGAAAGCTCTTGCTGGTCTTCACCTTCCCCCTGCAGCCTATTCACAGGCACAACAGGTTTTGGGATCTGTGCTTGCCCAGAGAAGGAACATCTCACGGTGCGCATCCTCGGCAGAGCCTGTTCCCGAAAAGGCAAACGTCCGGCTCCTTGTCCCACATGGAAGGTGGCAGCCCGGAAAGCTCTTGCTGGTCTTCACCTTCCCCCTGCAGCCTATTCACAGGCACAACAGGTTTTGGGATCTGTGCTTGCCCAGAGAAGGAACATCTCACGGTGCGCATCCTCGGCAGAGCTTGTTCCCGAAAAGGCAAACGTCCGGCTCCTTGTCCCACACGGAAGGTGGCAGCCCTGAAAGCTCTTGCTGGTCTTCACCTTCCCCCTGCAGCCTATTCACAGGCACAACAGGTTTGGGGATCTGTGCTTGCCCAGAGAAGGAACATCTCACGGTGCGCATCCTCGGCAGAGCTTGTTCCCAAAAAGGCAAACGTCCGGCTCCTTGTCCCACACGGAAGGTGGCAGCCCGGAAAGCTCTTGCTGGTCTTCACCTTCCCCCTGCAGCCTATTCACAGGCACAACCGCACTGGGAATCTCTGCTTTCCCAAAGACGCAATCCCTCACGGTGCGCATCCTCGGCAGAGCCTGTTCCCGAAAAGGCAAACGTCCGGCTCCTTGTCCCACACGGAAGGTGGCAGCCCGGAAAGCTCTTGCTGGTCTTCACCTTCCCCCTGCAGCCTATTCACAGGCACAACCGCACTGGGAATCTCTGCTTTCCCAAAGACGCAATCTCTCACGGTGCGCATCCTCGGCAGAGCCTGTTCCCGAAAAGGCAAACGTCCGGCTCCTTGTCCCACACGGAAGGTGGCAGCCCTGAAACCTCTTGCTGGTCTTCACCTTCCCCATGCAGCCTATTCACAGGCACAACCGCACTGGGAATCTCTGCTTTCCCAAAGACGCAATCTCTCACGGTGCGCATCCTCGGCAGAGCTTGTTCCCGAAAAGGCAAACGTCCGGCTCCTTGTCCCACACAGAAGGTGGCAGCCCGGAAAGCTGTTGCTGGTCTTCACCTTCCCCCTGCAGCCTATTCACAGGCACAACAGTTGTTGGGATCTCTGCTTTCCCAGAGACGCAATCTCTCACAGTGCGCATCCTCGGCAGAGCCTGTTCCCGAAAAGGCAAACGTCCGGCTCCTTGTCCCACACGGAAGGTGGCAGCCCGGAAAGCTCTTGCTGGTCTTCACCTTCCCCCTGCAGCCTATTCACAGGCACAACAGGTTTTGGGATCTGTGCTTGCCCAGAGAAGGAACATCTCACGGTGCGCATCCTCGGCAGAGCTTGTTCCCAAAAAGGCAAACGTCCGGCTCCTTGTCCCACACGGAAGGTGGCAGCCCGGAAAGCTCTTGCTGGTCTTCACCTTCCCCCTGCAGCCTATTCACAGGCACAACAGGTTTTGGGATCTGTGCTTGCCCAGAGAAGGAACATCTCACGGTGCGCATCCTCGGCAGAGCCTGTTCCCGAAAAGGCAAACGTCCGGCTCCTTGTCCCACATGGAAGGTGGCAGCCCTGAAAGCTGTTGCTGGTCTTCACCTTCCCCCTGCAGCCTATTCACAGGCACAACCGCACTGGGAATCTCTGCTTTCCCAAAGACGCAATCTCTCACGGTGCGCATCCTCGGCAGAGCCTGTTCCCGAAAAGGCAAACGTCCGGCTCCTTGTCCCACATGGAAGGTGGCATCCCGGAAAGCTGTTGCTGGTCTTCACCTTCCCCCTGCAGCCTATTCACAGGCACAACCGCACTGGGAATCTCTGCTTTCCCAAAGACGCAATCCCTCACGGTGCGCATCCTCGGCAGAGCCTGTTCCCGAAAAGGCAAACGTCCGGCTCCTTGTCCCACACAGAAGGTGGCAGCCCGGAAAGCTCTTGCTGGTCTTCACCTTCCCCGTGCAGCCTATTCACAGGCACAACAGGTTTTGGGATCTCTGCTTGCCCAGAGACGCAATCTCTCACGGTGCGCATCCTCGGCAGAGCCTGTTCCCGAAAAGGCAAACGTCCGGCTCCTTGTCCCACACGGAAGGTGGCAGCCCGGAAAGCTGTTGCTGCTCTTCACCTTCCCCCTGCAGCCTATTCACAGGCACAACCGCACTGGGAATCTCTGCTTTCCCAGAGACGCAATCCCTCACGGTGCGCATCCTCGGCAGAGCTTGTTCCCGAAAAGGCAAACGTCCGGCTCCTTGTCCCACACAGAAGGTGGCAGCCCGGAAAGCTGTTGCTGGTCTTCACCTTCCCCCTGCAGCCTATTCACAGGCACAACAGGTTTTGGGATCTGTGCTTGCCCCAAGACGCAATCTCTCACGGTGCGCATCCTCGGCAGAGCCTGTTCCCGAAAAGGCAAACGTCCGGCTCCTTGTCCCACACGGAAGGTGGCAGCCCGGAAAGCTCTTGCTGGTCTTCACCTTCCCCGTGCAGCCTATTCACAGGCACAACAGGTTTTGGGATCTCTGCTTTCCCAGAGACGCAATCTCTCATGGTGCGCATCCTCGGCAGAGCCTGTTCCCGAAAAGGCAAACGTCCGGCTCCTTGTCCCACACGGAAGGTGGCAGCCCTGAAAGCTCTTGCTGGTCTTCACCTTCCCCCTGCAGCCTATTCACAGGCACAACAGGTTTTGGGATCTGTGCTTGCCCAGAGAAGGAACATCTCACGGTGCGCATCCTCGGCAGAGCCTGTTCCCGAAAAGGCAAACGTCCGGCTCCTTGTCCCACACGGAAGGTGGCAGCCCGGAAAGCTCTTGCTGGTCTTCACCTTCCCCCTGCAGCCTATTCACAGGCACAACAGGTTTTGGGATCTCTGCTTTCCCAAAGACGCAATCCCTCACGGTGCGCATCCTCGGCAGAGCCTGTTCCCGAAAAGGCAAACGTCCGGCTCCTTGTCCCACACGGAAGGTGGCAGCCCGGAAAGCTCTTGCTGGTCTTCACCTTCCCCCTGCAGCCTATTCACAGGCACAACAGGTTTTGGGATCTGTGCTTGCCCAGAGAAGGAACATCTCACGGTGCGCATCCTCGGCAGAGCCTGTTCCCGAAAAGGCAAACGTCCGGCTCCTTGTCCCACACGGAAGGTGGCAGCCCGGAAAGCTCTTGCTGGTCTTCACCTTCCCCCTGCAGCCTATTCACAGGCACAACAGGTTTTGGGATCTGTGCTTGCCCAGAGAAGGAACATCTCACGGTGCGCATCCTCGGCAGAGCCTGTTCCCGAAAAGGCAAACGTCCGGCTCCTTGTCCCACACGGAAGGTGGCAGCCCTGAAAGCTGTTGCTGGTCTTCACCTTCCCCCTGCAGCCTATTCACAGGCACAACAGGTTTTGGGATCTGTGCTTGCCCAGAGAAGGAACATCTCACGGTGCGCATCCTCGGCAGAGCCTGTTCCCGAAAAGGCAAACGTCCGGCTCCTTGTCCCACATGGAAGGTGGCAGCCCGGAAAGCTCTTGCTGGTCTTCACCTTCCCCCTGCAGCCTATTCACAGGAACAACAGGTTTTGGGATCTCTGCTTTCCCAAAGACGCAATCCCTCACGGTGCGCATCCTCGGCAGAGCCTGTTCCCGAAAAGGCAAACGTCCGGCTCCTTGTCCCACACGGAAGGTGGCAGCCCGGAAAGCTCTTGCTGGTCTTCACCTTCCCCCTGCAGCCTATTCACAGGCACAACAGGTTTTGGGATCTGTGCTTGCCCAGAGAAGGAACATCTCACGGTGCGCATCCTCGGCAGAGCCTGTTCCCGAAAAGGCAAACGTCCGGCTCCTTGTCCCACACGGAAGGTGGCAGCCCGGAAAGCTCTTGCTGGTCTTCACCTTCCCCCTGCAGCCTATTCACAGGCACAACAGGTTTTGGGATCTGTGCTTGCCCAGAGAAGGAACATCTCACGGTGCGCATCCTCGGCAGAGCTTGTTCCCGAAAAGGCAAACGTCCGGCTCCTTGTCCCACACGGAAGGTGGCAGCCCTGAAAGCTCTTGCTGGTCTTCACCTTCCCCCTGCAGCCTATTCACAGGCACAAACGCACTGGGAATCTCTGCTTTCCCAAAGACGCAATCCCTCACGGTGCGCATCCTCGGCAGAGCCTGTTCCCGAAAAGGCAAACGTCCGGCTCCTTGTCCCACACGGAAGGTGGCAGCCCGGAAAGCTCTTGCTGGTCTTCACCTTCCCCCTGCAGCCTATTCACAGGCACAACTGCACTGGGAATCTCTGCTTTCCCAAAGACGCAATCTCTCACGGTGCGCATCCTCGGCAGAGCCTGTTCCCGAAAAGGCAAACGTCCGGCTCCTTGTCCCACACGGAAGGTGGCAGCCCTGAAAGCTCTTGCTGGTCTTCACCTTCCCCATGCAGCCTATTCACAGGCACAACCGCACTGGGAATCTCTGCTTTCCCAAAGACGCAATCTCTCACGGTGCGCATCCTCGGCAGAGCTTGTTCCCGAAAAGGCAAACGTCCGGCTCCTTGTCCCACACGGAAGGTGGCAGCCCGGAAAGCTCTTGCTGGTCTTCACCTTCCCCCTGCAGCCTATTCACAGGCACAACAGTTGTTGGGATCTCTGCTTTCCCAGAGACGCAATCTCTCACAGTGCGCATCCTCGGCAGAGCCTGTTCCCGAAAAGGCAAACGTCCGGCTCCTTGTCCCACACGGAAGGTGGCAGCCCGGAAAGCTCTTGCTGGTCTTCACCTTCCCCCTGCAGCCTATTCACAGGCACAACAGGTTTTGGGATCTGTGCTTGCCCAGAGAAGGAACATCTCACGGTGCGCATCCTCGGCAGAGCTTGTTCCCAAAAAGGCAAACGTCCGGCTCCTTGTCCCACACGGAAGGTGGCAGCCCGGAAAGCTCTTGCTGGTCTTCACCTTCCCCCTGCAGCCTATTCACAGGCACAACAGGTTTTGGGATCTGTGCTTGCCCAGAGAAGGAACATCTCACGGTGCGCATCCTCGGCAGAGCCTGTTCCCGAAAAGGCAAACGTCCGGCTCCTTGTCCCACATGGAAGGTGGCAGCCCTGAAAGCTCTTGCTGGTCTTCACCTTCCCCCTGCAGCCTATTCACAGGCACAACCGCACTGGGAATCTCTGCTTTCCCAAAGACGCAATCTCTCACGGTGCGCATCCTCGGCAGAGCCTGTTCCCGAAAAGGCAAACGTCCGGCTCCTTGTCCCACATGGAAGGTGGCAGCCCGGAAAGCTCTTGCTGGTCTTCACCTTCCCCCTGCAGCCTATTCACAGGCACAACCGCACTGGGAATCTCTGCTTTCCCAAAGACGCAATCCCTCACGGTGCGCATCCTCGGCAGAGCCTGTTCCCGAAAAGGCAAACGTCCGGCTCCTTGTCCCACATGGAAGGTGGCAGCCCTGAAAGCTCTTGCTGGTCTTCACCTTCCCCGTGCAGCCTATTCACAGGCACAACAGGTTTTGGGATCTCTGCTTGCCCAGAGACGCAATCTCTCACGGTGCGCATCCTCGGCAGAGCCTGTTCCCGAAAAGGCAAACGTCCGGCTCCTTGTCCCACACGGAAGGTGGCAGCCCTGAAAGCTCTTGCTGCTCTTCACCTTCCCCCTGCAGCCTATTCACAGGCACAACCGCACTGGGAATCTCTGCTTTCCCAGAGACGCAATCTCTCACGGTGCGCATCCTCGGCAGAGCCTGTTCCCGAAAAGGCAAACGTCCGGCTCCTTGTCCCACACGGAAGGTGGCAGCCCTGAAAGCTCTTGCTGGTCTTCACCTTCCCCATGCAGCCTATTCACAGGCACAACCGCACTGGGAATCTCTGCTTTCCCAAAGACGCAATCCCTCACGGTGCGCATCCTCGGCAGAGCCTGTTCCCGAAAAGGCAAATGTCCGGCTCCTTGTCCCACACGGAAGGTGGCAGCCCTGAAAGCTGTTGCTGGTCTTCACCTTCCCCCTGCAGCCTATTCACAGGCACAACAGGTTTTGGGATCTGTGCTTGCCCAGAGAAGGAACATCTCACGGTGCGCATCCTCGGCAGAGCTTGTTCCCGAAAAGGCAAACGTCCGGCTCCTTGTCCCACATGGAAGGTGGCAGCCCTGAAAGCTCTTGCTGGTCTTCACCTTCCCCCTGCAGCCTATTCACAGGCACAACCGCACTGGGAATCTCTGCTTTCCCAAAGACGCAATCCCTCACGGTGCGCATCCTCGGCAGAGCTTGTTCCCAAAAAGGCAAACGTCCGGCTCCTTGTCCCACACGGAAGGTGGCAGCCCGGAAAGCTCTTGCTGGTCTTCACCTTCCCCCTGCAGCCTATTCACAGGCACAACAGGTTTTGGGATCTCTGCTTGCCCAGAGAAGGAACATCTCACAGTGCGCATCCTCGGCAGAGCCTGTTCCCGAAAAGGCAAACGTCCGGCTCCTTGTCCCACATGGAAGGTGGCAGCCCTGAAAGCTGTTGCTGGTCTTCACCTTCCCCCTGCAGCCTATTCACAGGCACAACAGGTTTTGGGATCTGTGCTTGCCCCAAGACGCAATCTCTCACGGTGCGCATCCTCGGCAGAGCCTGTTCCCGAAAAGGCAAACGTCCGGCTCCTTGTCCCACACGGAAGGTGGCAGCCCTGAAAGCTCTTGCTGGTCTTCACCTTGCCCGTGCAGCCTATTCACAGCCACAACAGGTTTTGGGATCTGTGCTTGCCCAGAGACGCAATCTCTCATGGTGCGCATCCTCGGCAGAGCCTGTTCCCGAAAAGGCAAACGTCCGGCTCCTTGTCCCACACGGAAGGTGGCAGCCCGGAAAGCTCTTGCTGGTCTTCACCTTCCCCCTGCAGCCTATTCACAGGCACAACAGGTTTTGGGATCTGTGCTTGCCCAGAGAAGGAACATCTCACGGTGCGCATCCTCGGCAGAGCCTGTTCCCGAAAAGGCAAACGTCCGGCTTCTTGTCCCACACGGAAGGTGGCAGCCCGGAAAGCTCTTGCTGGTCTTCACCTTCCCCCTGCAGCCTATTCACAGGCACAACCGCACTGGGAATCTCTGCTTTCCCAAAGACGCAATCTCTCACGGTGCGCATCCTCGGCAGAGCCTGTTCCCGAAAAGGCAAACGTCCGGCTCCTTGTCCCACACGGAAGGTGGCAGCCCGGAAAGCTCTTGCTGGTCTTCACCTTCCCCCTGCAGCCTATTCACAGGCACAACAGGTTTTGGGATCTCTGCTTGCCCAAAGACGCAATCCCTCACGGTGCGCATCCTCGGCAGAGCCTGTTCCCGAAAAGGCAAACGTCCGGCTCCTTGTCCCACACGGAAGGTGGCAGCCCGGAAAGCTCTTGCTGGTCTTCACCTTCCCCCTGCAGCCTATTCACAGGCACAACAGGTTTTGGGATCTGTGCTTGCCCAGAGAAGGAACATCTCACGGTGCGCATCCTCGGCAGAGCCTGTTCCCGAAAAGGCAAACGTCCGGCTCCTTGTCCCACACGGAAGGTGGCAGCCCTGAAAGCTGTTGCTGGTCTTCACCTTCCCCCTGCAGCCTATTCACAGTCACAACAGGTTTGGGGATCTGTGCTTGCCCAGAGAAGGAACATCTCACGGTGCGCATCCTCGGCAGAGCCTGTTCCCGAAAAGGCAAACGTCCGGCTCCTTGTCCCACACGGAAGGTGGCAGCCCGGAAAGCTCTTGCTGGTCTTCACCTTCCCCCTGCAGCCTATTCACAGGCACAACAGGTTTTGGGATCTCTGCTTTCCCAAAGACGCAATCCCTCACGGTGCGCATCCTCGGCAGAGCCTGTTCCCGAAAAGGCAAACGTCCGGCTCCTTGTCCCACACGGAAGGTGGCAGCCCGGAAAGCTCTTGCTGGTCTTCACCTTCCCCCTGCAGCCTATTCACAGGCACAACAGGTTTTGGGATCTGTGCTTGCCCAGAGAAGGAACATCTCACGGTGCGCATCCTCGGCAGAGCCTGTTCCCGAAAAGGCAAACGTCCGGCTCCTTGTCCCACACGGAAGGTGGCAGCCCTGAAAGCTCTTGCTGGTCTTCACCTTCCCCCTGCAGCCTATTCACAGGCACAACAGGTTTTGGGATCTGTGCTTGCCCAGAGAAGGAACATCTCACGGTGCGCATCCTCGGCAGAGCTTGTTCCCGAAAAGGCAAACGTCCGGCTCCTTGTCCCACACGGAAGGTGGCAGCCCTGAAAGCTCTTGCTGGTCTTCACCTTCCCCCTGCAGCCTATTCACAGGCACAACAGGTTTTGGGATCTGTGCTTGCCCAGAGAAGGAACATCTCACGGTGCGCATCCTCGGCAGAGCTTGTTCCCAAAAAGGCAAACGTCCGGCTCCTTGTCCCACACGGAAGGTGGCAGCCCGGAAAGCTCTTGCTGGTCTTCACCTTCCCCCTGCAGCCTATTCACAGGCACAACCGCACTGGGAATCTCTGCTTTCCCAAAGACGCAATCCCTCACGGTGCGCATCCTCGGCAGAGCCTGTTCCCGAAAAGGCAAACGTCCGGCTCCTTGTCCCACACGGAAGGTGGCAGCCCGGAAAGCTCTTGCTGGTCTTCACCTTCCCCCTGCAGCCTATTCACAGGCACAAACGCACTGGGAATCTCTGCTTTCCCAAAGACGCAATCTCTCACGGTGCGCATCCTCGGCAGAGCCTGTTCCCGAAAAGGCAAACGTCCGGCTCCTTGTCCCACATGGAAGGTGGCATCCCGGAAAGCTGTTGCTGGTCTTCACCTTCCCCCTGCAGCCTTTTCACAGGCACAACCGCACTGGGAATCTCTGCTTTCCCAAAGACGCAATCCCTCACGGTGCGCATCCTCGGCAGAGCCTGTTCCCGAAAAGGCAAACGTCCGGCTCCTTGTCCCACATGAAAGGTGGCAGCCCTGAAAGCTCTTGCTGGTCTTCACCTTCCCCCTGCAGCCTATTCACAGGCACAACAGGTTTTGGGATCTCTGCTTTCCCAGAGACGCAATCTCTCACGGTGCGCATCCTCGGCAGAGCCTGTTCCCGAAAAGGCAAACGTCCGGCTCCTTGTCCCACACGGAAGGTGGCAGCCCTGAAAGCTGTTGCTGCTCTTCACCTTCCCCCTGCAGCCTATTCACAGGCACAACCGCACTGGGAATCTCTGCTTTCCCAAAGACGCAATCTCTCACGGTGCGCATCCTCGGCAGAGCCTGTTCCCGAAAAGGCAAACGTCCGGCTCCTTGTCCCACACGGAAGGTGGCAGCCCGGAAAGCTCTTGCTGGTCTTCACCTTCCCCATGCAGCCTATTCACAGGCACAACCGCACTGGGAATCTCTGCTTTCCCAAAGACGCAATCCCTCACGGTGCGCATCCTCGGCAGAGCCTGTTCCCGAAAAGGCAAACGTCCGGCTCCTTGTCCCACACGGAAGGTGGCAGCCCTGAAAGCTGTTACTGGTCTTCACCTTCCCCCTGCAGCCTATTCACAGGCACAACAGGTTTTGGGATCTGTGCTTGCCCAGAGAAGGAACATCTCACGGTGCGCATCCTCGGCAGAGCTTGTTCCCGAAAAGGCAAACGTCCGGCTCCTTGTCCCACACGGAAGGTGGCAGCCCGGAAAGCTCTTGCTGGTCTTCACCTTCCCCCTGCAGCCTATTCACAGGCACAACCGCACTGGGAATCTCTGCTTTCCCAAAGACGCAATCCCTCACGGTGCGCATCCTCGGCAGAGCTTGTTCCCGAAAAGGCAAAGGTCCGGCTCCTTGTCCCACATGGAAGGTGGCAGCCCAGAAAGCTCTTGCTGGTCTTCACCTTCCCCCTGCAGCCTATTCACAGGCACAACAGGTTTTGGGATCTGTGCTTGCCCAGAGAAGGAACATCTCACAGTGCGCATCCTCGGCAGAGCCTGTTCCCGAAAAGGCAAACGTCCGGCTCCTTGTCCCACATGGAAGGTGGCAGCCCTGAAAGCTGTTGCTGGTCTTCACCTTCCCCCTGCAGCCTATTCACAGGCACAACAGGTTTTGGGATCTCTGCTTTCCCAGAGACGCAATCTCTCATGGTGCGCATCCTCGGCAGAGCCTGTTCCCGAAAAGGCAAACGTCCGGCTCCTTGTCCCACACGGAAGGTGGCAGCCCGGAAAGCTCTTGCTGGTCTTCACCTTCCCCGTGCAGCCTATTCACAGGCACAACAGGTTTTGGGATCTGTGCTTGCCCAGAGAAGGAACATCTCACGGTGCGCATCCTCGGCAGAGCCTGTTCCCGAAAAGGCAAACGTCCGGCTCCTTGTCCCACACGGAAGGTGGCAGCCCGGAAAGCTGTTGCTGGTCTTCACCTTCCCCCTGCAGCCTATTCACAGGCACAACCGCACTGGGAATCTCTGCTTTCCCAAAGACGCAATCTCTCACGGTGCGCATCCTCGGCAGAGCCTGTTCCCGAAAAGGCAAACGTCCGGCTCCTTGTCCCACACGGAAGGTGGCAGCCCGGAAAGCTGTTGCTGGTCTTCACCTTCCCCCTGCAGCCTATTCACAGGCACAACCGCACTGGGAATCTCTGCTTTCCCAAAGACGCAATCTCTCACGGTGCGCATCCTCGGCAGAGCCTGTTCCCGAAAAGGCAAACGTCCGGCTCCTTGTCCCACATGGAAGGTGGCAGCCCTGAAAGCTGTTGCTGGTCTTCACCTTCCCCCTGCAGCCTATTCACAGGCACAACCGCACTGGGAATCTCTGCTTTCCCAAAGACGCAATCCCTCACGGTGCGCATCCTCGGCAGAGCCTGTTCCAGAACAGGCAAATGTCCGGCTCCTTGTCCCACACGGAAGGTGGCAGCCCGGAAAGCTCTTGCTGGTCTTCACCTTCCCCCTGCAGCCTATTCACAGGCACAACAGGTTTTGGGATCTCTGCTTTCCCAGAGAAGGAACATCGCACGGTGCGCATCCTCGGCAGAGCCTGTTCCCGAAAAGGCAAACGTCCGGCTCCTTGTCCCACACGGAAGGTGGCAGCCCTGAAAGCTGTTGCTGGTCTTCACCTTCCCCCTGCAGCCTATTCACAGGCACAACCGCACTGGGAATCTCTGCTTTCCCAGAGACGCAATCTCTCACGGTGCGCATCCTCGGCAGAGCCTGTTCCCGAAAAGGCAAACGTCCGGCTCCTTGTCCCACACGGAAGGTGGCAGCCCTGAAAGCTCTTGCTGGTCTTCACCTTCCCCATGCAGCCTATTCACAGGCACAACCGCACTGGGAATCTCTGCTTTCCCAAAGACGCAATCCCTCACGGTGCGCATCCTCGGCAGAGCCTGTTCCCGAAAAGGCAAACGTCCGGCTCCTTGTCCCACACGGAAGGTGGCAGCCCTGAAAGCTCTTGCTGGTCTTCACCTTCCCCCTGCAGCCTATTCACAGGCACAACAGGTTTGGGGATCTGTGCTTGCCCAGAGAAGGAACATCTCACGGTGCGCATCCTCGGCAGAGCCTGTTCCCGAAAAGGCAAACGTCCGGCTCCTTGTCCCACACGGAAGGTGGCAGCCCTGAAAGCTGTTGCTGGTCTTCACCTTCCCCCTGCAGCCTATTCACAGGCACAACAGGTTTTGGGATCTGTGCTTGCCCCAAGACGCAATCCCTCACGGTGCGCATCCTCGGCAGAGCCTGTTCCCGAAAAGGCAAACGTCCGGCTCCTTGTCCCACACGGAAGGTGGCAGCCCTGAAAGCTCTTGCTGGTCTTCACCTTCCCCGTGCAGCCTATTCACAGGCACAACAGGTTTTGGGATCTCTGCTTTCCCAGAGACGCAATCTCTCATGGTGCGCATCCTCGGCAGAGCCTGTTCCCGAAAAGGCAAACGTCCGGCTCCTTGTCCCACACGGAAGGTGGCAGCCCGGAAAGCTCTTGCTGGTCTTCACCTTCCCCGTGCAGCCTATTCACAGGCACAACAGGTTTTGGGATCTGTGCTTGCCCAGAGAAGGAACATCTCACGGTGCGCATCCTCGGCAGAGCCTGTTCCCGAAAAGGCAAACGTCCGGCTCCTTGTCCCACACGGAAGGTGGCAGCCCGGAAAGCTCTTGCTGGTCTTCACCTTCCCCCTGCAGCCTATTCACAGGCACAACAGGTTTTGGGATCTGTGCTTGCCCAGAGAAGGAACATCTCACGGTGCGCATCCTCGGCAGAGCCTGTTCCCGAAAAGGCAAACGTCCGGCTCCTTGTCCCACACGGAAGGTGGCAGCCCGGAAAGCTCTTGCTGGTCTTCACCTTCCCCCTGCAGCCTATTCACAGGCACAACAGGTTTGGGGATCTGTGCTTGCCCAGAGAAGGAACATCTCACGGTGCGCATCCTCGGCAGAGCCTGTTCCCGAAAAGGCAAACGTCCGGCTCCTTGTCCCACACGGAAGGTGGCAGCCCTGAAAGCTCTTGCTGGTCTTCACCTTCCCCCTGCAGCCTATTCACAGGCACAACAGGTTTTGGGATCTGTGCTTGCCCAGAGAAGGAACATCTCACGGTGCGCATCCTCGGCAGAGCCTGTTCCCGAAAAGGCAAACGTCCGGCTCCTTGTCCCACATGGAAGGTGGCAGCCCTGAAAGCTGTTGCTGGTCTTCACCTTCCCCCTGCAGCCTATTCACAGGCACAACCGCACTGGGAATCTCTGCTTTCCCAAAGACGCAATCCCTCACGGTGCGCATCCTCGGCAGAGCCTGTTCCCGAAAAGGCAAACGTCCGGCTCCTTGTCCCACATGGAAGGTGGCAGCCCTGAAAGCTCTTGCTGGTCTTCACCTTCCCCGTGCAGCCTATTCACAGGCACAACAGGTTTTGGGATCTCTGCTTGCCCAGAGACGCAATCTCTCACGGTGCGCATCCTCGGCAGAGCCTGTTCCCGAAAAGGCAAACGTCCGGCTCCTTGTCCCACACGGAAGGTGGCAGCCCTGAAAGCTGTTGCTGCTCTTCACCTTCCCCCTGCAGCCTATTCACAGGCACAACCGCACTGGGAATCTCTGCTTTCCCAGAGACGCAATCTCTCACGGTGCGCATCCTCGGCAGAGCCTGTTCCCGAAAAGGCAAACGTCCGGCTCCTTGTCCCACACGGAAGGTGGCAGCCCTGAAAGCTCTTGCTGGTCTTCACCTTCCCCATGCAGCCTATTCACAGGCACAACCGCACTGGGAATCTCTGCTTTCCCAAAGACGCAATCCCTCACGGTGCGCATCCTCGGCAGAGCCTGTTCCCGAAAAGGCAAACGTCCGGCTCCTTGTCCCACACGGAAGGTGGCAGCCCGGAAAGCTCTTGCTGGTCTTCACCTTCCCCCTGCAGCCTATTCACAGGCACAACAGGTTTTGGGATCTCTGCTTGCCCAGAGAAGGAACATCTCACGGTGCGCATCCTCGGCAGAGCTTGTTCCCGAAAAGGCAAACGTCCGGCTCCTTGTCCCACACGGAAGGTGGCAGCCCGGAAAGCTCTTGCTGGTCTTCACCTTCCCCCTGCAGCCTATTCACAGGCACAACCGCACTGGGAATCTCTGCTTTCCCAAAGACGCAATCCCTCACGGTGCGCATCCTCGGCAGAGCTTGTTCCCGAAAAGGCAAAGGTCCGGCTCCTTGTCCCACACGGAAGGTGGCAGCCCGGAAAGCTCTTGCTGGTCTTCACCTTCCCCCTGCAGCCTATTCACAGGCACAACAGGTTTTGGGATCTGTGCTTGCCCAGAGAAGGAACATCTCACAGTGCGCATCCTCGGCAGAGCCTGTTCCCGAAAAGGCAAACGTCCGGCTCCTTGTCCCACATGGAAGGTGGCAGCCCTGAAAGCTGTTGCTGGTCTTCACCTTCCCCCTGCAGCCTATTCACAGGCACAACAGGTTTTGGGATCTCTGCTTTCCCAGAGACGCAATCTCTCATGGTGCGCATCCTCGGCAGAGCCTGTTCCCGAAAAGGCAAACGTCCGGCTCCTTGTCCCACACGGAAGGTGGCAGCCCGGAAAGCTCTTGCTGGTCTTCACCTTCCCCGTGCAGCCTATTCACAGGCACAACAGGTTTTGGGATCTGTGCTTGCCCAGAGAAGGAACATCTCACGGTGCGCATCCTCGGCAGAGCCTGTTCCCGAAAAGGCAAACGTCCGGCTCCTTGTCCCACACGGAAGGTGGCAGCCCGGAAAGCTGTTGCTGGTCTTCACCTTCCCCCTGCAGCCTATTCACAGGCACAACCGCACTGGGAATCTCTGCTTTCCCAAAGACGCAATCCCTCACGGTGCGCATCCTCGGCAGAGCCTGTTCCCGAAAAGGCAAACGTCCGGCTCCTTGTCCCACACGGAAGGTGGCAGCCCGGAAAGCTGTTGCTGGTCTTCACCTTCCCCCTGCAGCCTATTCACAGGCACAACCGCACTGGGAATCTCTGCTTTCCCAAAGACGCAATCTCTCACGGTGCGCATCCTCGGCAGAGCCTGTTCCCGAAAAGGCAAACGTCCGGCTCCTTGTCCCACATGGAAGGTGGCAGCCCTGAAAGCTCTTGCTTGTCTTCACCTTCCCCCTGCAGCCTATTCACAGGCACAACCGCACTGGGAATCTCTGCTTTCCCAAAGACGCAATCCCTCACGGTGCGCATCCTCGGCAGAGCCTGTTCCAGAACAGGCAAATGTCCGGCTCCTTGTCCCACACGGAAGGCGGCAGCCCGGAAAGCTCTTGCTGGTCTTCACCTTCCCCCTGCAGCCTATTCACAGGCACAACAGGTTTTGGGATCTCTGCTTTCCCAGAGAAGGAACATCGCACGGTGCGCATCCTCGGCAGAGCCTGTTCCCGAAAAGGCAAACGTCCGGCTCCTTGTCCCACACGGAAGGTGGCAGCCCTGAAAGCTGTTGCTGGTCTTCACCTTCCCCCTGCAGCCTATTCACAGGCACAACCGCACTGGGAATCTCTGCTTTCCCAGAGACGCAATCTCTCACGGTGCGCATCCTCGGCAGAGCCTGTTCCCGAAAAGGCAAACGTCCGGCTCCTTGTCCCACACGGAAGGTGGCAGCCCTGAAAGCTCTTGCTGGTCTTCACCTTCCCCATGCAGCCTATTCACAGGCACAACCGCACTGGGAATCTCTGCTTTCCCAAAGACGCAATCCCTCACGGTGCGCATCCTCGGCAGAGCCTGTTCCCGAAAAGGCAAACGTCCGGCTCCTTGTCCCACACGGAAGGTGGCAGCCCTGAAAGCTCTTGCTGGTCTTCACCTTCCCCCTGCAGCCTATTCACAGGCACAACAGGTTTTGGGATCTGTGCTTGCCCAGAGAAGGAACATCTCACGGTGCGCATCCTCGGCAGAGCCTGTTCCCGAAAAGGCAAACGTCCGGCTCCTTGTCCCACACGGAAGGTGGCAGCCCTGAAAGCTGTTGCTGGTCTTCACCTTCCCCCTGCAGCCTATTCACAGGCACAACAGGTTTTGGGATCTGTGCTTGCCCCAAGACGCAATCCCTCACGGTGCGCATCCTCGGCAGAGCCTGTTCCCGAAAAGGCAAACGTCCGGCTCCTTGTCCCACACGGAAGGTGGCAGCCCTGAAAGCTCTTGCTGGTCTTCACCTTCCCCGTGCAGCCTATTCACAGGCACAACAGGTTTTGGGATCTCTGCTTTCCCAGAGACGCAATCTCTCATGGTGCGCATCCTCGGCAGAGCCTGTTCCCGAAAAGGCAAACGTCCGGCTCCTTGTCCCACACGGAAGGTGGCAGCCCGGAAAGCTCTTGCTGGTCTTCACCTTCCCCGTGCAGCCTATTCACAGGCACAACAGGTTTTGGGATCTGTGCTTGCCCAGAGAAGGAACATCTCACGGTGCGCATCCTCGGCAGAGCCTGTTCCCGAAAAGGCAAACGTCCGGCTCCTTGTCCCACACGGAAGGTGGCAGCCCGGAAAGCTGTTGCTGGTCTTCACCTTCCCCCTGCAGCCTATTCACAGGCACAACCGCACTGGGAATCTCTGCTTTCCCAAAGACGCAATCCCTCACGGTGCGCATCCTCGGCAGAGCCTGTTCCCGAAAAGGCAAACGTCCGGCTCCTTGTCCCACACGGAAGGTGGCAGCCCGGAAAGCTCTTGCTGGTCTTCACCTTCCCCCTGCAGCCTATTCACAGGCACAACAGGTTTTGGGATCTCTGCTTTCCCAAAGACGCAATCCCTCACGGTGCGCATCCTCGGCAGAGCCTGTTCCCGAAAAGGCAAACGTCCGGCTCCTTGTCCCACACGGAAGGTGGCAGCCCGGAAAGCTCTTGCTGGTCTTCACCTTCCCCCTGCAGCCTATTCACAGGCACAACAGGTTTTGGGATCTGTGCTTGCCCAGAGAAGGAACATCTCACGGTGCGCATCCTCGGCAGAGCCTGTTCCCGAAAAGGCAAACGTCCGGCTCCTTGTCCCACACGGAAGGTGGCAGCCCGGAAAGCTCTTGCTGGTCTTCACCTTCCCCCTGCAGCCTATTCACAGGCACAACAGGTTTGGGGATCTGTGCTTGCCCAGAGAAGGAACATCTCACGGTGCGCATCCTCGGCAGAGCCTGTTCCCGAAAAGGCAAACGTCCGGCTCCTTGTCCCACACGGAAGGTGGCAGCCCTGAAAGCTCTTGCTGGTCTTCACCTTCCCCCTGCAGCCTATTCACAGGCACAACAGGTTTTGGGATCTGTGCTTGCCCAGAGAAGGAACATCTCACAGTGCGCATCCTCGGCAGAGCCTGTTCCCGAAAAGGCAAACGTCCGGCTCCTTGTCCCACATGGAAGGTGGCAGCCCTGAAAGCTGTTGCTGGTCTTCACCTTCCCCCTGCAGCCTATTCACAGGCACAACCGCACTGGGAATCTCTGCTTTCCCAAAGACGCAATCCCTCACGGTGCGCATCCTCGGCAGAGCCTGTTCCCGAAAAGGCAAACGTCCGGCTCCTTGTCCCACATGGAAGGTGGCAGCCCTGAAAGCTCTTGCTGGTCTTCACCTTCCCCGTGCAGCCTATTCACAGGCACAACAGGTTTTGGGATCTCTGCTTGCCCAGAGACGCAATCTCTCACGGTGCGCATCCTCGGCAGAGCCTGTTCCCGAAAAGGCAAACGTCCGGCTCCTTGTCCCACACGGAAGGTGGCAGCCCTGAAAGCTGTTGCTGCTCTTCACCTTCCCCCTGCAGCCTATTCACAGGCACAACCGCACTGGGAATCTCTGCTTTCCCAGAGACGCAATCTCTCACGGTGCGCATCCTCGGCAGAGCCTGTTCCCGAAAAGGCAAACGTCCGGCTCCTTGTCCCACACGGAAGGTGGCAGCCCTGAAAGCTCTTGCTGGTCTTCACCTTCCCCATGCAGCCTATTCACAGGCACAACCGCACTGGGAATCTCTGCTTTCCCAAAGACGCAATCCCTCACGGTGCGCATCCTCGGCAGAGCCTGTTCCCGAAAAGGCAAACGTCCGGCTCCTTGTCCCACACGGAAGGTGGCAGCCCTGAAAGCTGTTGCTGGTCTTCACCTTCCCCCTGCAGCCTATTCACAGGCACAACAGGTTTTGGGATCTCTGCTTGCCCAGAGAAGGAACATCTCACGGTGCGCATCCTCGGCAGAGCTTGTTCCCGAAAAGGCAAACGTCCGGCTCCTTGTCCCACATGGAAGGTGGCAGCCCGGAAAGCTCTTGCTGGTCTTCACCTTCCCCCTGCAGCCTATTCACAGGCACAACCGCACTGGGAATCTCTGCTTTCCCAAAGACGCAATCCCTCACGGTGCGCATCCTCGGCAGAGCTTGTTCCCGAAAAGGCAAAGGTCCGGCTCCTTGTCCCACACGGAAGGTGGCAGCCCGGAAAGCTCTTGCTGGTCTTCACCTTCCCCCTGCAGCCTATTCACAGGCACAACAGGTTTTGGGATCTGTGCTTGCCCAGAGAAGGAACATCTCACAGTGCGCATCCTCGGCAGAGCCTGTTCCCGAAAAGGCAAACGTCCGGCTCCTTGTCCCACACGGAAGGTGGCAGCCCGGAAAGCTCTTGCTGGTCTTCACCTTCCCCGTGCAGCCTATTCACAGGCACAACAGGTTTTGGGATCTGTGCTTGCCCAGAGAAGGAACATCTCACGGTGCGCATCCTCGGCAGAGCCTGTTCCCGAAAAGGCAAACGTCCGGCTCCTTGTCCCACACGGAAGGTGGCAGCCCGGAAAGCTGTTGCTGGTCTTCACCTTCCCCCTGCAGCCTATTCACAGGCACAACCGCACTGGGAATCTCTGCTTTCCCAAAGACGCAATCCCTCACGGTGCGCATCCTCGGCAGAGCCTGTTCCCGAAAAGGCAAACGTCCGGCTCCTTGTCCCACACGGAAGGTGGCAGCCCTGAAAGCTGTTGCTGGTCTTCACCTTCCCCCTGCAGCCTATTCACAGGCACAACCGCACTGGGAATCTCTGCTTTCCCAAAGACGCAATCTCTCACGGTGCGCATCCTCGGCAGAGCCTGTTCCCGAAAAGGCAAACGTCCGGCTCCTTGTCCCACATGGAAGGTGGCAGCCCTGAAAGCTGTTGCTGGTCTTCACCTTCCCCCTGCAGCCTATTCACAGGCACAACCGCACTGGGAATCTCTGCTTTCCCAAAGACGCAATCCCTCACGGTGCGCATCCTCGGCAGAGCCTGTTCCAGAACAGGCAAATGTCCGGCTCCTTGTCCCACACGGAAGGTGGCAGCCCGGAAAGCTCTTGCTGGTCTTCACCTTCCCCCTGCAGCCTATTCACAGGCACAACAGGTTTTGGGATCTCTGCTTTCCCAGAGAAGGAACATCGCACGGTGCGCATCCTCGGCAGAGCCTGTTCCCGAAAAGGCAAACGTCCGGCTCCTTGTCCCACACGGAAGGTGGCAGCCCTGAAAGCTGTTGCTGGTCTTCACCTTCCCCCTGCAGCCTATTCACAGGCACAACCGCACTGGGAATCTCTGCTTTCCCAGAGACGCAATCTCTCACGGTGCGCATCCTCGGCAGAGCCTGTTCCCGAAAAGGCAAACGTCCGGCTCCTTGTCCCACACGGAAGGTGGCAGCCCTGAAAGCTCTTGCTGGTCTTCACCTTCCCCATGCAGCCTATTCACAGGCACAACCGCACTGGGAATCTCTGCTTTCCCAAAGACGCAATCCCTCACGGTGCGCATCCTCGGCAGAGCCTGTTCCCGAAAAGGCAAACGTCCGGCTCCTTGTCCCACACGGAAGGTGGCAGCCCTGAAAGCTGTTGCTGGTCTTCACCTTCCCCCTGCAGCCTATTCACAGGCACAACAGGTTTTGGGATCTGTGCTTGCCCAGAGAAGGAACATCTCACGGTGCGCATCCTCGGCAGAGCCTGTTCCCGAAAAGGCAAACGTCCGGCTCCTTGTCCCACACGGAAGGTGGCAGCCCTGAAAGCTGTTGCTGGTCTTCACCTTCCCCCTGCAGCCTATTCACAGGCACAACAGGTTTTGGGATCTGTGCTTGCCCCAAGACGCAATCCCTCACGGTGCGCATCCTCGGCAGAGCCTGTTCCCGAAAAGGCAAACGTCCGGCTCCTTGTCCCACACGGAAGGTGGCAGCCCTGAAAGCTCTTGCTGGTCTTCACCTTCCCCGTGCAGCCTATTCACAGGCACAACAGGTTTTGGGATCTCTGCTTTCCCAGAGACGCAATCTCTCATGGTGCGCATCCTCGGCAGAGCCTGTTCCCGAAAAGGCAAACGTCCGGCTCCTTGTCCCACACGGAAGGTGGCAGCCCGGAAAGCTCTTGCTGGTCTTCACCTTCCCCGTGCAGCCTATTCACAGGCACAACAGGTTTTGGGATCTGTGCTTGCCCAGAGAAGGAACATCTCACGGTGCGCATCCTCGGCAGAGCCTGTTCCCGAAAAGGCAAACGTCCGGCTCCTTGTCCCACATGGAAGGTGGCAGCCCGGAAAGCTCTTGCTGGTCTTCACCTTCCCCCTGCAGCCTATTCACAGGCACAACCGCACTGGGAATCTCTGCTTTCCCAAAGACGCAATCCCTCACGGTGCGCATCCTCGGCAGAGCCTGTTCCCGAAAAGGCAAACGTCCGGCTCCTTGTCCCACACGGAAGGTGGCAGCCCGGAAAGCTCTTGCTGGTCTTCACCTTCCCCATGCAGCCTATTCACAGGCACAACAGGTTTTGGGATCTCTGCTTTCCCAAAGACGCAATCCCTCACGGTGCGCATCCTCGGCAGAGCCTGTTCCCGAAAAGGCAAACGTCCGGCTCCTTGTCCCACACGGAAGGTGGCAGCCCGGAAAGCTCTTGCTGGTCTTCACCTTCCCCCTGCAGCCTATTCACAGGCACAACAGGTTTTGGGATCTGTGCTTGCCCAGAGAAGGAACATCTCACGGTGCGCATCCTCGGCAGAGCCTGTTCCCGAAAAGGCAAACGTCCGGCTCCTTGTCCCACACGGAAGGTGGCAGCCCGGAAAGCTCTTGCTGGTCTTCACCTTCCCCCTGCAGCCTATTCACAGGCACAACAGGTTTGGGGATCTGTGCTTGCCCAGAGAAGGAACATCTCACGGTGCGCATCCTCGGCAGAGCCTGTTCCCGAAAAGGCAAACGTCCGGCTCCTTGTCCCACACGGAAGGTGGCAGCCCTGAAAGCTCTTGCTGGTCTTCACCTTCCCCCTGCAGCCTATTCACAGGCACAACAGGTTTTGGGATCTGTGCTTGCCCAGAGAAGGAACATCTCACGGTGCGCATCCTCGGCAGAGCCTGTTCCCGAAAAGGCAAACGTCCGGCTCCTTGTCCCACACGGAAGGTGGCAGCCCGGAAAGCTGTTGCTGGTCTTCACCTTCCCCCTGCAGCCTATTCACAGGCACAAACGCACTGGGAATCTCTGCTTTCCCAAAGACGCAATCTCTCACGGTGCGCATCCTCGGCAGAGCCTGTTCCCGAAAAGGCAAACGTCCGGCTCCTTGTCCCACATGGAAGGTGGCATCCCGGAAAGCTGTTGCTGGTCTTCACCTTCCCCCTGCAGCCTATTCACAGGCACAACCGCACTGGGAATCTCTGCTTTCCCAAAGACGCAATCCCTCACGGTGCGCATCCTCGGCAGAGCCTGTTCCCGAAAAGGCAAACGTCCGGCTCCTTGTCCCACATGGAAGGTGGCAGCCCTGAAAGCTCTTGCTGGTCTTCACCTTCCCCCTGCAGCCTATTCACAGGCACAACAGGTTTGGGGATCTCTGCTTGCCCAGAGACGCAATCTCTCACGGTGCGCATCCTCGGCAGAGCCTGTTCCCGAAAAGGCAAACGTCCGGCTCCTTGTCCCACACGGAAGGTGGCAGCCCTGAAAGCTGTTGCTGCTCTTCACCTTCCCCCTGCAGCCTATTCACAGGCACAACCGCACTGGGAATCTCTGCTTTCCCAGAGACGCAATCTCTCACGGTGCGCATCCTCGGCAGAGCCTGTTCCCGAAAAAGCAAACGTCCGGCTCCTTGTCCCACACGGAAGGTGGCAGCCCTGAAAGCTCTTGCTGGTCTTCACCTTCCCCATGCAGCCTATTCACAGGCACAACCGCACTGGGAATCTCTGCTTTCCCAAAGACGCAATCCCTCACGGTGCGCATCCTCGGCAGAGCCTGTTCCCGAAAAGGCAAACGTCCGGCTCCTTGTCCCACACGGAAGGTGGCAGCCCGGAAAGCTCTTGCTGGTCTTCACCTTCCCCCTGCAGCCTATTCACAGGCACAACAGGTTTTGGGATCTGTGCTTGCCCAGAGAAGGAACATCTCACGGTGCGCATCCTCGGCAGAGCTTGTTCCCGAAAAGGCAAACGTCCGGCTCCTTGTCCCACATGGAAGGTGGCAGCCCTGAAAGCTGTTGCTGGTCTTCACCTTCCCCCTGCAGCCTATTCACAGGCACAACCGCACTGGGAATCTCTGCTTTCCCAAAGACGCAATCCCTCACGGTGCGCATCCTCGGCAGAGCTTGTTCCCGAAAAGGCAAAGGTCCGGCTCCTTGTCCCACACGGAAGGTGGCAGCCCTGAAAGCTCTTGCTGGTCTTCACCTTCCCCCTGCAGCCTATTCACAGGCACAACAGGTTTTGGGATCTGTGCTTGCCCAGAGAAGGAACATCTCACGGTGCGCATCCTCGGCAGAGCCTGTTCCCGAAAAGGCAAACGTCCGGCTCCTTGTCCCACACGGAAGGTGGCAGCCCTGAAAGCTGTTGCTGGTCTTCACCTTCCCCCTGCAGCCTATTCACAGGCACAACAGGTTTTGGGATCTCTGCTTTCCCAGAGACGCAATCTCTCATGGTGCGCATCCTCGGCAGAGCCTGTTCCCGAAAAGGCAAACGTCCGGCTCCTTGTCCCACACGGAAGGTGGCAGCCCGGAAAGCTCTTGCTGGTCTTCACCTTCCCCGTGCAGCCTATTCACAGGCACAACAGGTTTTGGGATCTGTGCTTGCCCAGAGAAGGAACATCTCACGGTGCGCATCCTCGGCAGAGCCTGTTCCCGAAAAGGCAAACGTCCGGCTCCTTGTCCCACACGGAAGGTGGCAGCCCGGAAAGCTGTTGCTGGTCTTCACCTTCCCCCTGCAGCCTATTCACAGGCACAACCGCACTGGGAATCTCTGCTTTCCCAAAGACGCAATCTCTCACGGTGCGCATCCTCGGCAGAGCCTGTTCCCGAAAAGGCAAACGTCCGGCTCCTTGTCCCACACGGAAGGTGGCAGCCCGGAAAGCTGTTGCTGGTCTTCACCTTCCCCCTGCAGCCTATTCACAGGCACAACCGCACTGGGAATCTCTGCTTTCCCAAAGACGCAATCTCTCACGGTGCGCATCCTCGGCAGAGCCTGTTCCCGAAAAGGCAAACGTCCGGCTCCTTGTCCCACACGGAAGGTGGCAGCCCTGAAAGCTCTTGCTGGTCTTCACCTTCCCCCTGCAGCCTATTCACAGGCACAACCGCACTGGGAATCTCTGCTTTCCCAAAGACGCAATCCCTCACGGTGCGCATCCTCGGCAGAGCCTGTTCCAGAACAGGCAAACGTCCGGCTCCTTGTCCCACACGGAAGGTGGCAGCCCTGAAAGCTCTTGCTGGTCTTCACCTTCCCCCTGCAGCCTATTCACAGGCACAACAGGTTTTGGGATCTCTGCTTTCCCAGAGAAGGAACATCGCACGGTGCGCATCCTCGGCAGAGCCTGTTCCCGAAAAGGCAAACGTCCGGCTCCTTGTCCCACACGGAAGGTGGCAGCCCTGAAAGCTGTTGCTGGTCTTCACCTTCCCCCTGCAGCCTATTCACAGGCACAACCGCACTGGGAATCTCTGCTTTCCCAGAGACGCAATCTCTCACGGTGCGCATCCTCGGCAGAGCCTGTTCCCGAAAAGGCAAACGTCCGGCTCCTTGTCCCACATGGAAGGTGGCAGCCCTGAAAGCTCTTGCTGGTCTTCACCTTCCCCATGCAGCCTATTCACAGGCACAACCGCACTGGGAATCTCTGCTTTCCCAAAGACGCAATCCCTCACGGTGCGCATCCTCGGCAGAGCCTGTTCCCGAAAAGGCAAACGTCCGGCTCCTTGTCCCACACGGAAGGTGGCAGCCCGGAAAGCTCTTGCTGGTCTTCACCTTCCCCCTGCAGCCTATTCACAGGCACAACAGGTTTTGGGATCTGTGCTTGCCCAGAGAAGGAACATCTCACGGTGCGCATCCTCGGCAGAGCCTGTTCCCGAAAAGGCAAACGTCCGGCTCCTTGTCCCACACGGAAGGTGGCAGCCCTGAAAGCTGTTGCTGGTCTTCACCTTCCCCCTGCAGCCTATTCACAGGCACAACCGCACTGGGAATCTCTGCTTTCCCAAAGACGCAATCCCTCACGGTGCGCATCCTCGGCAGAGCTTGTTCCCAAAAAGGCAAAGGTCCGGCTCCTTGTCCCACACAGAAGGTGGCAGCCCTGAAAGCTCTTGCTGGTCTTCACCTTCCCCCTGCAGCCTAGTCACAGGCACAACAGGTTTTGGGATCTGTGCTTGCCCAGAGAAGGAACATCTCACGGTGCGCATCCTCGGCAGAGCCTGTTCCCGAAAAGGCAAACGTCCGGCTCCTTGTCCCACACGGAAGGTGGCAGCCCTGAAAGCTGTTGCTGGTCTTCACCTTCCCCCTGCAGCCTATTCACAGGCACAACAGGTTTTGGGATCTGTGCTTGCCCCAAGACGCAGTCCCTCACGGTGCGCATCCTCGGCAGAGCCTGTTCCCGAAAAGGCAAACGTCCGGCTCCTTGTCCCACACGGAAGGTGGCAGCCCTGAAAGCTCTTGCTGGTCTTCACCTTCCCCCTGCAGCCTATTCACAGGCACAACAGGTTTTGGGATCTCTGCTTTCCCAGAGACGCAATCCCTCACGGTGCGCATCCTCGGCAGAGCCTGTTCCCGAAAAGGCAAACGTCCGGCTCCTTGTCCCACACGGAAGGTGGCAGCCCGGAAAGCTCTTGCTGGTCTTCACCTTCCCCCTGCAGCCTATTCACAGGCACAACAGGTTTTGGGATCTCTGCTTGCCCAGAGAAGGAACATCTCACGGTGCGCATCCTCGGCAGAGCCTGTTCCCGAAAAGGCAAACGTCCGGCTCCTTGTCCCACACGGAAGGTGGCAGCCCGGAAAGCTCTTGCTGGTCTTCACCTTCCCCCTGCAGCCTATTCACAGGCACAACAGGTTTGGGGATCTGTGCTTGCCCAGAGAAGGAACATCTCACGGTGCGCATCCTCGGCAGAGCCTGTTCCCGAAAAGGCAAACGTCCGGCTCCTTGTCCCACACGGAAGGTGGCAGCCCTGAAAGCTCTTGCTGCTCTTCACCTTCCCCCTGCAGCCTATTCACAGGCACAACAGGTTTTGGGATCTCTGCTTGCCCAGAGAAGGAACATCTCACGGTGCGCATCCTCGGCAGAGCCTGTTCCCGAAAAGGCAAACGTCCGGCTCCTTGTCCCACACGGAAGGTGGCAGCCCTGAAAGCTCTTGCTGGTCTTCACCTTCCCCCTGCAGCCTATTCACAGGCACAACCGCACTGGGAATCTCTGCTTTCCCAAAGACGCAATCCCTCACGGTGCGCATCCTCGGCAGAGCCTGTTCCCGAAAAGGCAAACGTCCGGCTCCTTGTCCCACACGGAAGGTGGCAGCCCGGAAAGCTCTTGCTGGTCTTCACCTTCCCCCTGCAGCCTATTCACAGGCACAACCGCACTGGGAATCTCTGCTTTCCCAAAGACGCAATCCCTCACGGTGCGCATCCTCGGCAGAGCCTGTTCCCGAAAAGGCAAACGTCCGGCTCCTTGTCCCACACGGAAGGTGGCAGCCCGGAAAGCTCTTGCTGGTCTTCACCTTCCCCCTGCAGCCTATTCACAGGCACAACAGGTTTTGGGATCTCTGCTTCCCCAGAGAAGGAACATCTCACGGTGCGCATCCTCGGCAGAGCTTGTTCCCGAAAAGGCAAACGTCCGGCTCCTTGTCCCACACGGAAGGTGGCAGCCCTGAAAGCTGTTGCTGGTCTTCACCTTCCCCCTGCAGCCTATTCACAGGCAAAACCGCACTGGGAATCTCTGCTTTCCCAAAGACGCAATCTCTCACGGTGCGCATCCTCGGCAGAGCTTGTTCCCGAAAAGGCAAACGTCCGGCTCCTTGTCCCACACGGAAGGTGGCAGCCCTGAAAGCTGTTGCTGGTCTTCAGCTTCCCCCTGCAGCCTATTCACAGGCACAACAGGTTTGGGGATCTGTGCTTGCCCAGAGAAGGAACATCTCACGGTGCGCATCCTCGGCAGAGCCTGTTCCCGAAAAGGCAAACGTCCGGCTCCTTGTCCCACACGGAAGGTGGCAGCCCGGAAAGCTGTTGCTGGTCTTCACCTTCCCCCTGCAGCCTATTCACAGGCACAACAGGTTTTGGGATCTCTGCTTGCCCAGAGAAGGAACATCTCACGGTGCGCATCCTCGGCAGAGCTTGTTCCCAAAAAGGCAAACGTCCGGCTCCTTGTCCCACACGGAAGGTGGCAGCCCGGGAAGCTGTTGCTGGTCTTCACCTTCCCCCTGCAGCCTATTCACAGGCACAACAGGTTTTGGGATCTGTGCTTGCCCAGAGAAGGAACATCTCACGGTGCGCATCCTCGGCAGAGCCTGTTCCCGAAAAGGCAAACGTCCGGCTCCCTGTCCCACACGGAAGGTGGCAGCCCTGAAAGCTCTTGCTGGTCTTCACCTTCCCCGTGCAGCCTATTCACAGGCACAACAGGTTTTGGGATCTCTGCTTGCCCAGAGAAGGAACATCTCACGGTGCGCATCCTCGGCACAGCCTGTTCCCGAAAAGGCAAACGTCCGGCTCCTTGTCCCACACGGAAGGTGGCAGCCCGGAAAGCTCTTGCTGGTCTTCACCTTCCCCCTGCAGCCTATTCACAGGCACAACAGGTTTTGGGATCTCTGCTTGCCCAGAGAAGGAACATCTCACGGTGCGCATCCTCGGCAGAGCCTGTTCCCGAAAAGGCAAACGTCCGGCTCCTTGTCCCACACGGAAGGTGGCAGCCCTGAAAGCTCTTGCTGGTCTTCACCTTCCCCCTGCAGCCTATTCACAGGCACAAACGCACTGGGAATCTCTGCTTTCCCAAAGACGCAATCCCTCACGGTGCGCATCCTCGGCAGAGCCTGTTCCCAAAAAGGCAAACGTCCGGCTCCTTGTCCCACACGGAAGGTGGCAGCCCGGAAAGCTCTTGCTGGTCTTCACCTTCCCCCTGCAGCCTATTCACAGGCACAACAGGTTTTGGGATCTCTGCTTGCCCAGAGAAGGAACATCTCACGGTGCGCATCCTCGGCAGAGCCTGTTCCCGAAAAGGCAAACGTCCGGCTCCTTGTCCCACACGGAAGGTGGCAGCCCGGAAAGCTCTTGCTGGTCTTCACCTTCCCCCTGCAGCCTATTCACAGGCACAACAGGTTTGGGGATCTGTGCTTGCCCAGAGAAGGAACATCTCACGGTGCGCATCCTCGGCAGAGCCTGTTCCCGAAAAGGCAAACGTCCGGCTCCTTGTCCCACACGGAAGGTGGCAGCCCTGAAAGCTGTTGCTGGTCTTCACCTTCCCCCTGCAGCCTATTCACAGGCACAACAGGTTTTGGGATCTGTGCTTGCCCCAAGACGCAATCCCTCACGGTGCGCATCCTCGGCAGAGCCTGTTCCCGAAAAGGCAAACGTCCGGCTCCTTGTCCCACACGGAAGGTGGCAGCCCTGAAAGCTCTTGCTGGTCTTCACCTTCCCTGTGCAGCCTATTCACAGGCACAACAGGTTTTGGGATCTCTGCTTTCCCAGAGACGCAATCTCTCATGGTGCGCATCCTCGGCAGAGCCTGTTCCCGAAAAGGCAAACGTCCGGCTCCTTGTCCCACACGGAAGGTGGCAGCCCGGAAAGCTCTTGCTGGTCTTCACCTTCCCCGTGCAGCCTATTCACAGGCACAACAGGTTTTGGGATCTGTGCTTGCCCAGAGAAGGAACATCTCACGGTGCGCATCCTCGGCAGAGCCTGTTCCCGAAAAGGCAAACGTCCGGCTCCTTGTCCCACACGGAAGGTGGCAGCCCGGAAACCTCTTGCTGGTCTTCACCTTCCCCCTGCAGCCTATTCACAGGCACAACCGCACTGGGAATCTCTGCTTTCCCAAAGACACAATCTCTCACGGTGCGCATCCTCGCCAGAGCCTGTTCCCGAAAAGGCAAACGTCCGGCTCCTTGTCCCACACGGAAGGTGGCAGCCCGGAAAGCTCTTGCTGGTCTTCACCTTCCCCCTGCAGCCTATTCACAGGCACAACAGGTTTTGGGATCTCTGCTTTCCCAAAGACGCAATCCCTCACGGTGCGCATCCTCGGCAGAGCCTGTTCCCGAAAAGGCAAACGTCCGGCTCCTTGTCCCACACGGAAGGTGGCAGCCCGGAAAGCTCTTGCTGGTCTTCACCTTCCCCCTGCAGCCTATTCACAGGCACAACAGGTTTGGGGATCTGTGCTTGCCCAGAGAAGGAACATCTCACGGTGCGCATCCTCGGCAGAGCCTGTTCCCGAAAAGGCAAACGTCCGGCTCCTTGTCCCACACGGAAGGTGGCAGCCTGGAAAGCTCTTGCTGGTCTTCACCTTCCCCCTGCAGCCTATTCACAGGCACAACAGGTTTGGGGATCTGTGCTTGCCCAGAGAAGGAACATCTCACGGTGCGCATCCTCGGCAGAGCCTGTTCCCGAAAAGGCAAACATCCGGCTCCTTGTCCCACACGGAAGGTGGCAGCCCGGAAAGCTCTTGCTGGTCTTCACCTTCCCCCTGCAGCCTATTCACAGGCACAACAGGTTTTGGGATCTCTGCTTGCCCAGAGAAGGAACATCTCACGGTGCGCATCCTCGGCAGAGCCTGTTCCCGAAAAGGCAAACGTCCGGCTCCTTGTCCCACACGGAAGGTGGCAGCCCGGAAAGCTCTTGCTGGTCTTCACCTTCCCCCTGCAGCCTATTCACAGGCACAACCGCACTGGGAATCTCTGCTTTCCCAAAGACGCAATCCCTCACGGTGCGCATCCTCGGCAGAGCCTGTTCCCAAAAAGGCAAACGTCCGGCTCCTTGTCCCACACGGAAGGTGGCAGCCCGGAAAGCTCTTGCTGGTCTTCACCTTCCCCCTGCAGCCTATTCACAGGCACAACCGCACTGGGAATCTCTGCTTTCCCAAAGACGCAATCCCTCACGGTGCGCATCCTCGGCAGAGCCTGTTCCCAAAAAGGCAAACGTCCGGCTCCTTGTCCCACACGGAAGGTGGCAGCCCGGAAAGCTCTTGCTGGTCTTCACCTTCCCCCTGCAGCCTATTCACAGGCACAACAGGTTTTGGGATCTCTGCTTGCCCAGAGAAGGAACATCTCACGGTGCGCATCCTCGGCAGAGCTTGTTCCCGAAAAGGCAAACGTCCGGCTCCTTGTCCCACACGGAAGGTGGCAGCCCTGAAAGCTCTTGCTGGTCTTCACCTTCCCCCTGCAGCCTATTCACAGGCAAAACCGCACTGGGAATCTCTGCTTTCCCAAAGACGCAATCTCTCACGGTGCGCATCCTCGGCAGAGCTTGTTCCCGAAAAGGCAAACGTCCGGCTCCTTGTCCCACACGGAAGGTGGCAGCCCAGAAAGCTGTTGCTGGTCTTCAGCTTCCCCCTGCAGCCTATTCACAGGCACAACAGGTTTGGGGATCTGTGCTTGCCCAGAGAAGGAACATCTCACGGTGCGCATCCTCGGCAGAGCCTGTTCCCGAAAAGGCAAACGTCCGGCTCCTTGTCCCACACGGAAGGTGGCAGCCCGGAAAGCTGTTGCTGGTCTTCACCTTCCCCCTGCAGCCTATTCACAGGCACAACAGGTTTTGGGATCTCTGCTTGCCCAGAGAAGGAACATCTCACGGTGCGCATCCTCGGCAGAGCTTGTTCCCAAAAAGGCAAACGTCCGGCTCCTTGTCCCACACGGAAGGTGGCAGCCCGGGAAGCTGTTGCTGGTCTTCACCTTCCCCCTGCAGCCTATTCACAGGCACAACAGGTTTGGGGATCTGTGCTTGCCCAGAGAAGGAACATCTCACGGTGCGCATCCTCGGCAGAGCCTGTTCCCGAAAAGGCAAACGTCCGGCTCCTTGTCCCACACGGAAGGTGGCAGCCCGGAAAGCTCTTGCTGGTCTTCACCTTCCCCCTGCAGCCTATTCACAGGCACAACAGGTTTTGGGATCTGTGCTTGCCCAGAGAAGGAACATCTCACGGTGCGCATCCTCGGCAGAGCCTGTTCCCGAAAAGGCAAACGTCCGGCTCCTTGTCCCACACGGAAGGTGGCAGCCCTGAAAGCTCTTGCTGGTCTTCACCTTCCCCCTGCAGCCTATTCACAGGCACAACCGCACTGGGAATCTCTGCTTTCCCAAAGACGCAATCCCTCACGGTGCGCATCCTCGGCAGAGCCTGTTCCCAAAAAGGCAAACGTCCGGCTCCTTGTCCCACACGGAAGGTGGCAGCCCGGAAAGCTGTTGCTGGTCTTCACCTTCCCCCTGCAGCCTATTCACAGGCACAACAGGTTTTGGGATCTCTGCTTGCCCAGAGAAGGAACATCTCACGGTGCGCATCCTCGGCAGAGCCTGTTCCCGAAAAGGCAAACGTCCGGCTCCTTGTCCCACACGGAAGGTGGCAGCCCGGAAAGCTCTTGCTGGTCTTCACCTTCCCCCTGCAGCCTATTCACAGGCACAACAGGTTTGGGGATCTGTGCTTGCCCAGAGAAGGAACATCTCACGGTGCGCATCCTCGGCAGAGCCTGTTCCCGAAAAGGCAAACGTCTGGCTCCTTGTCCCACATGGAAGGTGGCAGCCCTGAAAGCTGTTGCTGGTCTTCACCTTCCCCCTGCAGCCTATTCACAGGCACAACAGGTTTGGGGATCTGTGCTTGCCCAGAGAAGGAACATCTCACGGTGCGCATCCTCGGCAGAGCCTGTTCCCGAAAAGGCAAACGTCCGGCTCCTTGTCCCACACGGAAGGTGGCAGCCCGGAAAGCTGTTGCTGGTCTTCACCTTCCCCCTGCAGCCTATTCACAGGCACAACAGGTATTAGGATCTCTGCTTGCCCAGAGAAGGAACATCTCACGGTGCGCATCCTCGGCAGAGCCTGTTCCCGAAAAGGCAAACATCCGGCTCCTTGTCCCACACGGAAGGTGGCAGCCCGGAAAGCTCTTGCTGGTCTTCACCTTCCCCCTGCAGCCTATTCACAGGCACAACAGGTTTTGGGATCTGTGCTTGCCCAGAGAAGGAACATCTCACGGTGCGCATCCTCGGCAGAGCCTGTTCCCGAAAAGGCAAACGTCCGGCTCCTTGTCCCACACGGAAGGTGGCAGCCCGGAAAGCTCTTGCTGGTCTTCACCTTCCCCCTGCAGCCTATTCACAGGCACAAACGCACTGGGAATCTCTGCTTTCCCAAAGACGCAATCCCTCACGGTGCGCATCCTCGCCAGAGCCTGTTCCCGAAAAGGCAAACGTCCGGCTCCTTGTCCCACATGGAAGGTGGCAGCCCTGAAAGCTCTTGCTGGTCTTCACCTTCCCCCTGCAGCCTATTCACAGGCACAACAGGTTTTGGGATCTGTGCTTGCCCAGAGAAGGAACATCTCACGGTGCGCATCCTCGGCAGAGCCTGTTCCCGAAAAGGCAAACGTCCGGCTCCTTGTCCCACACGGAAGGTGGCAGCCCGGAAAGCTGTTGCTGGTCTTCACCTTCCCCCTGCAGCCTATTCACAGGCACAACAGGTTTTGGGATCTCTGCTTGCCCAGAGACGCAATCTCTCACGGTGCGCATCCTCGGCAGAGCCTGTTCCAGAACAGGCAAACGTCCGGCTCCTTGTCCCACACGGAAGGTGGCAGCCCTGAAAGCTGTTGCTGGTCTTCACCTTCCCCCTGCAGCCTATTCACAGGCACAACCGCACTGGGAATCTCTGCTTTCCCAGAGACGCAATCTCTCACGGTGCGCATCCTCGGCAGAGCCTGTTCCCAAAAAGGCAAACGTCCGGCTCCTTGTCCCACACGGAAGGTGGCAGCCCTGAAAGCTCTTGCTGGTCTTCACCTTCCCCCTGCAGCCTATTCACAGGCACAAACGCACTGGGAATCTCTGCTTTCCCAAAGACGCAATCCCTCACGGTGCGCATCCTCGGCAGAGCCTGTTCCCAAAAAGGCAAACGTCCGGCTCCTTGTCCCACACGGAAGGTGGCAGCCCGGAAAGCTGTTGCTGGTCTTCACCTTCCCCCTGCAGCCTATTCACAGGCACAACAGGTTTTGGGATCTCTGCTTGCCCAGAGAAGGAACATCTCACGGTGCGCATCCTCGGCAGAGCCTGTTCCCGAAAAGGCAAACGTCCGGCTCCTTGTCCCACACGGAAGGTGGCAGCCCGGAAAGCTGTTGCTGGTCTTCACCTTCCCCCTGCAGCCTATTCACAGGCACAACAGGTTTGGGGATCTGTGCTTGCCCAGAGAAGGAACATCTCACGGTGCGCATCCTCGGCAGAGCCTGTTCCCGAAAAGGCAAACGTCCGGCTCCTTGTCCCACATGGAAGGTGGCAGCCCTGAAAGCTGTTGCTGGTCTTCACCTTCCCCCTGCAGCCTATTCACAGGCACAACAGGTTTTGGGATCTGTGCTTGCCCAGAGACGCAATCTCTCACGGTGCGCATCCTCGGCAGAGCCTGTTCCCGAAAAGGCAAACGTCCGGCTCCTTGTCCCACACGGAAGGTGGCAGCCCGGAAAGCTGTTGCTGGTCTTCACCTTCCCCCTGCAGCCTATTCACAGGCACAACAGGTATTAGGATCTCTGCTTGCCCAGAGAAGGAACATCTCACGGTGCGCATCCTCGGCAGAGCCTGTTCCCGAAAAGGCAAACATCCGGCTCCTTGTCCCACACGGAAGGTGGCAGCCCGGAAAGCTCTTGCTGGTCTTCACCTTCCCCCTGCAGCCTATTCACAGGCACAACAGGTTTGGGGATCTGTGCTTGCCCAGAGAAGGAACATCTCACGGTGCGCATCCTCGGCAGAGCCTGTTCCCGAAAAGGCAAACGTCCGGCTCCTTGTCCCACACGGAAGGTGGCAGCCCGGAAAGCTCTTGCTGGTCTTCACCTTCCCCCTGCAGCCTATTCACAGGCACAACCGCACTGGGAATCTCTGCTTTCCCAAAGACGCAATCCCTCACGGTGCGCATCCTCGGCAGAGCCTGTTCCCGAAAAGGCAAACGTCCGGCTCCTTGTCCCACATGGAAGGTGGCAGCCCGGAAAGCTCTTGCTGGTCTTCACCTTCCCCCTGCAGCCTATTCACAGGCACAACAGGTTTTGGGATCTGTGCTTGCCCAGAGAAGGAACATCTCACGGTGCGCATCCTCGGCAGAGCTTGTTCCCGAAAAGGCAAACGTCCGGCTCCTTGTCCCACACGGAAGGTGGCAGCCCTGAAAGCTCTTGCTGGTCTTCACCTTCCCCGTGCAGCCTATTCACAGGCACAACAGGTTTTGGGATCTCTGCTTTCCCAGAGACGCAATCTCTCACGGTGAGCATCCTCGGCAGAGCCTGTTCCCGAAAAGGCAAACGTCCGGCTCCTTGTCCCACACGGAAGGTGGCAGCCCTGAAAGCTCTTGCTGGTCTTCACCTTCCTCCTGCAGCCTATTCACAGGCACAACCGCACTGGGAATCTCTGCTTTCCCAAAGACGCAAACTCTCACGATGCGCATCCTCGGCAGAGCCTGTTCCCGAAAAGGCAAACGTCCGGCTCCTTGTCCCACACGCAAGGTGGCAGCCCTGAAAGCTCTTGCTGGTCTTCACCTTCCCCGTGCAGCCTAGTCACAGGCACAACCGCACTGGGAATCTCTGCTTTCCCAAAGACGCAATCACGCTGCGCATCATCAGCAGTGCCTGTTCCCGAAAAGGCAAACATCCGGCTCCTTGTCCCACACGGAAGGTGGCGGCCCTGAAAGCTCTTGCTGGTCTTCACCTTCCCCCTGCAGCCTATTCACAGGCACAACAGGTTTTGGGATCTCTGCTTGCCCAGAGAAGGAACATCTCATGGTGCGCATCCTAGGCGGAGCCTGTTCCCGAAAAGGCAAACGTCCGGCTCCTTGTCCCACACGGAAGGTGGCAGCCCTGAAAGCTGTTGCTGGTCTTCACCTTCCCCCTGCAGCCTATTCACAGGCACAACCGCACTGGGAATCTCTGCTTTCCCAAAGACGCAATCACGCTGCGCATCCTCGGCAGTGCCTGTTGCCAAAAAGGCAAACGTCCGGCTCGTTGTCCCACACGGAAGGTGGCAGCCCTGAAAGCTGTTGCTGGTCTTCACCTTCCCCGTGCAGCCTATTCACAGGCGCAACCGCACTGGGGATCTCTGCGTTCCCAGGAATGGTACATCTCATGACACTCTTTTTCTGCAGAACCTGTTCCCGAAAAGGCAAACGTCCGGCTCCTTGTCCCACACGGAAGGTGCCAGCCCTGAAAGCTCTTGCTGGTCTTCACCTTCCCCCTGCAGCCTATTCACAGGCACAACCGCACTGGGAATCTCTGCTTTCCCAAAGACGCAATCCCTCACGGTGCGCATCCTCGGCAGAGCCTGTTCCCAAAAAGGCAAACGTCCGGCTCCTTGTCCCACACGGAAGGTGGCAGCCCGGAAAGCTGTTGCTGGTCTTCACCTTCCCCCTGCAGCCTATTCACAGGCACAACAGGTTTTGGGATCTCTGCTTGCCCAGAGAAGGAACATCTCACGGTGCGCATCCTCGGCAGAGCCTGTTGCCGAAAAGGCAAACGTCCGGCTCCTTGTCCCACACGGAAGGTGGCAGCCCTGAAAGCTGTTGCTGGTCTTCACCTTCCCCCTGCAGCCTATTCACAGGCAAAACCGCACTGGGAATCTCTGCTTTCCCAAAGACGCAATCTCTCACGGTGCGCATCCTCGGCAGAGCTTGTTCCCGAAAAGGCAAACGTCCGGCTCCTTGTCCCACACGGAAGGTGGCAGCCCAGAAAGCTGTTGCTGGTCTTCAGCTTCCCCCTGCAGCCTATTCACAGGCACAACAGGTTTGGGGATCTGTGCTTGCCCAGAGAAGGAACATCTCACGGTGCGCATCCTCGGCAGAGCCTGTTCCCGAAAAGGCAAACGTCCGGCTCCTTGTCCCACACGGAAGGTGGCAGCCCTGAAAGCTGTTGCTGGTCTTCACCTTCCCCCTGCAGCCTATTCACAGGCACAACAGGTTTTGGGATCTCTGCTTGCCCAGAGAAGGAACATCTCACGGTGCGCATCCTCGGCAGAGCTTGTTCCCGAAAAGGCAAACGTCCGGCTCCTTGTCCCACACGGAAGGTGGCAGCCCGGAAAGCTCTTGCTGGTCTTCACCTTCCCCCTGCAGCCTATTCACAGGCACAACAGGTTTTGGGATCTGTGCTTGCCCAGAGAAGGAACATCTCACGGTGCGCATCCTCGGCAGAGCCTGTTCCCGAAAAGGCAAACGTCCGGCTCCTTGTCCCACACGGAAGGTGGCAGCCCTGAAAGCTCTTACTGGTCTTCACCTTCCCCCTGCAGCCTATTCACAGGCACAACAGGTTTTGGGATCTGTGCTTGCCCAGAGAAGGAACATCTCACGGTGCGCATCCTCGGCAGAGCCTGTTCCCGAAAAGGCAAACGTCCGGCTCCTTGTCCCACACGGAAGGTGGCAGCCCTGAAAGCTCTTGCTGGTCTTCACCTTCCCCCTGCAGCCTATTCACAGGCACAAACGCACTGGGAATCTCTGCTTTCCCAAAGACGCAATCCCTCACGGTGCGCATCCTCGGCAGAGCCTGTTCCCAAAAAGGCAAACGTCCGGCTCCTTGTCCCACACGGAAGGTGGCAGCCCGGAAAGCTGTTGCTGGTCTTCACCTTCCCCCTGCAGCCTATTCACAGGCACAACAGGTTTTGGGATCTCTGCTTGCCCAGAGAAGGAACATCTCACGGTGCGCATCCTCGGCAGAGCCTGTTCCCGAAAAGGCAAACGTCCGGCTCCTTGTCCCACACGGAAGGTGGCAGCCCGGAAAGCTCTTGCTGGTCTTCACCTTCCCCCTGCAGCCTATTCACAGGCACAACAGGTTTGGGGATCTGTGCTTGCCCAGAGAAGGAACATCTCACGGTGCGCATCCTCGGCAGAGCCTGTTCCCGAAAAGGCAAACGTCCAGCTCCTTGTCCCACATGGAAGGTGGCAGCCCTGAAAGCTGTTGCTGGTCTTCACCTTCCCCCTGCAGCCTATTCACAGGCACAACAGGTTTTGGGATCTGTGCTTGCCCAGAGACGCAATCTCTCACGGTGCGCATCCTCGGCAGAGCCTGTTCCCGAAAAGGCAAACGTCCGGCTCCTTGTCCCACACGGAAGGTGGCAGCCCTGAAAGCTCTTGCTGGTCTTCACCTTCCCCCTGCAGCCTATTCACAGGCACAACAGGTATTAGGATCTCTGCTTGCCCAGAGAAGGAACATCTCACGGTGCGCATCCTCGGCAGAGCCTGTTCCCGAAAAGGCAAACATCCGGCTCCTTGTCCCACACGGAAGGTGGCAGCCCGGAAAGCTCTTGCTGGTCTTCACCTTCCCCCTTGCAGCCTATTCACAGGCACAAGAGGTTTTGGGATCCCTGCTTTCCCAGAGACGCAATCTCTCATGGTGCGCATCCTCGGCAGAGCCTGTTCCCGAAAAGGCAAACGTCCGGCTCCTTGTCCCACACGGAAGGTGGCAGCCCTGAAAGCTGTTGCTGGTCTTCACCTTCCCCCTGCAGCCTATTCACAGGCACAACCGCACTGGGAATCTCTGCTTTCCCAAAGACGCAATCCCTCACGGTGCGCATCCTCGGCAGAGCCTGTTCCCGAAAAGGCAAACGTCCGGCTCCTTGTCCCACACGGAAGGTGGCAGCCCTGAAAGCTCTTGCTGGTCTTCACCTTCCCCCTGCAGCCTATTCACAGGCACAACAGGTTTTGGGATCTGTGCTTGCCCAGAGAAGGAACATCTCACGGTGCGCATCCTCGGCAGAGCCTGTTCCCGAAAAGGCAAACGTCCGGCTCCTTGTCCCACACGGAAGGTGGCAGCCCGGAAAGCTCTTGCTGGTCTTCACCTTCCCCCTGCAGCCTATTCACAGGCACAACAGGTTTTGGGATCTCTGCTTGCCCAGAGACGCAATCTCTCACGGTGCGCATCCTCGGCAGAGACTGTTCCAGAACAGGCAAACGTCCGGCTCCTTGTCCCACACGGAAGGTGGCAGCCCTGAAAGCTGTTGCTGGTCTTCACCTTCCCCCTGCAGCCTATTCACAGGCACAACCGCACTGGGAATCTCTGCTTTCCCAGAGACGCAATCTCTCACGGTGCGCATCCTCGGCAGAGCCTGTTCCCAAAAAGGCAAACGTCCGGCTCCTTGTCCCACACGGAAGGTGGCAGCCCGGAAAGCTCTTGCTGGTCTTCACCTTCCCCCTGCAGCCTATTCACAGGCACAACAGGTTTTGGGATCTCTGCTTTCGCAGAGACGCAATCTCTCACGGTGCGCATCCTCGGCAGAGCCTGTTCCCGAAAAGGCAAACGGCCGGCTCCTTGTCCCACACGGAAGGTGGCAGCCCGGAAAGCTGTTGCTGGTCTTCACCTTCCCCCTGCAGCCTATTCACAGGCACAACAGGTTTTGGGATCTCTGCTTGCCCAGAGAAGGAACATCTCACGGTGCGCATCCTCGGCAGAGCCTGTTCCCGAAAAGGCAAACGTCCGGCTCCTTGTCCCACACGGAAGGTGGCAGCCCGGAAAGCTCTTGCTGGTCTTCACCTTCCCCCTGCAGCCTATTCACAGGCACAAACGCACTGGGAATCTCTGCTTTCCCAAAGACACAATCTCTCACGGTGCGCATCCTCGCCAGAGCCTGTTCCCGAAAAGGCAAACGTCCGGCTCCTTGTCCCACACGGAAGGTGGCAGCCCTGAAAGCTCTTGCTGGTCTTCACCTTCCCCGTGCAGCCTATTCACAGGCACAACAGGTTTTGGGATCTCTGCTTTCCCAGAGACGCAATCTCTCACGGTGAGCATCCTCGGCAGAGCCTGTTCCCAAAAAGGCAAACGTCCGGCTCCTTGTCCCACACGGAAGGTGGCAGCCCTGAAAGCTCTTGCTGGTCTTCACCTTCCCCCTGCAGCCTATTCACAGGCACAACAGGTTTTGGGATCTCTGCTTGCCCAGAGACGCAATCTCTCATGGTGCGCATCCTCGGCAGAGCCTGTTCCCGAACAGGCAAACGGCCGGCTCCTTGTCCCACACGGAAGGTGGCAGCCCTGAAAGCTGTTGCTGGTCTTCACCTTCCCCCTGCAGCCTATTCACAGGCACAACAGGTTTTGGGAATCTGTGCTTGCCCAGAGAAGGAACATCTCACGGTGCGCATCCTCGGCAGAGCCTGTTGCCGAAAAGGCAAACGTCCGGCTCCTTGTCCCACACGGAAGGTGGCAGCCCTGAAAGCTCTTGCTGGTCTTCACCTTCCCCCTGCAGCCTATTCACAGGCACAACCGCACTGGGAATCTCTGCTTTCCCAAAGACACAATCTCTCACGGTGCGCATCCTTGGCAGAGCCTGTTCCCGAAAAGGCAAACGTCCGGCTCCTTGTCCCACACGGAAGGTGGCAGCCCGGAAAGCTCTTGCTGGTCTTCACCTTCCCCCTGCAGCCTATTCACAGGCACAACAGGTTTTGGGATCTGTGCTTGCCCAGAGAAGGAACATCTCACGGTGCGCATCCTCGGCAGAGCTTGTTCCCGAAAAGGCAAACGTCCGGCTCCTTGTCCCACACGGAAGGTGGCAGCCCTGAAAGCTCTTGCTGGTCTTCACCTTCCCTGTGCAGCCTATTCACAGGCACAACAGGTTTTGGGATCTCTGCTTTCCCAGAGACGCAATCTCTCACGGTGAGCATCCTCGGCAGAGCCTGTTCCCGAAAAGGCAAACGTCCGGCTCCTTGTCCCACACGGAAGGTGGCAGCCCGGAAAGCTCTTGCTGGTCTTCACCTTCCTCCTGCAGCCTATTCACAGGCACAACCGCACTGGGAATCTCTGCTTTCCCAAAGACGCAAACTCTCATGGTGCGCATCCTCGGCAGAGCCTGTTCCCGAAAAGGCAAACGTCCGGCTCCTTGTCCCACACGCAAGGTGGCAGCCCTGAAAGCTCTTGCTGGTCTTCACCTTCCCCGTGCAGCCTATTCACAGGCACAACCGCACTGGGAATCTCTGCTTTCCCAAAGACGCAATCACGCTGCGCATCATCAGCAGTGCCTGTTCCCGAAAAGGCAAACATCCGGCTCCTTGTCCCACACGGAAGGTGGCAGCCCGGAAAGCTCTTGCTGGTCTTCACCTTCCCCGTGCAGCCTATTCACAGGCACAACAGGTTTTGGGATCTCTGCTTGCCCAGAGAAGGAACATCTCATGGTGCGCATCCTCGGCGGAGCCTGTTCCCGAAAAGGCAAACGTCCGGCTCCTTGTCCCACACGGAAGGTGGCAGCCCTGAAAGCTGTTGCTGGTCTTCACCTTCCCCGTGCAGCCTATTCACAGGCACAACCGCACTGGGAATCTCTGCTTTCCCAAAGACGCAATCACGCTGCGCATCCTCGGCAGTGCCTGTTGCCAAAAAGGCAAACGTCCGGCTCGTTGTCCCACACGGAAGGTGGCAGCCCTGAAAGCTGTTGCTGGTCTTCACCTTCCCCGTGCAGCCTATTCACAGGCGCAACCGCACTGGGGATCTCTGCGTTCCCAGGAATGGTACATCTCATGGCACTCTTTTTCTGCAGAACCTGTTCCCGAAAAGGCAAACGTCCGGCTCCTTGTCCCACACGGAAGGTGCCAGCCCTGAAAGCTCTTGCTGGTCTTCACCGTCCCTTGGCTGTCTATTCACAGGTAAAATCACCCTGGGGTTCAGTGCTTTTCCTTAGACCTGGCAGTTCAAAAAACTTTTAGTTTGCTGATGTTAAAGAGCATTTATGTTGCTATTGCAAAAAATAGATGTTGCAATACTTTGAGGTTGCTATTGCAAAACTTTGAAGTTGCTCTTGCAAAGCGTTCGGTTGGCTATTGCAAAACATTGATGTTGGTATTGCAAAAGACATTGAGGTTGGTATTGCAAAACACGTTGTGGTTCCTATTGTAAAACCTCTTGAGGTTGATATTGCATAATGTGTTGGTGTTGCTATTGCAAAAAATATTGAGGTTGCTATTGCAAAACATGTTATTTTTGCTATTGCAAAACACATCAAGGTTGCTACTGCACGACATTGAGGTGGTATTGCAAAACACATTATTTTTTGCTATTGCAAAACACATCAAGGTTGCTACTGCACGACATTGAGGTTGCTATTGCAAACCACATTGAGGTGGTATTGCAAAACACTGTGAGGTTGCTATTGCAAAACACTTTGAGGTTACTATTGCAAAATACATTCAGTTTGATATTGCAAAACGTTGAGGTTGGTATTGCAAAACACATGGAGATTGCTATTAAAAAACACATTTAGGTTCAAGTTGCAAAACATTGTGGTTGCTATTGCAAATCACACTGAGGTTGTTATTGTAAATCCGTGAGGTTACTATTGCAAAACTTTTAGGTTGCTCTTGCAAAATGTTGTGTTGGCTATTGCAAAATATGGTGAGGTTGCTATTGCAAAACGTTGATGTTGCTATTGAAAACCACACTGAGGTTGGTATTGCAAAACACATCAAGATTGCTATTGCAAAACATTGAGGTTGCTGTTGCAAAACAATGTTGAGATTGCTCTTGCAAACTTTGAGTTTCCGATTGCAAAAAAATTTTGAGGACACTATTGAAAAACACATTGAGTTTGGTATTGCAAAACGTTTAGGTTTCTATTGCAAAACAACATTGAGGTTGCTGTTGCAAAAAATGTTGAGTTTGCTATTGCGAAACATTGAGCTTTGTATTGCAAAACATGTTGATACTGCTATTGCAAAAGACGATGAGGTTGCTATTGCAAAACACGTTGAGGTGCTATTGCAAAACATCGAGGTTTCTCTTGCACAACACGTTCATTTGGCTCTTGCAAAACACTTTGAAGTTCCTATTGCAAAAACGTTGTGGTTGGTATTGCAAAACACGTTTAGGTTGCTATTGCAAAACGTGTGGAGGTTGCTATTGTGAACCACTTCAAGGTTGCTATTGCAAAACACATTGTGGTTGATATTGCAAAACACTTTGAGGTTGCTATTGTAAAAAACATTGAGGTTGAAATTGTAAAACACCTTTAGGATGCTACTGCAAAACTTTAAGGTTACTATTGCAAAACACATTGAGGTTGCTATTACAAAACACATTTAGGTTGATATTGCAAAACTCTGAGGTTGCTATTGCAAAACACTATGTTGACTTTGCTATTGCAAAACACATAGAGATTGCTACTGCAAAACTTTGAGGTTACTATTTGCGGCGCTTTCCCATCACAACAATCTAGGAGAAACGACGCATTGCCAGGGACTCGCCCTGGGGAGAAATGGACCAACACAGATACTGTGGATCAAGCGATTTCTCCGTTTAATTGCTGCGTAACACTTGGTTATATACCATAGCCATGCGCAAGCCATCTACTGATTGGTTAACATGTACTGTCCACGCGCCTAAAGCAATAGTTCGATTGGATAAGGTCTTCTGATCATGCGAACGATTCCTCCTGTCTTTGCCTTGCCAGGTGTACTGCTTTCGGTCACGTAGGCCCATCTTGTTTAGCTTTTTGTGCCTGTTTCATCAAACTTTGTAGCAACAGTTAGCCTTCCCTGGGTCCTTGAGGCCCGCTACTTGCAGGTGCCTCTGGCTCAGATTGAACAGCCCCATTGTGTCTCTTGTTGGCTATGTATCTATTTTTCTAATTATCCCACACTACTGAAAAACTTTTATGTTGCTCTTGCAAAATGTTGGGTTGGCTATTGCAAAACGTTGATGTTGCTATTGCAAAACACGTTATGTCTGCTATTGTAAAACACGTGATTCCTATTGCAAAACGCATTGAGGTTGCTATTGCAAACCGTGAGGTTGCTATTTTAAAATGTTGAGGTTGCTATTGCAAAACACTTTGAGGTTGCGGTTGCAAAATACTTGAGGTGCTATTGCAAAACATTGAGATTGCTGTTCAAAAACACGAGGTTGGTGTTGCAAACATTGAGGTTGCTATTGCAAAAAAATTTGAGGTTGCTACTGCAAGACATTGAGGTTGCTATTGCAAAACACATTGTGGTTGGTATTGTAAAACACTTTGAGGTTGATATTGCAAAATTCTCAGATTGCTATGGCAAAACATGTTGCGGTTTCTATTGCAAAATATTGAGGTTGTTATTGCAAAACATGTTGAGGTTGCTATCACAAAACATTGATTTTGCTATCTCCCGGTGAGACAGAGGAGAGCTCTACACAAAGCCCTCTGTCTCAAACACCCTTTTGATTGTGGTTTCTTAGCAATTGGAGTGCAGATGCTGACAAGCACTTTTACATTAAGAGTAGTTTCATCTCAGCAATTGAAATACCAGGACTGACCCCCTGACCAACACTTTTCCCAGAAATCCACTGCTGCTGAGCAGGGCTGACTCCTCAGCAGTGCAGTCAGTGGGCAGAGGTCCTGCTCCTCATGGCACATTCAGCTAGCATCAACGAGAGCTCCAGCTATGGAGCTGAACATACATCTCTTTGAAATTGAAAAGCTGTGGTGAGTATGTAGTATGAGAAATGGCTTTGATTTTTGTCGGAGAATAATGCCCTAACTTCTCGCTGTCCTTTCCTCCTTGTTCAGTGCTCCACACCTAGAGGCAGCAGATGTCTAATAGCAGCTCCATCACTGAGTTCCTCCTCGCTGTTGCCTCCTCCTCCTCCTGTTGCCTCCTACAGCATCCTGGTGCAAACTCCTCTCTGTTAGTGTTGCCTCCACTTGCCTCCTGTTTCATCCTATTATCTCCTCCTTTTTCTCTTTTTGTTGACTCCTGTTGCTGCCTCCTTCTTTTGTCTCTGGTGTCCTACTCTGTCATCCTCTTGTCTCCTCTTTCTTCCTTCTTCTGTGGCCTCCTATTGCCTCCTCCTCCTCCACTTGCCTCCTGTTGCCTCATCTGGCATCCTGTGGTCTCTTCCTTTTTCTCTTTCTGTTGCCTCCTCCTCCTTCTTGTCCTGCTCCTTCCTTTTGCCTCCTCCTCCTTCACCTGTGTCCATCTGTGTCCTCCTCCTGCCTCCAGAATTCTGCCCCCACTATTGCCTCCTGTTGCATCCTCCTCCTCCTCCTGTTTCCTACTCCTATTCCTCTTGCTGACCTTTGTCTCCTGGTACCTCTTCCTCCTAAGCCCCTCTTGCCTCCTTTTGCCTCTCTCCTTTGCTTCATCTCGTAAGCCTCCTCTCCTCAACTGTTGCCTTCTGCTGCCTCCTCTTGCCTCCACTTCCTCATCCTCCTCTTGTTTGCTCTGTCTTCCTCCTGCTCCTCCTCCTCCTTTCACTGCCTTCTCTTGACCCTTGGTATGTCCTCCTCCTCCTCCTTCCCCTCTTCCTCTTTTCTCCTCTTGCCTCCTGTTGCTACTTGTTTTGTCCTCGGCCTCCTCCTCCTCATGTTCCCTTCTCCTCCAGGAGGCAAGAGGAGATCCTGGGAGAGTGAAGGAAGAGCAGGCAGGGAAAGGCAGCAGGAGGCAAGAGGACGTGGAGACAGGAGGCAGGAGGAAGAGGAGGATGCAACAGGAGGCAACAGCAGTCAATATTAGGAGGAGGAGGAGAAGGCAAGAGCAGGATGAGGTGGAGGAGGGAATGGGAGGCAGGAGGATGCAAGAGCAGGAGGTGGAGGAGGAGGCAAGAGGAGGCAACAAGAAGCAAGAGGAGGCAAGAGGAAGAAAGAGAGGAGGGGGAGGAGGAGGAACAGAGGGGGAAGTAGGCAAGAGGAGGCCATATGAGCCAGATCGGCCAGCAGGAGGCGAAGAGAGGAAAGTGGAGGAGGAGTAAGAGGCAAGAGGAGGTAAGAGGAGGCAAGAGGATGATGAGGCAAAAGGAGGCCAAAGGAGGAGGAAGAGAAGGAGAAGGAAATTGGAGGCAGCAGGAGGCAAGACGAGAACAGCAAAGCAGGTGGAGAAGGAGGCACTAAAAGGCCAGTGGAGCCCCTAGAAGGAGGAAGACACCTTTTCCTTTTGCCTCCTGTTGCCTGCTGTTGCCTCCTCCCTCGTCATGTTGTGTCCTGTTTCTCCTCTTGCCTTCACCGATTCTTCCATCCTTCTCCACCTCCTCCTCGTCCTCCTCCATTACCTGTTTTATCCTGTTTCCTCTTCATGCATCTTATGGCATACCGTTGCCACCTCCTGTTTTGCTTCCTCTTGCCTCCTTTTGCCTCCTGCTTTACCTCTGGTGTCCTCCTGTGTCCCCTCTTGGCTCAAGTTTGTCTTACTTCTTTGCCTTCTGTTGCCTCCTGCAGCATCCTGTTGCCTCCTCCTCCTTTTCTTGTTGATTTGATTTGTGGTAAATTAAATTGATTTTGTTTCTTCCTCAAGTTGAGTCTGTTTTTTGCCCGTGACCATAAGTGGTGAGTGATCCCTCCCAGTCCTTATCTTGACCCATGCACCTGCCTTTTTATTTCTCCTTATCCCACCAGGGGCAAGTGGGAGTGAATGAGCAGCTGCATGGTGCTTTGATACCAGCTGGGCTTAAACCATGACAGCCTCCTGGTACCTCTTCCTCCTAAGACCCTCTTGCCTCCTGTTGCCTCTCTCCTTTGCTCCATCCTGTAGGCCTCCTCTCCTCAACTCTTGCCTTCTGCTGCCTCCTCTTGCCTCCACTTCTTCATCCTCCTCTTGTCTCCTCTTGCTTCCTCCTCCTCCTCCTCCTTCCCCTCTTGGTCTTTTCTCCTCTTGCCTCCTTTTGCCACTTGTTTTTTCCTGTTGCCTCCTCCTCCTCTTCACTCCTCCTCTTACTCTTGCATCATGTTGCATCCTCCTCTGTGCATCCTGTTGCCTCTTACTGCCCCTAATGCCTACTCCTCCACCTCCTCCAGATTTGTACTCTTGCCTCCTCTTGTCTCCTTCTCCTCTTCCTTATATTGTCTCCTCTTGCCTCCTCTTGTCTTCTACTTCACCTGCTCATCATCAACATCCTCCTGTTGCTTTCTCTTACCTCCTTTTTACTCCTCGTGCATGTACCTCCTTTTGCTTCCTTCTCCTCCTGTTGCTTCCTGTCCCCTTCTCCTCCTCCTCCTCCTCTGTTTGCCTCTTTTTCATGTCCTTTTTCCTTGTCCTCTTGTTTCCTCCTGTGCTCTCCTTTTCCTGTTGCCTCTTATTGTCTCCTCCTTCTGTTTCCTCCACCAGCTTTCTCCTGCTCCTCCTCATCTATTTCTCCATTTGCCTACTCTTGCGTCCTGTTTTTATTCAATCCTACTCATGTTGCCTCTGGTCTCCTCATTCTTCCATTTCCTCCTCCTCCTTATCCTCCTCATGTTATGTCTTCCTTCTGTTGCCACCTTTTTCCTTCCATTGTCTCTTGTTTCCTCCTCTTGCCTTCTTCTCTTTCTCCTCCTGTTGCCTCTTGTTGGTTCCTTTTCCCTTATCTCCTGTGTGCTGCTTTGTCCTTCTGTTGACTCCTCTTTTTCCTTCTCCTATTGACTCCTGTTGACTTATTGCCTCTTCCTCCTCCTCCTGTTGCCTCCTCCTGCCTCTTGTTTCATCCTGTTGCCTCCTTTTTCTGTTTTTCTTGCCCCCTCTGGCCCCCTTCTCCTTGTCCTCCTGTGGCCTCCTGTTGCCTCCTGGCTTTTTATAGAAAGAGCACTGTCTGTAAATCAAGCATTTACAAGTCCTAAGGGGGCAACTTGGACTGGAACTGCTACAGGACAGTGAGATCTGTGACAGCCCTGTGGCCAGGGATGCCTCCACCATTGTCTGCTTCTGCTGAGGACTGAGGCAGTGACTCATATTCTTTTATATGGGTTTCAAGTCCAGATTAGGATTCTTGTACTGAGACAGCAAACCACGTACTCAGATTTGACCTGATCTGCAGAGGGTCCAGGTAATTAGGAAACATAAGTTAAGTTACATTAGGATCCAGGTGATTAGAAATTATAAGTTCAGTTGTATTATAAATTCTGTATTCTGCTACTTATAAACTGTTCTACATTGATTCTGCTTGTAGAAATCCTGTGCTATTCTACTCATAAATTTGACGCTGTACTAGTTATAGTATCCTGTTAAGAAAAGAAAGCTTAATTATAACTATGATTTAGTGCCATAATCATTCTGGCAAGAATTCCTAAAAGAACCTGTCTTTCCCCTTAGTCTCGGGTGACACTCTTGCACACAGTTCTCCACAATGTGGCATGGGAAGGAGGTGGCTCATGATAGCTGCTTGTAGTTCAGCAGCTCAAACTTGACATCATCTGCAAAGAGGAGGAATGTCATCACTGCCACAGCAGGTACAATTTCCAGGGAAGATTCATAGCAAAGTTCTAGAGAAAAGGTCGTTTACAGAAACAGCTTTTGCAGAGTCAGTTGTTTTGCAGGAGCTCAAGCTGTCCCCTGACCTTTGGTGGTAATTGTCTACTTCTCCCAGCCCTTTACAAGGAACAGGAAGCACACAAGCCACGATCCCCAAGACCTGGAGGGGGAAAGCAGAGGGCACCTGCTTCCTTCTCCCCAGGGATAATCACTGTGGGGAACGTGAGCTCCCGCAGCCATCATTCGTCAATGTCCAGCTGGAAGATGGGTCTGTGAACCACAAATATGAGTCATTTGCCATGGAATTGCTCTTGGACCACAGCAAAGATCCTGAGGTTCCTGAGTCCTGCAACGAGGACATGCTGCCCAGGGAAAAGACAAAAAGGCTGATGAGACAATATATTAGAGATAGGAAAAGTGAAAGCTTTTGAAAAAAAAACCCCATGTTCTCAATTTTTTTCTTTCACCTCCTTAAAATATTTGCTGACATCTCTTGGCTAGAGAAGATCCCAGGCATTTCCACATGTGGAATACCTGTAAGACTTATTCCCGTGGATTATCTTTGGCACAGACCCAGCATTATCCCCTGTCTCTCTGCTTGGTCTCTCCACTGACCGCAGGGAAGAGTGAAGCCCTGTGGGGTGCTGAATACCTTCTCAGACTGGATCTCAACTTGGTTTTTCTCTAGGTTTGCCAAGAAGCTGCTCCAGGTACACGAGGTGGTCTCAGAGTGCTGCTATGATGCTCAGGGAAGGATCGCTCCTCAGGGCCCAGGCTCTCAGGAAGACTGAAGCCCTACAGGGTGAGGGGGACCAGGATGCCAGCCCACCTTGTCCAGCTTCAGCTGTCCCAGCATGTAATCAGACACAGCTCCCCAGACAGCCACGATCTCTGGAAAGCAAGGAAAAGAGGTCCCAGGCTCTAGGCTAGACAGCTCATGGACTCTCCGCAAGCTCCTTGCCCCGGGGATGACAGATGCTGGTGTACACAGAGAGCCCAGAAAAACACTGCCATGGCTGTGGAGGTCCCAGAGAAAGCTGGCTCTGAATGGTCCCACTTTTGAGGGGACTGAGCCCTGCCCACAGGAGCCTCGATACTCAGGGCAACCCCAGTACCAGGACCTGGCAGTCCTGGCAGCCACATTGTCCCCCGAGCCCGGTGGAATCCTCAGGCAGGGCTCTTGTGACAGTCCCCAGCCCTGTCCAGCCTCCCCACAGCCCAGCTTCTGATGTCTGACAGCCCCACTGCGACCCCTGGGAAAGGAGCTTCCCAAACCCTCACCATTGGTGGAGAGCTGCAGTAGTGTGGACAACAAGCAGCTCAGCTCCAAGCTGATGGCCATGGTGCAGCAGCCCTCCATTGACCTTACTACTTGCCCTCAGCTCAGGAGAAGGGACACTCTTCCTGGCTCCTCACCCCAAACTCCTCTCTGACGTTCTCCCATCCATCAGCGAGGGTCCCCCAGCGCATCCCTGCTGCCTCCTGACCCCACTCTCAGCCACAGAGCGGCTCTGAAGGGCAGCGGTGGGGAGTCCCTGAGCAGTGCCCAGCAGCACCCAGGCCTCACTGGGAAGTGCCGGTACTGCTGTGGCACTGGGGACACCTCCCTCTGATGCACTGCACCCCCCTGTGACATCAGCCCACGTCATTTGAAGGTCCATTGTGACACCAGCAGGGAGATGGTACAGCTGGGCAGGGAGGCGAGAGATTTCCCCCCTTGTCCTGAGAAACAGTCACCCTTTTCTCACCAGTCCTTTTCCAAATATTGTGTCTGCCCCCTGCACCAACAGGGCTCTGATACTGGGACCCTGTCTGGTCAGGCGGGGTTTTGGGGTTGGCTGCAGTTGGGATGTTTTCAAGAGATGGGATTGAAGGTCTGTGGGGTACAGCAGCCCCTCCTGTGTTACCAAACACTCTCTGCATTGTCTCACTCTCATCGTAGGAACAGCACATGCTTCACTGCACTAGTTTTGGCTGGGATGCAGTTAGTTTTCTTCATGGCAGCCCATAGGGTAATGTGGTTTGGTTTTATGACCAAAGCAGTCCTGATAAAACACTGATGATTCAGCTATTGCTGAACAGTGCTTGCACAGCATCAAGGGCTTCTCTGTTCCTCACTCTTGCCCACCAGCAAGTAGGCTGGGGGTGGGCAAGAAGCTGCAAGGGGACATAGCCGGGACAGCTGACCCCAGCAGACCAAGGGGATATTGCATACATTATGACGTCATGCTTAGCAATCAAAGCTGGGGCAAGAAGGAGTAAGGCGGTGAGGTGGGTATGTTAAAGGCTATGGTGTTTGTCTTCCCAGCTAATTCCCTCAGATACTGGATATGTCCCTCAGCAGTGGTCCACTTGACTTGGTAACCTGCATGATCTTCTTTGAAGGGATACCTTTCCTTCGCACTCAACTGGAGCCAACTCTAGGGGCACCTGATATAGTTGGGGGCTGGTCTCCAGTTTAGCCACAATGTCTGTTTGTGTGTCTTCAGATCCAGAGACCCTCTCTTCTCCTTGAGGGTGTAAATAGTCATGAATAGTGCTCTGTAGGCACAGGCCAGGTCCCCAAACAGTGCAACAACTTGTGTCTCTTTGGGATAGCCAGGGCCAGGGCATGCTCTTTTCAAACATTCTGTCACTTCATTAGGATCCCACACTTGTGCGGGGGTGAAGTCCCAGACATGACAACCATTCCAGGTACCTGCCCAGATTCTTCCATGTGCCTTGCCACCTAATACTGCACTGCCTTGGGTCATATCCCAGTGCTGATCTCTCAAAAGAGCTGCTTAACCTTTGAAAAAGCAGAAACAATATTCCTAAGAAGTACCAACAGGAGTATTGGAGTATACCCAAGGATGCTCACAATACTGAAAAGTTATTGTAAGAAGAGAGAAAATACCTACCTCACAGGAGAAAAAGGGGAAGGTGCCCTTCTCTTTCCTCCACTAATTGGCTCTTGGAAGAGAAAAGGGAAAAACTGTAATTGTGAAGTGTCTCCGTAAGGTAGTTCCCAAAATACAGGCAAGGCATAAATGCAGGGCCCAAATACCAAAACAGGATCAAGGCCACTGCTTTTATCATAATTCTTCCAGGCAAAACACCACCAACTGCTACACAGCACAGCAAAAAAGGGAGCATGGCACAGATCGGATAAAGCAATGTCGAGAACAGAGAAGTCAACATCATGACCAGCAACTCTTCAAGAGATGTAATAATTATAGGTTCCCTCTAGTACACTCTGGTCAAACACTTTGAGCCTCATGTTGGGCTTAACCCCAGTAGGCAGCTAAGCATCACACAGCTCACACAGCTCAATCACTTCCCAACCTGCAATGGAATAGGGAGAGAATTGGGAGTTAAAGTGCAAAAACATTTGAGTTGAGATAAAGACAATTTAATAAGAAGAATAGGGGGGAACACCCACACATGCACAAAAATACCCAACCCAAACCAAGAAAAGTACGTGATGCAAAAAAATCCCAATTGCTCACCGCCGATGGATGCTCAGCCAGTACCTGAGAAACAGCAGCCCCCTGCAATTATTCCCACCCACCCCCACCACCTCCCCAATTTGATTTCTGAGCACAACATCATATGGTCTGGAATATCCCTTTGGTCATCTGGGGTCAGCGGTCCCAGGTGTGTCCCCTCCCAACTTCTTGTTCACCCCATGCCTGCTCACTGGCAGGGCACTATGAAAAGCAGAAAAGGCCTCAATGCTAACTAGGCAAGAACTGCTCAGCAATATGTAAAACATCCCTGTGCTACCAGCACTGTTGTAAGAACACATCCAAAACATAGCACCATACAGGCTCCCATGATGAAAATTAACTCTGTCCCAGCTAAAACCAGCACACAGGCACCATTATTGATAAACACGCACACGCTTTCAGTTGCAGATACAGCTGTAAAATATGTACAACTATAGATACAGCCAGACACCGCAGCTTTCCGCATTGCAGATACAAGTATGGTCACACACGCAAGCACACACTCCATTACACCTACAACTACAGCTGCAGCTCCTAATACCATTACGGATAGAGGTGCCATTAAACATACAGGTACTGATCCAAATGCAATTGAAGGCACACACATACAGATACCAGTACAGACGCAGGTACAGGTACAATTAGGCATGGAGGTACCCATATAGATACTGTTACAGACACTGATTGCAGTAAAAAGACCGCGACACTGCTACAGACAGTCACACCCATACCGAGACCGTGAGATGTACAAAGACCATTAGAGAGAGCCTTGCTGATACTATGTCAGCTAGCGAGTCTTTGGAACTTAAAAGAGGGACTTGGAACCTATAAATGAGGTTTTGGACACTAAAAATGCATCTTTGGCCTCTAAACCTGAGCCTTTGGAAACTAAACCTGAGCCTTTGGACCATTAAAAGGAGGCTGCTCTCTAGAGAGAGGCTTTCTGCACCTTAAAATAAGGTTTTAGATCCAAAAAATGAAAATGTGGGCCCTAAAAAAGGCTATGGCTAACAAACAACAGGTTTGGACCCTAAAAAGGAGTATTTCTGCCCTAAACATGATGCTTTGGACCCTAATCAAGAAGGCAACCTATTGGTTCTTCTATAGAGCCCAGAAATGAAGCTTTGCTCCCGAATATAGGGCTTTGGGCACTCCAGTGGAGGCTTAGTGTTATGTAAAGGCAGTATTAATAAGCCTTCTCCCTCCCAAAGTCAAAGTCAAGATTAACACTTTCAAGATACTTTTTTTTTTTGCCCTTGGCTTTTGACTCATTAAGGCAAAAAGTATTCTGTTACTTTCTCTCTCTAGTTTCTACAGGGACATCCATTGCAACAGCAGAAGTGGAGGTGACGTCACATGAACCACTTCTTTGCTTAGACCTAACAAGTAAAACCACAGGAGACGTTAATTCCTGCAATGGAATGTCTTGCTCAAAGTTACTAACCATACACAATTTCAACACCGAGCTGCTCCTCTTTAAGGAGATTGATCGTGCATCCCTCACCCCTTCCACCTGGACCTCCAAGCCGCACACACAGCAACCAGCTAATAAGGCAGATAGAAACAGCAAAAAGTTTGCAGGAAGTCTGGTATCAAAGACCCTCCCTCACCCAGTCTTTATGCATGAGTAACTTTTCTTTCAATCACTTTGACAGAGCACTTGCTCCATAAACAAAGGAAAGTATTTCAGTTGAATTGTTGCAGTTTGAACTTTATTTAAAACAGCTGTAATCTAATCTGCATAGTCCTGGGGCAGTATTGAACTTCTGGAATAGCCAGGGAAACTCCAGAACAGTGACGTCACTCTGCACTGGGCCAAGCGCTGAGTCAGGGTATATTAAGGTAAAGCATGTAACCTCACCTATGCTGTATCAAGTCTGGGAAACTAGTAACCTAACTTCTTCCTGAACTTCTTCTTAACACCCTAAGAGTGAGAGGAACAAAAAAAAAAAAAAAAAAGTAAGAGCAATCAAAAGATAATTCTGCAAAGCAAAAGTAAAAAAAAATAAACAAATCCATGTAAATGCATATATTTTGATATCAATTAGCTAGGTTAGTTTGAGACTAGTTGCATAAATGCATATGCTGACCTAGAGGTTAAGGGCAAGACAGCCTTTAACAGCCTTGGGATACTCAAGTGGAAGAATTTGTTTAAAAGCATGGTTATATCACAGGGTTGTAGACTACTACAAAACACTTACTTTTCACATTTGCTTTGCTGTTTATCTTATCACCTACTTCAGCTTTAATTCCTTCAAATTCCTGATGGATTTTTATTTACACAGGTGCTGAAGTTGTATACCTACTGTAACTAGTACACAGACTTGACAGTATTTAAATACCATGGTTTTAACCTTGGTCACAAAACCAAGGTAACCATTTTACAAACTCAAGGTGTGGCTCTGCTAAAAGCCACTTAAGTTACATGGATTCTGTTTCTTAATTTTAACCTGTGAGTAAACCTAAGCTTTGCACTCTGAAGTTTTGGGGTTTTTGGAGGGGAGAAGGAAGAAGAAGACCTCTCAAACCCACTAAGGCAAATTTTCTAAGAGATAAATTGCACTTGAAGCAAGCTGGAAACCAGAGGTAATAAGGAAAAAAAGTAAGTATATGGCCATAGTCATGCTTTCTCCACAAGTTTGGAATACTAGCAGTAGGGGGAATGCAGGAGAACGAGGACCTCACAAGATAGCTACGTGCCTCTTGGGTCTTGTCACTAGGGTTTTAGGTGGATGCTTAAGATGATCAGAGCTCAGAATTGCTGTTTAAGCCAAGCAACTAATTTTAAAAGAATTCAGGGGTATCTCTTGTCCGCACAGCAAACTGGGACTTCTGCTGTCAATGCAGTTTGCAAGCTGCACTATTCAGAGGCTGTTAATTCAAACCCTGGAAATACTAGAAGCAGGAAAGCAGTGTTCCTAGTCTCCTCAAATTTACTCTACCATGACATTATCATTTCGTAAAACATATTTTTTGTGGCACTGCCCCCCCCCCAACCTTACATTTGTTTTAGTTGTTTGGGGTTTTTGAGCAGATCCCATGTGTATTTAAAAAAAAAAAAAAAAAAAAAAAAAAAAAAAAAAAAAAACTTAAATTTCTCTTTGGAAGACAGTATTTTACAGTACATACAAAAATACTCTGGAAAAACATAGAACTTCATTTACAAAAACACCAAATTATAAAGAAATTACAATAGAGAGATAGCATAACATTTGCTTCATGTGATCAGGATTTCTCCCCAGACCAGACCTTCAGACTACTACAAGTTTTGATGTAATCATGTAGACAGCTTTCAGGCTTTATCTGAAACCATTCTCTGCATGCCAATTGCTTTCAAGACTGTACCTTGCAGGTGGGTAGTAGTGTCACAACAGCCTTGGCTATTGCAACATTTAAGTACATCTTCAGCCATGTGTTCTGAGTTTAGCTTTACTACCCAGTGACAACAAAAAAATCCCATCAAGTCTCGTGCTGCAGCAGTCTTAAGACAAAAATCAGATACAATGGCAAGGGACATGTCTATCTTCTCCACATCTTGGTAGCATCCTCTGCTGCATTTTCTTCAATATTTAAATTATTAATGGACCTCCATGGGAGGCAATACTTGTGTAGTGCATGGCTGCGTTAGGCAGAGGAAAGCTACTAGCTGAGAAAGCTGAGTACTATTGTGATAGGTGCACAGAAGTGTATGTGCCAAATGGGAAAATAATTTAAGATAAGAACAATATATGCACGTGCACTAGGAAAGCACAAATGGATACAAGCACGTTCATATACACTTTGAACGACAGCGTGCTTGCAGTGACTAGTTAACCTGTTTACACACATTCTGAATCCAAGTCACAGGACAGGTTGGGTTTTGTGGCTTTTTCAAAAGCTGTTTCAGCTAGTGATAGTTAAGACTTTTAAAAAGACTAATAAGGATAACTCTTACAAGAATATATTTGGGAAATGAAGACTGAAATAAGTTAAACTAAAAAGCATATTTTTGTTTACATCAACAAACACATAGAGTATTTGTGTGAGGTAGTCTGGGCACTGGAACAGTCCGTTCAGCTTTCCAGTTAGTCCACTGAGTAAAACCCCTTCAAAATTATGTTGTCTGTAGATCTGCTGATGACATCTTCTGGATTGCCACCATCTTTGCTGAATCCTGGCCAGTTAACTAGAAGAACAGAATACACAGGCCCAGAATAATTGCTATGCTAAAATTACCCTCATATTTGAGTACAGCTTCCAGTCAACACATTAAGTGTATTAGTGGCCATTCTTAAAACATTTAGACAAGACTACCATTACCACACGGCAATCTCAAGCCTCGCAAAAAGTCTTATTACCCAAACCTTGAAATCTGTACTTGAAATATTCAATAGTAGGTAACAGTTCTGCAAGCTGATTCTTTACAAGTATCAAAATTGAGCTTTTTCTAGTTGTTCTTTGCCTCTGCCTCAAATCAGAGGTCAAGCCACACAAACAGCTGTTTAAGGAGAGTTATGTATAGCAATAAAACAAATCAAGCATTAATCGAAAGCTTCCACAAAAACAAGATTTAACTAGCAACTCCACACTGTCATGTCAGCAGTGGACAACCTATTGAGTAGGCTGCTGATTTCTAAAGCAGCAAACCTATCAATATGCATTCAAAAATCATCTGGCAGAACAAGATTAGCTCATACTTTTAAATTTATAAGATTCATATCCACTTCATTTTGAGATTTTTTTTTTTTCCTGAATTAAGAACCGCTTCCAAATAAGTCAGTTCATTCAGCAATTGGTCAGTGCAGTAATATACAAGTACAGTAGTATTTAGAGACCCTGCCACCAGACCAGAAACAGTCACTAGTGCCAGATCTTGGAAAAAAAAAAATTGTTTAATAGCTATACAGTATATTCGAGACAATTTCTCATACCTACATCCTAGGAAAACTACCATTATGCTTAAATTTAGATTCCTGAATCCACTGGGGATGTATATATACATTTCTTCTCAGTTATGTCATTCATTGTACATCAATAATTAATTCTACTTCAAACACTCCCTGGCCTAGACCCCCCTCTCCTTACTTTTTCTCTGTCTACTAGTTTTTGGGGGCATTCTTCTGATGTAGGTGAGCAAGGTCCTTTAGTGGTCAGTGAATAAGGTCATTTAAGTGCAGCATTCTTAGGATCTGTAATTGGAGTCCCACTTAATTCATGCTGTCCTTGGACAAAATGTGATCCGCATGGAGAAACTGTGTTATGTCCTGGAATGGTGCACCCAACTGGAGCTCCCAATGTTCTTATTGCAACTGTAGCCTCCAGTTCTGTAGGAGACACTGAGCTTCTAGAGTTCAGCCATGAAATTAAAGACTGGATTCCATCCGCTACTTCAATACATACTTGAATCAGTAACAGAAATGGAGAGTCCCTTGGACACTGATGGCACAGCTACATGAGGTAGCACCATCAGATTTCTGATACACAGCATTTCTGTAAAAGTCAAATGCCAGAGTTATAAAATGCTAGTTTGTAAAATACTGTACTTTTCCTTTCCAGAAAGTCCATGCAAGACAAATGTCTATCTTCTTATCTCATTGTCGCACTCTACTGAACAACAAACTCACAGGCAATCTAGAATGAGATCTTCATTTTGCTGAACTTCAGACCGCAAATTTAAACTTAAGCATTTTCTTTAGTCAGTCTCTATGTACTTGCACTGTTTTCCAGGGTAGTATATCCAGCTGTCGTGGTTTAACCCCAGCCAGCAACTAAGCACCACGCAGCCGCTCACTCACTCCCCCCCCATCCAGTGGGATGGGGGAGAAAATCAGGAAAAGAAGTAAAACTCCTGGGTTGAGATAAGAACGATTTAATGGAACAGAAGAGAAGAAACTAATAATGATAATGGTAACACTAATAAAATGACAACAGTAGTAATAAAAGGATTGAAATGTACAAATGATGCACAGGGCAATTGCTCACCACCCGCCGACCGACACCCAGCCAGTCCCCGAGCGGCGAATCCCTGCCCCCCCACTGCCCAGTTCCTAAACTAGATGGGAGGTCACATGGTATGGAATACACTGTTGGCCAGTTTGGGTCAGGTGCCCTGGCTGGGCATGAGAAGCTGAAAAATCCTTGACTATAGTCTAAACACTACTGAGCAACAACTGAAAACATCAGTGTTATCAACATTCTTCACATACTGAACTCAAAACATAGCACTGTACCAGCTACTAGGAAGACAGTTAACTATATCCCAGCTGAAACCAGGACACCAGCACTCTGTACTGCTTTTCATGAATGTATCTGCTCTACCCATACAGGCATCCAATTTTTATTTTTTTTTTAATGCTACTGCTACAGTACCAAACAGTCTGAATACAGAAGGCATTACTCATTTGGTAGTCTTGGGCTATTACTCTCAAGATTACATATTCCTCCTGTGCTGAAGTAGTTTATGAACAAAGAGACTTCCCAGGAAGTGACAGACACTTTTACTGCACAAGTTCTCATACTGCTGCACCAAATCATCAGCAGCTCTAGTGTTTCTGTGATCAAGATCAGCACTTCATTAGAACATGCTTGGCATTAACCATTTTTTTTGTTAGAAAGAACAGCTACCTACTTATAAAACACTCCAGCTTCAAGTTACACGCTAACCTAAGGGGAACTACATTCAAGACCAAATAATTGCTCTGTTATCATGTTCTTCTTTCTTCCTATATGTGTTCACATACACTGAATTAATTTTTTCAAGGATTTCTTTAACCTGTCTCTCCCCATGTGCCCAAAGGAGATGACAGCTTTGTTCCTGAAGCCATTAGAGCGCTCCACATGCTTATGAACAACATAGATTCAACACAAAATCCTAGACCTCATTCACATTGCGAGTCAGTTAAAAAGCAGCTTCTTCACAGTTTTAAGGTTATGGTGCTAACCTTTATCTCTCTGCTGTAGAAGTGTCCAATTTAGAAATCTTATTTAAAGAAGAGACATTATCTGGTGTTCTGGAGTCTGTGTCTCTGGAACTGTCCAAACAACTTCCATCTGAAGAAGTCCTTTTGCACTGAAGCCCACTAGCATTTTGACTAGCACCTAGCATGCTTTGCTGAAACAACAACAACAAAATAATGAAGTAATTATTAAAGCAAAAAAAAAAATGCCAGAAGAGCCAAATTTTTATTATACCTTCTTTCTTTTCTGTAAGGTTTCTGCAGGCAAAAAATAGTGGAGATGCTTTCTCTTCACATGAGCTGCCTCAATCTTCATACCATCCTTTAGCATATTGAGGTTGTTAGCCTGGCTGGAAACTAACAGGAAATTTAGCGTTGTAGCTTAGTGGGAATGTTTGCATTAGGTATTTGTCAAAGTTACACATGGTTTCTTTAGAAGCAGCAAGCCTTTAAGTCTGTCCAGCCCAAACAAAGAATAAGAAGTTGTCCCAAGATGAACGTGACCCAAGATGCCCATTTCACATCCAGTACAGACCAGGTATGTAATAGCTATTTAAGTTCAAATATACATTTATGTGCTCAGTTACAGCTGTGGTTTGCTAATCATGCAGCTCACATCTGAGCTGATTTTAGCCTGAAGGAGATAATACTCCTTAACCCTTAGTTTTCTGGTTGAAAATAGATCTAGAGGAATTTCTGAATCAACCCAACTGTGCTCAGCTGATGAGAGACCAGACACCTTAATCAAGATTTAGACTAATTTTTTTGTTTGATATTTACTGTGGTGATTGGGGGGGGGGGCGTTTCACTAATTCGGGTGTTAAAACTCTATCTGTCCAAGACAGTCTAGATTTTAGGGACATCTGACTTATCAGAACCACCACAATTTAAACCAGTTTTTCTTAATTGCCTGCAAAGAACCTTTTATGCAACTAAAAAATGCTATACTAGCACAGAAGTTATTACAGAATTAAGTCACATTTAGGTAAGTTTAACAAGCCTATCATGAGCATAACTGGAAAGTCAGCTTACTAACATACAGAGTGGGAATCAAAGTAAGGACATGCAACAAAAACAAAAAGGCTTATAAGTCTTTCTACAGGAGACCTAGAAGTGAACACATATGAACATTCACACTGGTATGAACAGTTGCTTCAAAGTAAATTCAATAATGTTTTTATGGAAAAGTGAGATAAAGTTCATTTAACAAAAGCCTTCCGAACTATGAGCCTTATACTCTTGAGCCCATCAACTTGCCCTCTAGAGATATTCTCTCAAAGTCAAGGCACATGATAAAAGCTTTCTTGCATGTAACTACTGGCCACTCCCACATTTGCCAAGGGATATCACACCTCTCAAGAAACACCTTTTCTGTTCAATCTCTCTGGATTCAAACCCTGTATCTGAAACATATTGTCGGCTGTGCTTCACTAAACTAAGAGCACACAGCTATGCTAATAAAGTTTGTGCATAGAAATACAGGATTTAACATTAGTTCTAGCCTCTTAGCAGTACATAAACCTTGTTGACATAATTTACATTTGCCACAACATTGAAACACAGTGCCACTGGATGTAACGTATAAGACAAGCATCAGTTCAGAGAAGAGTACAAGTCTGAGGAAGTCACCCCACCTGGCTTGAAACTCAGACAAGAGTTTTGATGCTTTTTTTCTGTGTTTTTCTCATATCCCAAAGCATGAGCTAAAAAGAAGGTCAGCTTTTACTGCATTTACTCATGTTGTCTGAGCAACACAACACACAGCTCATGCTGGTACCATGGATAAATGTTTGTTTGAACTGATGAAGAGTTTAAAGGAGCCCACCATTAGAACTTTTTGCCCAAACACACTTGTCACTTCAGAAGAGTAACCTGATTTCCTTAGTTCATCATTATGATAGCTAGGCACGAGCCTGACAGCACACATGCACTTCTGAAAGGCACAAGAGCAGGCAGCTTGGGAAGAAGCAAACAGATTGTGGCAAAAAGACCTATACTTTCAAATGACTGCTCACCCCAAAATCCCTTTATTCTAGCATTATCTAACAACACTTGAAATATTACTTTATTTCTACATCTATCAAAAGTAATAATGGAAGATGAACATGAAGATTTACATGCGAGACTGCATGTCATTACAAGGTGACCACTCACTGCCTTTCAAAGTTCTGGGATGATATCATACATAAACTGTTATTTTGGAAAAAATACTCTCAACAGGCATTAACAACTTATTTTAGAGACTGATACAGTTAATTCCCACTTTCAAAGTTCAGCAACTGACAACTGTTTTTGACAAGTGTAGCTACACCCAGTAAATGGACATCTCCTGGCTTCACATCTGACTGTCCACCTCATGAATCGCAGTTCCTTTGTGAGAGTTTACTATGATCTGCAGAGCAGTTATTTCACGTGTGGTATATGGTATAGGACTTTAGTACACACTTTTGTTTCAAGATGGACTTACTGTGCCAAAGTGTCAAAACAGTATGTTTTTCAGGCTAATCTTCTATGTATCGCGCTCGGTAGAAATATCTAATAGCTAATACCAGAAGGAACCACAATTCACTTTGTGAAGCAACTTGCACTAGAATAAAAAAATGAAACCCTACCAGACTAGAGCAAAATATAGGCTTACCTTTGAACGACTGTATAACATACGTTAAATCAACGTTAACACTTGCTGCATTTTCCACTTTCCTAAATACAATTCCAGGAAACCACATTGACATTGACACATATCCACTCCTAAAAAGACAGATTCACAAATCTATCATTTATGCACAGATGCCAATTATCTGGATGCTAGTATGTACTCTCAAGAAGGGAGTAAGCAAAACAATTTAGTTGTATGCAGCAGCTAAAGATTAGAGTCAGCCCATACTTAAGTTCTCTGAGAACTCCTCCCTGAAGTTCTCCCTTCTTTAAAAAGATCCTACATGCTCAGAACCTTACCTGTGAGGCCTCATACCTACAAAACAGTAGGTACGTAACCGAACATCTCTCGCAGGTAAGCTGAGGTGAATGAATACAAGCAAAGTGCAATACTGTTGTGGGTTGACCCTGGCTGGATGCCAGGTGCCCACCAAAGCCATTCTATCACTCCCCCTCCTCAGCTGGACAGGGGAAAGAAAATATAACGAAGAGCTTGTGGGTCGAGATCAGGACGGGAGAGATCACTCACCTGTTACCATCATGGGCAAAACAGACTCAGCTTGGGGAAAATTAACTCAATTTATTACAAATCAACCAGAGTAGGGTAATGAGAAATAAAACCAAATCTCAGAACACCTTCCCTCCACCCCTCCCTTCCTCCCAGGCACAACTTCACTCCTGGATTCTCTACCTACGCACCCCAGCAGCACAGGGAGACGGGGAATGGGGTTTATGGTCAGTTCATCACACGTTATTTTCTGCCGCTTCATCATCCTCAGGGGGAGGGCTCATCACACTCTTCCCCTGCTCCAGCGTGGGGTCCCTCCCACAGGAGACAGTCCTCCACGAACTTCTCCAATGTGGGTCCTTCCCACGGGCTGCAGTTCTTCACAAACTGCTCCAGCATGGGTCCTTTCCACAGTGTGCCGTCCTTCAGGAGCACACTGCTCCAGCGTGGGTCCCCCACGGGGTCACAAGTCCTGCCAGAAAACCTGCTCCATGGGCTCCTGTCTCCACAGATCCGCTGGTCCTGCCAGGAGCCTGCTCCAGTGCAGGGTTCCCACGGGGTCACAGCCTCCTTCGGGAACCCACCTGCTCTGGTGTAGGGTCCTCCACAGGCTGCAGGTGGATATCTGCTCCACCGTGGACCTCCATGGTCTGCAGGGGGACAGCCTGCCTCACCAGGGTCTTCACCAGGGGCTGCAGGGGAATCTCTGCTCTGGCGCCTGGAGCATCTGCTCCCCATCATTCTTCACTGATCTTGGTGTCTGCAGGGTTGTTTCTCTTACATGTTCTCACTTCCTCTCTCCGGCTGCTGTTTCTGTCCCAGCAACTTTTTTTCCTTATTAAATATGTTATCACAGAGGTGTTACCACTATCGCTGATTGGCTCGGCCTTGGCCGGTGGCGGGTCCGTCTCAGAGCCGGCTAGTATTGGCTCTGTCAGACACAGGGGAAGCTTCCAGCAGCTTCTTATAGAAGCCACCCCTGTAACCCCCCCCCCCCACTACCAAAACCTTGCCACACAAAGACAATACAAATACATTGGCCAAACTGTATTTCAGAAAAGTAATGAAACTCACTGTTTACAAAGTTCTCATCTGCCAGGGAAAGACTGGCTTTACATGTGCAATAGATAGAAATTAATTCCTCTCCAAGTTTCCAACTAGCACACGAATTTCAGATTCAACAAGGCCAATCCTAATAAGAACAAGAGCCATTTACTCATTTTTAACTGTATCCAGCACATTTGTTATATGCCTTTTTACAATACAATGCTAATACAAAAATGCTAACCAGTCAGTAAGTAGTAAGTTTCATTCAGCTGAGCAGATACTGGATATTTATATCACACACAGTATAGTTTGAGAAGTTTCCAGTGACATTTGAGCTTTAAAGTTTCCAAAGACAGAGGTAAACAAGTTTAACTTGTACTCTTAACGGGTCAGATACAACACTTCAACATATGACCTATGATGAAAATATCAACAAGAAGCAGATTCCCAGCAGCTCTGGCTGCATTTTGAAGAGCAGCAAAACTCCTTTTTGCCCCTAAGATCAAGGAGAGCAACAGTTTAGAAAAGGCTCAAGCACAACTGTTCAATTACACCTGAGTAAAGATGCAATTCTTCCTGCAGATTGACCTGTGAAAAGAGTTTACCCTTTTCCAGGCAAACTCAAAAAATATAGTTCCTTTAATAAACAAATGATCTAGTCAACACAGTCTCAACAGAAACTTGCCCAAGAAATGTATCATGACCAGAAAGGCTCTTCATTTAAATGAAGTACTGGCATTTTACCCTTTTACCTAAAACACTGCTAGCTTTGAAAGCAGTCAGAACTCTACGTTCTTCAAAAGTATCTTATGTTGATGAACAACAGAGATGTGTCATCTATTCCCAAATCCATTCAAGAGTTGGTGAACTAAACTTGTTCTTATAGCAGACAAACTGAAGCAAATTTATCTTCTGCTTTTCATTTTCCCAGATGCAAAACTAAGCCCCATTTGCTGCCATTTCTGTCACTGCAAAAAACATCAGCTTTTACTGGAGCCAGAACTTTCCTCATCTTTATTGTGAGATACGATAAACTTTGTTCACTTAAAAACATTTCACATCAAAAACTATTTGGCTCTAAGCCCTCTGCCCATAACTCCTTGTTGTATACCTAACTGCAACTGACATCAAGCTGTAGCTGATACGATTTTTAAGTGAACACATTAAAAAGTTCAGGTAAAAGGTATTACCTATTAGAGCTATTTTTAAACATGAGAGAAGATGTCTTTTAGAGGTAGCATAAGAATTAAATTATTTGCCTTAAAGCGCAAGCCAAACTTTGAAGTATAACCAAGGTGCCCTCAGAACAGTGGTCTGTTACACAGAGCTATTTCGCTTGCTTACTTGAGCAAAGCAGGTAAAGTACTCATTTCTTAAGAGTGAGAACACCACATACATTAGAGTACCTTAATTCCTCACCGTTTCCCCTTATTTCAAGATTCACAGTTAGTCAGCTGGTTCACACAGGTTAAACAAGTTGTTATTGGTGTATCTCCTTTGAGACAGTGACAAATGTCATGTCGTAAGCAGTCATTTTCTCTCACTACAGTTGAAGTGGTTCTCACATTACATTTCACAAAGTAGATCAGCACCCCTGCAATGTACCTATCCACTACCAAGCGTGCTGAGATGATAATTTTCAGCACTAAACATAAGATGCCTGAGCAAACTACTAGATTAAAAGTTTGTAAATACTATTTATCAGCATTCAGATGCTCTGTGCAGACGGTCAGGTTTCACCTAGATTAAACAGCCTTGTTTCACTTCACTGGAGAAAAGGAGGCTCTGGAATAGGCTGACTACATAACCAGAGCAACTTAGCATTGAGTGTAATCTAGTCCTAAATTAAATATTACATCCAGTAAAAAAGTTATGAAACCAAGTCTTCTAAGGCTCTACAACAGTGGTCTTCAAAGTGGGGGGGGGGCAGGGTGTATGCCGGGGGTGTACACCAGGGGGTGCACAAGACAATCCACTGGGTATGGGAAGAAAATACTAGAACTTCAGTAATGTGTATGTAACTTGTAAATAAGTAGATATATACTGCAACTATGTGTTTAATTTTTTTTTTTTCTCTCAGGACTGCACAAAAATCTGGAGACCACTGCTCTCTAACTCAGTAAAAGATCTAACTCTCCAGTGTCCACTACACATCTGATGACATCAAGTAATCCCCGTTTACTTCAGACTCTGCGACAAGGAACATCTTCCTAACTGAAGCAGTGTTGGGTAAGTAGTCTCCTTAGACTCCTTGCATCTGCTTCTCCAGATGACACAGAGCATCTGACCTTCAGGCATATGCACACTAACCCTCTTTGTTCCTTCTCATCATGACTTAGATCTTTAGGTTAACTTCTGAAACAGCAAGATTTATGTTAACTTCCCTTCACAAGAAAGCTTTCAGTTTTGCTGATGAACTGTCTACTTAACTTGGTACTGTATTCCATGCCTAGTTGCAGAGTTGAATGCTTTATTTTTGTTAACTGTATTAACTAATGAAGTGCAACACTGAACTGAGTGTCAATTATCTATTGAATCCACATTCAAAGCAAGTCTTACCACTCTAAGTGATGCTCTTCAGTGGAGGCACTAGCAGTCAGCACAATACAATGTCTAGAAGAAAAGAAAAAATAATATCCTAGCTCAGGACTTTGTATTCCTTCAAGTGAAATCAAAACTGCCTTAAATGTATAGAATGTGACTTCCAGACATGACAGATTATATCCTGCATTCGGCACAGTATTAACTGAAGAAAAACTGATTACACCCTTTATAATTGCATTCTGCTACATTCTAAGTATCAGAGTTGATTTCTTTTAATAAAAACAGTGTCAGTGGCATAACACATATAGTTTTTCTCTCTTCCCTCTACTTATCCTTACCGAAATTCATATGACTACCTCCAGTTTCTGAAAAACAAACACCAATGCCATCTTCTATTTAGACTGCAAGCTAAAACTATCTATGCTAACCAGTAAGTAAATAATTTCAAGTTCAGATAACAGATTTCATACATACTTGTATTTCTGAAAGAAGTTCTGTGGTTCAAAGAGCTTTGGTCAGTCCGATTTTCCTTGGAGAATCTCATTTGTAACTGCAAGACCTATAATTAAGGTTGAAAAACTTATTACTTTTTTTTTTTTTTTAAAGACTAGCAGAGCATGATATAAACTTTATAAGATAAAGGTTTTGAACAATGATTGACAGATCAAAAAGCAGGGATTCCCTTGACACAATGCAGGTCTACTACAACAGTTCATTGTAAAACTGGTCCCTTATTGCCTGCAACAGATATACTTCCCAGAGAACTCTTCTGCCTAAAAGGGCGGAACACCTCGCAGAATATAACCAATTCAGATAATGTGGTTTCATAGAGGAAAATTTATACTTTTTAATCAATTAATATGCATGGAAAGAACTTTACCATGTTTTAACTCCTCTACCGCTACCGCTCATGCTGATGTAGATACGTTGTATGTAGAGTTCTGCTGTGGATAGGCTGGGGTAATGATAGGCATTACATGATATCGGTCTCATCAGTTCACCTATGATGTTAAAACAATTGTGCTCAGCACCAGCAGCTTAGCTTAGAAGAAAGTTTAAAGGCTTCCAAATTCAATGTCTACATACCCTAGGGTCCCATACTGGTAAGTTAAGATTGCTCTCTTCGTGTTGTTTCAGCAATACAGGTTTTGGCCACTCCCTGTATAAGAAAAGCCAGTAACTAACTGTCCATTTAAAACTCTGCCATGTAATTCAGGGTAGGATTGAATGTTGTTGGTGTAAATCTTATATAAAGAACTACCACAAAAAGTGTAACTACTTTCTGCAAATTAAAATAGTCATAAATAGCTCTTACCATTTTGAAAAAAAACAAGAACGTCTTAATCAGAGTAGTAGCCAAAGCGTTTGGCTAGAGCTGATACATTCTTGCTACTAGCATGGCCCAGGAAACCCTACCAATGAATCCCAGCATGTTGGAGTAAATGCCACATCATACAATGGATATGCTGTCATTAGCCTGTAGTCTTTCAATACCCAAGTATATTCCTTCAAATTTACAGCACCAACCTCACAATCTATAGAATACCTAGTACACTTCAGCCTCAAAGTCAGTTATTTTTTCAGTGCAATGAGGCCAAAATTGTTGGTCCTCACAGCGATGAGAAAAAGAATCATTACCACACCACTTCCCAAAATACTGCTACTCTGAAATTTGCCTGCACTGCTACAGCTACTGCTTCATCCAACTTCCCTTAAGAAAAAGGTTCTACCATTCTTCTAGCACTTGCTCTAGTCACATGCGCAAACAGTATTTTCTTATTCCTTATGTATCGAGCTTTTATACTTCACTTGGCATTTTTATCCTTTGTAGTCAGGTTCCTGATAAGCAACGCAGCACCTTGTCCTGTAGGCACTCCCCTCTTCTCCCCACTCTACCCTCATTAAAAAACACACAGAATCTGCCCCATGGGGGTAAAAAACTGTTATTTAAACAGCTATCCAAAGCTGAAGGAATTCTAATGTTATTATTTTTTCAGCATGAGGTACCTCTGAAAAGTTTAAAGATCACAAACAATCACATTACTCACATTTTGCCCACAGTTTAATTGCAGTGTGAGCCAGAAGTTCTCTTTATTTGGCACTAGGTGTAGTGTTTCATCAGTAACTCTGCAGCCTGTAAGAAAAAATGTTGAAGCACAGAACTTCCTAGTAACATCTTGTCCTGGGTTCAGCTGGAATAGAGTTAATTTTCACAGGAACCTGGGAGGGGGCACAGCCAGGACAGCTGACCTGAACTAGCCAAGGAGGTATTCCATACCATGTGACATCATGCTCAGTACATAAATGGGGAGCGGGCTGGGGGGGCTCTCGGCTTTCAGTGGGGGAAGTGGCGGAGCATTGGGTTCTGGGTGGTGAGCAGTTGCACTGTGCACCACTTGTTTGGTATATTCTTTTATTAGTACCGTTGTTGCTGTAATGTCTTTTTTTGTGTTGTCCCAGTAAATTGTCCTTATCTCAAAGCTCAAGGATACTTTTTTTTTTTTTTCCTTTTCTCCTTTCTGATTCTCCTCCCCATCCCACTGGAGGGGGGCAGGAAGAGTGAGCGAGCGGCTGCGTGGTCCTTTGTTACCAGCTGCGCTGAAACCACGACACAGGTACAAGTTGTTTTTATGCTATGCTGGATCAATAACTTACAGTTTATCCTTCAAGTCTATGAAAACAAGTTTGGATTACTTGCTTTGTATTACCTTAAAAATTAGAGATTACACGTAACTTTCAGTATCACGTCAGGTAACTGGTGCCCTCAACAGCTTTTTCATACTTTAGACTGCAGCCAACAATTTTCAGTAAGGCCCTTCCACAGGATTCCGAAAGCTAGGTTTCTTTCGACAGCCAGGAACAATTAAACCAGTGAGTGTTAAACAGTGAGCAAGTCAGGCTTCAGTATTTTAAATTTGGGGTTGGTTTTTTTTGTTTGTTTGTTTTGTTGTGTTTTTTTTTTAATGAACTACCACACATTCTTCTCTATCAAGTGCTCTACCTATTCATCTGAAGTAGTTTCTGTGGCAAACTGGAACAATGTGCACACCCCAATCAAAGAAACATGAAACACAACTTGAAACATCTAAATTTCAGCCCACTCACCACCTCCTCAGATCTCAAGTATACAGGGGATCAGTTTCTGCATCTTGTACAGAAACTTGGGTTGTGTAATGTGCATTCCACACCAATTTTAGTAATATTTTCTTTTTAAAGATGTGTAAATATGCTTACCATTTAAGCTTCATATACATCTTATATCCAGGCTTCTGAGATGTGAGTCATCTCTGAGATCAAGCTTATCAGAAACAGTTGGCATAGACAGTCTTGCAAACATGAGATCAATCTTAAGAGGAAGAAAGTGCCAGCCATTAGAATGCCACACAGTTTGCAAACAGCACACTAGTGGGGGACAGTCATTCAAGTCTAAAAAGAAAGGTTAACATTTGTATTTAGAATTATGTGACTATAGATACATCTCCCGAGATTTATTGACCAGAAGACTCCATAAAATTTCTAAAAGTTCCATATTTTATTTACAAAACCTTCATTGCATCACCCCTTTCTTTTTAAGCTAGGGAAAGGAAGAGGGGTTTTTAAGTTGAAAAAAAGATTACTCTAGACTTAGAATTTTAATTAAAAAGGAACTTAAAATTAATCACAGAATTAAGACAAGTTCAATCACCTCAACTATACTTCAGCAAAGGAGAGAGCATTTTCTTTAGGCAGTAAGCCCTTTTGATCCTGAAGTATCTGGGGTTTAGTACAGTCTGAGGCAAGAAAATTATTCTGTGAATGTCTGTACCAGATAAAGGCCACAAAAAGGTCACTGAATAAATGTCTTCATAATAGTGATACCAAGCAGTAACTTGCTTAGGTATTAGAGCATGCAGGTCTTTATTAATTGTGTAAGAAGTATTCAAGATACCAGGATTCCTGCAGCTGACAAACCTAGGCAGGAGTCAAATGAGTACTTTTACTTTCCATTTTCCAGATTGTTTGTCCCATGACCACTTCATTTTGGATTTGCAGCAAAACATTTAGTCTGCTCACATGTTTCACACAGTGAACTACACTATACGCATCCCTCTGTAGAAAGCTCACTTGTCAGAGCTAAGAAGAGTTAGCAAGGACACTTCCTCTGCTCCCACTCTGCACGATCCTAGAGATAAATGCTATTCAAGCAGGCTACCTTGGTCTACAGCACAGGTTTAGAAAAAGATGTCCCTGATGCTCCCATGCCTGCCAGGCTTCCTAGGGGCTTATTTTCCTATAAGCAATGTATTCTCCTGGGATAGGTTGTGGTCCAAAACAGCACAGTCACAGGTCCCTGGAAAAGTTATCCTATTCCAAAGCACGAAAAAAATTTACTCACTTAAAGAAAAAAAATGCTTACCTCAAGGCCATCAAACTCAAACTTGACAAGTGGTACATATGCATCTTCAACTGCCTGTAAAGGAGAGGATAACTGTGTAAGAAAAAATGTTTTGCTACTTTAATGTTTCTCCTAAACTACGATCAAATGCAGAATTTACACTGCTAACTACTCAGTATAAAGACTGAGCTGCTTCCAAACCAAAAAAAACTTATAATAAGCTGCAAGCAGTATAGCACTAATACAGTACTAATACTAGCATTCAGAAGTTATTTAGCCAAGAGATTCAGAGGCTGATCATGTATTGTAATGAACAAACAGTGCACAATGAGCCATCAGTATCAGAGGTTGTAAGGTACTTACCTTGGTGGTGAGGAAGAAAAGCAAGAGATTTCCATAGCTATCTTACTACTGGTTAACATCCAGAGAAATCTAGAAAATTCTGTCCACATTTGACAGCGTGCACAAGCCTCCTGTATTTTTATTTTCTACCATGCCTGAGATGCTATCAGCTACCTTATGGGACAATTTCCAATTTTGTAGACCACTTGTTAGAGCTGTGCCACAGCCCACTGAGTCTGTTTTCAGGTGGCAGTCTTCTAAACGAAGGCTCATTAGCTATGCATATGAAATCTTTCAAAATGTCTGTACAAGGAAGACTAGGCTGACAGAAACACTTCTCAGGAGTTTGGTTTTATACGCAAGGTACACAACATAGGCACCGAGGGTGATTTTACAAGGCAGTTTTGCACGTTCGCAGCACAGCTCCTATTAACTTTATGTAAAGTTGACTGTGTATCTCTTCTACAAAGTCTCAGGCTGAGTCTCAGAAACCTTTCCACATCACATTCAACTTGCTTAGATCTCAGGCTGCCCCTTCCTCTACCTGCATGCAGTTACCTTATTTCCAAGCCCCTTACTACATCTAAAGTTAAAGCAAGGCTCCTAGGGACAATCTTGCTTTTTGATACTATAGCCAACTCATTCCCAAACCATGGGTAGGGAAAAAGTGAACCACAAAGAGTCTTATGTGATGTACAGTCATTGGGGAAGGGAACCAAAAGCTTGACTTCAACATTTTCATGCTGCGTAAAGAGTATTTTAGAAGGTACTCAGAAACAATTCCCTTTTTAATTTTGGTTTGTAAGACAACAACTACCAATATGAGTCTTCAACATGAATATTCTTATTGTAGGAGTTGCACAGTCTATCAAAGAGAGAGCTTACTCACTCTTAGATTTTTTATTTCCTCCTGATGTTTGAGTTTTTCAAAGAACGACTGAAAGAAATCCTATCTTTCTACATGTCTAGGAGCAACACAAACAGCATCTATGTCAGCACCTGCAAAGAGATTCCATTTCTTCTGTTACCATTGGAAGACACTTTCAAACATTAGAACTATGACCAGACAACAAAAGTTTACCTTTACTGTGTATTTCAAGCCTGTAAGAACCACACATAAATATTTTGCCACCAACATTTGCTACTGCTGAAGGGGAAAGATTCTGTGGGTAGAAGAGAAAGAGTTTTCTGTAGAATGTAAAATACACATTGAGCTACGTGCAAGTTTAACTAGCATGTAAGTTATTTAGAAAGACTACAACAGCCTCCATAAACAATGTCTTCTCCCTCCCGTACTGAGTTGTTAGTCTAATAGACTGATACTGTTTTTCTGAAGTGAGTGCTTGCAGCTCACAAACAAAACAAAAAAAAGATGAGTAATGTAGCAATCATTTCATCAATTTAAACAAACTAAGACCTACTATCAGTCTTCCCTGCAGCCAGCCCACATAAATTAACACAATCTAAGAGCCATACCAAAGGCAAGTCTAGTGTAATAATGCCAAACTAGATTGAGTGCTGTAGGCTGTTTGGGGCAAGATTATTGCCCATTTACCATCTTTCTCACCCCACAATATGTTTTTTCAGCTTTCTTAACTCCTACAAGTCAACTGATGGAGCCAATTCACAAATTTATTCAGTGCCCCAAGGACTTGAAGAGCTTGATCTGAAGTATCTTTTATACTTTATTTCAATGACAGTTATTACGGATCTCCTTGATACTTAAGAAAGTTAAAAGTTCAACTTCAGCATAAATCCTAGTTTCTTTAAAAGAAACAAAAAGGCTTCAGCTGTTTTGATAAGAATGTATCAAAAATCCTTACCTTGCTCTCACCAAGTTCTGAAATCCATTCTTTGACCAAGTTATTCAGCTTACCAAGAATGACCAGCCTGTAAAGAAAACTCATGTTAAGTTTGCCCTAATCGCCCCCCCACCCAAGGAGATCAACAAATTTGACAGTCTTGTTATACCCATGGTTCAGTTCTTCCTCATCTTCAAATACCCCAAATGCTTTCATCACTTCAACCAGCTTCTGAGTATGAATGCAATCTCTATCCTTAGGAGGAGCCAAGCTAATTGGAGAAGTAATTCCACAGTGCCTTTGAGGCTGGTTCTGCAGCCTAAGAGTACTGTGGGAGACAATAAAATACTGAAGACTCCATAAAAGAAAAAAAAAAAAACAAACCAACCACCTTACTGGAAAACACCCTTCCACTTAACCGGTTTCCAAATCAGCTTCTGTTCTTTTGCCCAACATTAACATAAATGAGGAAAAAAAGATCCTGCTTATGGTTTTTAGATAACTTGACCTAACTTAGAAGTCACAACTACTTTTTTAAAAAAAAATTGTGGATATAAGAAAAGATCCAAGTTGCTACCCTCTTAAGACAGCTTATTTGCATTGCGCTAGAGAGTTATAACTGATTGCCAGGAAATGAAAAGGTTTGAAGTTCACGAAGGGTGACACTACATACAGCACAAGTTTTGGACATAAATGTGTTTCATATCAGTTTTGATTTAAGGATATTCCCATCAGCTTCTTGCTAACATTAAACAAGACAATTTAACACTGGCTTCTTTTAGTTCAATGTCTTTGCTGTGCTTCTACTGATTCTGGAAGGACATTATAGTTTATTGTAGAGGAAGGACATATAACAAAGTGGTCTGTTAAACAGAGTTGTTACAGCAAATTCAGCATTACCTTGGTTTCGTTTACAGAAGAGGATGAATGAAAACATCAACCAATCTGCAGCTAATGTTGCTAGCAGAGCCTTGTGCTTCTAACACAGTGTTCAATTTTTATAGTTCAGAGGCGTAGCTGTACATACATCTGTTTTAATCTAAATCCAAGAGCTGTATGTCAGCACGCAGAGCAGCACAAGTTAAGATCTGTTTGTAGAAGGTGCTCAAATCTGCTTTAACTAGCTCACTGCCCAGTTAGGTTGAGCAGGACACCAGGCACCTGGGTTTGGAGGCCCACAGGGTTACTGCCCCTGGAACTCCAAGCACAGCAAGGCATCATTTTCACCTCCAACCCTCCACTTGCCCTGTCTGCTTAGACTTCTTTGCAATCAGAAGCAGCACAGGACTGACATGGCAGGACAACATTAAATTAAAAGCAGCATGAGCTTTTTTTTTTTTTTTTACACCATAGAACCCTTGCTTTAGAAAGGGAAAAATGGAGAAAGAAACCCCTACTTTGCATTACCAGCTGAAAGCAGGAGAGAGAAAGGAGTGGGACAAGGAAGTGAGGACTGTACTTAATGGATCAAGGGTTTCTACAGAAACACTAGTAGCAAAAGGGGGAGACACATTAAAAAGGTCTCTACAACTCATCATGCTTGTCAAAGAGTCCATATCCAACCCCTAAGGCTAAAGGGATTAATGATGCCTTTATTCAAACCAGACATTTTCCTATTTCATATATGGACAACTTCAAATATTAGCTGGGTTAGTCGAGAGATGCTTAGAACTATTTAAGGCATCTGACCCACTTTGGCTGGAATGGGATGAGGAAGTGCTCAAAGGACAGCTTCAACACTTGATTTTAAAAAGATTGCTTATTGCAGCTCCTTATTTCTAATTGTTGCCTTTACTCTTCCACTGAGGAAAGATGGATTTCTCTCTCTCAGAGTAGCTTTATCCAACTATAGACATGGCTTTTAGTCATCTAGTGGGTTCCCTCCGCCTCCCTTCTCTATGAGCTCATTTTTCAAACTTTTTTCTATGCGTTTTCCAAAAAGCTGGAGCGGGGGGGAGGGTATTAGAACTGTAGTCCTATCAACTAGTCTCCCCAGTCAGAACAGCTGTTTACTTGCAAGTGTAACTAGGCCTTGACCTAATTTGCCTTGCCTTGTTTATAGGCATTGTCAATTTCCACTTTATAAGTAAAAATAGTCATAATTAATATTTTCCTTCTTATGATATCATTTTCATAACAAATACAGAAGGAAAGCTTATGTTTAATTGCTGTGCATTACATCTAAATTAAAACAACTACAGCAGCAACTTCTTCCATGTTTTACACATTACTTGCAGTGTACAACTTGCACTTCAGAAAGTTTGCACAACACAAGAATGGGTTTTAGACTTTGCTAGCATCCAAGATCTTTCCAGGCTACAGAAGGCCACCATCTGCCTTTTGTTGCCCCATTCTTCCTGCAGAGGCTATAATTAGAGATTGACATAAAGGACAATATCGATTAGATATAGCAGATATTATCAACAGCAAATTCTCTTAGTCAAGAGTAGATGTTTTTCAGTTGCCTGCATGTATTACTGAAAATTTGATCTCACAACTTAAAAGTTGAGCAAAATGGCACTTGGAAAGCTTTACTGAGAATGACTTATGCCCAATAGAATTTGTTCCCTTTTTGGAATTAAATAAATAAATAAATATCTTACTTCTCTCTCTCAACTGTACCAGACTGCCAGGCATATACAAAGAAGAGATCTTAAAAGAGAAAGTAGCATGCATGGCATAATACCTATTCATCCATCAGCCTTCTGTTTAAATGAGAAGTCTCTGGCAGTTTAATACTTTGCCAACTCTTGCTATGATTTGTCCACCACAGTGAACAGCTCCAACATACTTCAGTTCCAAGAGATCCTAATTTTATACAAGAAGTTAAACTGATTTGTTCCAAGTTTTGTCACTTGTTTATAGCTTCACAAAGCTGCAAGCCATTTATCCTGCATACTCCGAGAGACAACGGATAAGTTCACACTATTACAGTTCAGGGAGTTGCAGCCATCAGGGCAGTGTATGAGCCTTCACTGTGAATGCATCTCTCCGACTTATGAGGTCAGCCTGCCTCCAGCTGGGTAGAAATTTATCACTCCAGCCTTTTCTACCGTCACCACTTGGGAGGAGGAATGAATGTAAATCAGCTCCTGAACCCTCCAAATTGATAGCACAAAACAAAACAAAACAAAACCCCCAAACAACAAACAAACCAAATCCAACCAAGCAAGAAAACCCCCAAACCCTGTGACGTTCACTGAAGTAACACCAGCTACACCTTCCATTCCTACTGCACAAACTCATGCTAAAAAAAGCCTGCAGACACCTGCTGGCAAGTTAAAGCACCTTGTTCCTGATGCCAGCATAAAGATAAAGCCACTTTTTTTTCTGCCTTGAAGCTGGGTTGGTAGCCTGAAAGCAGTGCCAGCATCCCGTATAGCACAGATAATAACTCACCTTCTCTCGAACTTGTTTTATCTTCTTCCACGTACACTTCCTATGCTGTTGCCTCACAATGATGTATTTGGCCTGCTCTTGTCCCTGAATTGTTATTTTCTTGCTTCCTGAATTGGAGATTTTAGACAATCTGTGGAATGGATCCTGGGTTTTGTTCTGGTTTATCTTTAAGATTTTATAAACACAGTGCACCCTTACAATCTATCTATAACACATATCTTCCAAAAGGAAGGACTGACCTGACACTGCAATAACAGATACAACAGACTCCTCTCTCTCCAACTGAGAGAAAGCAGTTTGGCTATTTGGGCTGACTAAATTGAAGAAACTCAAAACTGACATAAAATAGGAGTGTTGACTTTTCCAAGAATTTGCTCAATCAGTGTCAACTAAGTTGTTATAAAAAGAATGTTGGAGGCTGACTTCTATTAGAACCCCCAAAACTTCCTTAGTTTGGCTAAATACAATTTTGATTATTCTAGTTATACACAGTTATTAGAACAGCATTACTGGAATCTGAGGAACATACATGCCCAATGTGGCATCGGACGGATGTTTCGCCTAATACTTTAACTGCCAACATGTGCCTACACCAGGTAACATGATGACATTTACATAAAGTGCTTGTAAGAAAAAGCTATTTGTAAAAAGCTGAAAGGGAAGAAAATACTAATTTACGTCTCCTTAAGCAAGGCGTAATTGTATAAGGCTAAATTTACTTTTCAAATACATTATCTGTTGTTGTCACAGCTTACAACTCTTTAGAAACAACCTGGCAAATTCACGTCAAATTATTAGGGGGTTCTAGAAATCAATTTCTACAGCCCTGTTCAGCCAGAAATCAAAAGGGTGGCTTTCCACCTGAGCCTTTAAATGTTTTTAATTCTGATATGTAATTATGGTTTCCTCCCAAAGAGTTCCTTTTTCAGGGTCTTCTTTTCAATCAGGTACTTGAGTTTTATTTTAAATAATTTTACTGCAAGCACAGATTCCATTTGTTAAACCCAATCCAAATTAGGCCATTTAAAAATTAATGACTGCTTGTATTCTCCACAACTATCTTCTGCATACTTACTTCATTATAAATCAGCTGTTGCAGAAGTTAAGTGCTATGGCCTCGTTTAACAGCTTACAAATAGTAATACATTGGATTTCTGTAGAATACATAGAGTCCCCAGCCTGCTCTGCCACCTGCTGAGCAAATTGTACTGGCTCTCGCTGGATGACCTTTTGGAGTGGAGAGAGGAAAAAGCAAAAAATCCCATTTGGTTTATCTGAAGATCATTTTTTAAAAGACATTCTAAAGTTACAGTTTCTTACCAGTGGTGGGTATTGATTGTCTTTGGGGGCCCAGACGACTTGCTAATGCTGGCTGTCTTTGCACAGGAACCTGAGAGCCCTTGTGAATAAACACAGACAGTTGGAAAATAAGCTCTACTAAAATATAAGAATCGCTGCATATGTTGAAATAAAGCTTACCTTCTCTTCCAACGACCTGCTGGTTGACAGAGAGGAAGATGTAGAAGGTTCAGCAGCAGTCACCAGAGCAGCAGGAGGTATAACAGTATTGAGTGGTGGTGGAGGCAGTGGCAGCTGCTGCTGTTGTTGCTGCCAAATCTGTTGACAGAGCCTTTTTGTGTAGCCAGCTCCACTCTTGAAGTTGTTCACAGCCTGGAAGCAGAAAAACGTTTACAAAAAAGGTAAGATGAAACTTCAGCAGATATACGAACAAAAGCCTTCAAAGAGGAAAACTGCTTGTGTATTCCTGTAAATGCTATCAGTCCTAAAAGAAACCAACATACAGATATTTGAACACATCACATTAAACACTGATATTAATGACTGGTAACTCCGAGTAACTGTATGTAATGTACTTCAGTGTTAACACCGAATTTGAAAGCGAGGCAATCATGTTAAACAAAAGTGTGACCTGAATTTGCCAGGTTGTCTCTAAAGAGTTGTAAGCTGTGACAACAACAGATAATGTATTTGAAAAGTAAATTTAGCCTTATACAATTACGCCTTGCTTAAGGAGACGTAAATTAGTATTTTCTTCCCTTTCAGCTTTTTACAAATAGCTTTTTCTTACAAGCACTTTATGTAAATGTCATCATGTTACCTGGTGTAGGCACATGTTGGCAGTTAAAGTATTAGGCGAAACATCCGTCCGATGCCACATTGGGCATGTATGTTCCTCAGATTCCAGTAATGCTGTTCTAATAACTGTGTATAACTAGAATAATCAAAATTGTATTTAGCCAAACTAAGGAAGTTTTGGGGGTTCTAATTAATTATAAAAACACATATATGATTAATAGGTGAATATGGTCTTTAATTGAGAGCATGAAGCTAGAAATGTTCAATAGTGTAAAAAAATTCTAGTATGCAGCAAATAACTATACAGTTTTGACATTTCACTATTGTAACATCTGAAGATGTAGCATAGGCTGTGTCTTGATGTTTCAACTAGTCTTTTTCCTACTATCTAGTACAGCGAGAAGTCCCCAACCTCAAGGTTAATGAATAAAACACATCTCAAAAAAACATTAGTAGGTTTGAGTTCTGAAGGTTTTAACCAACTCTTCCATGGAGAAGAATGTGGATTAAATGCTTAACTACCCGCTTGTTGCAGACCACCATAAGTCCCCAGAGTTGGCTATATAATTTAGTATGAAAGAAAGGGCTGTGGACAAACTAGACTCATTCAATATCTAACACTGTAATCACCTGCAGAATTAGCTACTCTTCTCATATTCATCCTTCCACATGTCAAGAAGATTTAACTAGACACGTAAAAAGGGGGAAAAGCTTCCTGGCTTTTTTTTCCCTTTATACAAGAAGAGCGCTTTCATATTGAGCGTATACTTAAATATTAAATAGAACTGGTAACAAAGTAATTTCATTATCTCCTCTTTCAGCTTTCAGAAAATCAGATGTGATGTTTTGAATTAACAAACATGGGAGTAACACTTACATTTGTCACAATAACTGTTTCCACAGCAGGGAATAACAGCTGCACAAGTCATTATATCCTTACAAATGAGACATAACAACTCATCTGGTACAGGATCATTGGAGGAGGAGAAGGAGGATGGCTCCTCTGGTAAAAAGGGAGGCTTTTCCTTCTTTCCCCTAGCATAAGCTTCCCTGGAGGAGGGGTGGGGAAGGAAAAAGAAACAAGTTAAAGATAGGTTTAGTTAAAGGAAAACTTTTCCAAGCTCTGGCTTTTTTCAAAGGAAGATAGGAAATGGAATTCTTCTCACTCCACATTAGCCTTCTAAAACATAGGCACTTAGTTTAAACTACTTTCTCTATAGCCACAACACTAGAAGAGGGAGGGGGGAACAATTTTCCTTCTGCAGAACTCTCCCATTCATTGGATCAACTAAGAAATAAGCTCAGACTAGAAAAGTAATTTTTGACAGCTAGAAATCAGGCAAAATGAATCCCACCTCTCCTTTGCCAGAGGATAAATGTAAATTGCAGGATCAGGATAAAGGTAGTCTCCAAGTAATTACATTTTCTAAAAGGAATAAGTCTATGTTACAGCTTCTACAAAAGAAGATCCATGATGGAAAAAAGGAAGTGCTACAAAGCGCATTTTAAAACAGCCACTCCTGTCAACACACAGTAGTTTTTTCTTAGTTTATAGCAACAGGAAGACTTCAGTCTGTTTCACACATAAGATTTAATAAAAGTCAGAAGGGGAGGAAATCTCAGTCCAACAGCTACCTGCTAAATTTGGCAAGAAGCCTTTGAAACAGAAAACAGAAGGAAAATGAACTTTCAAGAAGAACGACTCCACTGTAAACACTACCGAAATGTTTTGCAGAAACGCAGATTCTTAGCATACCACAAGTTTAACCAAATTCCAGGGGCATGAGCAGGAGGATCACCCTCTTTTAATATTAGAAAGTATCACAGATTTTCAGGTTAAGATACAATGACAGTGCTTCCTCCCTTGGAATGACAGATGCTGGCCAACTTGGTTGCATTGCCACTCAAGATATTTATGTGTGGTTTCTCTCCTTCACTTTTTGGTCGGTCCACTTAATTCCATACTTATGCATTAATAGTTGGTATTGCATATTTTTTCAGTGTTTGTCAGCATAGCACCCTTTGTATTGGGCACCTCTATCATGAAACTCCGTGGAATTGCTGTGCTTTTTTTTTAATTCTGGGAACAGTCTCGAAATTTTTCTCCTCTTCAAGAAAAGAGAGGCAGACGTACCTCAAGACTCATACTTAGAATGGCATTTCCCTGATTATTTTAAGCAGCAAAAGCCTTGAATCCTCTCCTTTCACCTAGCGTAAGGGTTGCTCAACTGTAATACTGCTTCTTCTAAATGAATATAGCCAGGATGTTCCAAAGGCTTGAGCAGAGTTTTGAATTCAAGTGACATTCTTTGGCTTAAATTCAGGTTCCTCAAGGCTGACATATGCCTTAGCTCACCATCCACTCAGAGAAGAGACACAAACCTGCTGCTCCTCCTCCAAAGCACAATTCAGAGTGAGAGCTTAATCCAGTGCTCTGAATCAGTCACTTGAGAAACCTACATTCACTGTCTATAGGTGATGGTTGAATTCATACCTCACACATATACCTTCAGTGACTAACGTGAAATGGCATCAATACTCAACCAGGGACTTAGTGTAATTAAAACACGCAAATATTCAATAGATGGGGTCAAGAGAAATGTCTTGGTTTTATACAAAATAATAAAAACTGTGAACTGCCATTAAAAAGAGTGGAAAACAGAAGAATTTCCAGTAATACTGAAGTATATAAAAATATGCATGAAAATTCACAGAGAAAGATCTATGGACGTATTTAATGTCTACGACCTAGAAAGAAAATTTCACCTTTATAATTCCATCTTCCCCTTGAATTTTAAAGGGCTTTGCAACATTGCCATATAAGCTCTGCATTTCACCCCAAGAGAAACAATTCTTTATATGAGTATTCATGTATTTGTTATGTAACTGCCAAGGTAAAACAATTAACAACTAGAGTAACACCTGAAGTCCCCCACAATCATACCCCATTTGTTGGGCAGTTCTTTATGTAGTGGCCAGGTCTTCCACAACGAAAGCAAGTATATGATGGTGGAGGTGGACCCAAGGGTTCTTCATGTGACTAAAAGTTTTTTGGGGAAAAAAGAAAAAGCTAGGCACATGTCTCTCTTGTTAAAACACACATCTCTGCACTTTATCGATAATCTTCAAAGAACAGTTTGGACATATCAACACTTACTTGATTGTATCATATTTACAGCAGGACTGTATCACCAAAGCTTTTATTTCATCTTCTTCGGAAGCACTGGCTTCAGCCAGATTGGCAGTCTGTTTAACAGGTAATTATTTGACACGCACATTAGAAATGCATTTAAGAAATGCACACAGCCAAAGTCAACACCATTCACCCCATCCTGTAAAGAGCAGCACAACGCTAGCTGAGGTTGCATGAAAACAGCAGTTTACGTAAAATATAGCTGTACTGAAGAGGTTCTGGGGAGTCCTTAAACAATTACAGGGTGTATATGTGCCTGTTAACTTACATGAAAAGAGCATCCTTGGGCACTCAAAACCTTAGGCTTTCTTTGTGCCTTACATTAAGACTTGTGTAACCAATCCAATTTTCTTCCAAGTGGACTGAAGCCATATGCAGCAAAAATTACACTATCCAGTATTTTTAAGATGATTTTTAAGATCCAGCAATGCCCACTGCTGGGGGTGAATGTGCTCAGTAATGCCCCATAAGCTGACATGATCACTTTTCTTCCTTTACTCCCCACACTTGGATGGACCTCCAGAAAACATCCATGAGCCTGGAGAATGCACAGACCTCCTGGGCTGATGTCGCATCACTGCAGGGGAAGCGGAAATGTTTCTAAGACACAAAGGTATTCAGGGAGAGACTGGGGGGGGGGCTGTTAAAGGCAGGAAGATGCTGTGAAACAGCGGGGAGTGGGAGGGTGTCATGCTGTAGTGAAATAGGGTGAGTTTTGATTTTGAGGCAGCAGAAGGAGGAGGATGTGCAGTTTAGTGCTGGGATGTGGAGATAAATAGAGGATTCAAGTGAGCCTGGGAGCTGGGACATCTTGAGTGACTGAGGAGCATTAGCAGGGCTCTGGAAGAAGCTGCACAGGTTATTGAGAATTCACAGCCTTTGGCAAAACCTCAGAAAAACAGAGCTTTTTGTTTGAAGGAGTAGTCAGTGAGGACAGAAAGTCATCCATAAAGCTTGGGACATCATGGGGTCAGAGCAAGGTGAGGAAGCAGGAGTGGTGGTTAAAATCTGCAGCGAAAGAGGCACAGACATAGAACCGTGTAGGACAGGCTGTGGTGGGGTTGGCCCCTTTGTGGGGTCAGAGATCCCCCAGCAGAACTGAAATCCTTGTCTGTTTGCCTCTGGCTGCTGACTCTTCCACTGTAGCCCCTGAGAGGACACCAGTTCCTTACAACCCCAGCACTTCGTTGCCTCCTCACCCACCTTCCATAGAGCCTGGGAGGAGTCCTATTGCTGTCCTGAACTTGGCATCATCACACACCCCCACATCTCACTGCTCCCTGGAACAGTCCTGAGCATGCCATGAGAGAAAGGATCCCCATTCCTAGGGTATGGGGGTCAGCACTTGAGCCTCCTGCTTGATGAAACACATCAAGGCCGTTCACAGCTGCCTGCACGGTTGATTTTCAACCTCTAACCAATGCCTCTGTGTCCCTGCTTCACCAGCCCCCAGGGACAGTCACCTTGTCATCTCATTCCCTCCATGATCGCTTCAACTATGGCCCTCAGTGGGACTAAATAACACCTTCAGAAACGTGGGAGACTTGCTGCTGACTTGTGCTTCTCTAGAGGCCAGTGAAATCTTCTTTCAGCATCTGCAGTTCAGGAACTTGGCACCAGAGGGCTCATTAACATGCCAAATGCCCTAACAAGCCAAGCCTCTGGGCATAACTTTCCTTCCTTCCTCAGTTATTAGGTGGTTAGTTTGAGACGTTTCTGGAGTGCAGTCCAAGTGAAAAGTTTTCAGTAACAAATATCAGTAAGAAACAATTTCATCTTTTTCCGCTTCTTATTTTTCTGCTCACACATTAAGGGATACCAGCAAACTCCAACTGATACTGACCCTCAGCATCTCCTAATGGACTCTGAATATGCAGAGAAGCCAAGACTCTGTATGTCAGACACTCTATGGGCAGTCTTTGTCCCTACCTCCAACCCCACCACTTCTCTCATCAGCCACCTGGGACTTACAGAAGCTTTGTTCAATTCTAAGCTTTCTCCACTACAGTCTGTAGCTGCATGTTTCAACCCATTGACACCAGTTGCCACCTGCTTCACTTGGAGAACAAGCTGCACACAGACACAGAAGCATGTTTCTTAATTGCCAAAAAACAAAACCAAAGGAAGGCGTGGTTCAATAAGAAATAAACCACCCTCCTCTGATCTATATTAAGTCCACCTTACCTCCTCTGAAGTCCACTTTCCACAGTGGATAGTCTTAGAGCAACAGAAAACACATTTTTGTGTCAAGCACAGATCCCAAGAACCCCAAAAGACCTCCCTGTCCCAGGCTCTGTTTGTCTATATTCCCTCACAGTGAGTCACATGCTGAAGTCAGGAGCTCCCTCCATTCACAGAAGGAAGCAAAGAGACAAAGTGAACAAAATGCTCTCTCTTGAAGAGCCAAATCTGCACTAACCCCAACATATCTGGGTTACAGAAGCATCTTCAAGTAGACTCTGCAGCATCTAGACCCACTCATTTCTCATTCTTCTCCAGCACTGGACACGTTGAGTGCAATTGTCCAGGCTTGCCTTTCTACTCAAGGGAGAAAAATCAGTTGTGTCAACTGAGATGCTTTGGCCTACCCTGCCTGTCCACCAGCTCCTGCTCCAGAAAGGTTCCTGACAGCCCTGGGTCACATTTCCCAGTGCCATGTGGCATCTTCAGCTACCCCTGGGAATCTTGGAGGCTGTGGCCATCTCTATGTGGGCAACTGCATCAACCCCTGAAAGAAGATTTAGGCACAATTTGAAACATGCAGAAAAGATGTCGTGTAATATGTGTGTAAGTATTCTTTTTGACAACCTTGGCACTGACCTGTAAATTCTCATTATTTTTTCACAGGCCATGGATATGGACCAGCAAGCTGATGACACATTCTCTCCCTCTATGCAAATACATATTTATACATCCAGTCTCTTTTGAATAGTAACATTTGAGTTTGCTCAAGTAGCCCCTGATTTGATTCCTATCCACCATTGCCTGTTTTCCGTCAGAGTCCTGCCCTGAGGCACAAAGACCTGGGAGACCTTGCTGGTGATAAGAGCACATAAAATCTCTCAGATCTATCTATACATACTCTTACTAAACTTAGGGGTGATCCCATATAATCTTTACTTCTTCTTTACCTGTCCCTGAAGTAATAACAGCTCATTATGGTGCCCTTGAATCTACTTTCAAGTTTCAACTCAGTTTTGATATAGGTCATTTCTGTGCTTGGAGGATGCTGTCCTTGAAGAGCACTCTATGAAGCTCTGCTGCCTTTCAATGCTGATGACCATGCGACCCCACTAAAACTCCCCAGAATAGGCCAAAGTCTGCTCTTCTAATGTCCAGCATCTGCAGTCTTCTATTTTCCTTCCTCACTCCCCTTGGGAGCTGGGACCTCACTATTTCATTTTCATCACATAAAAGGCTTGCACTGACCTGCGGTTCCCTGGCCAGCTCTGCCTTGCTGGCAAGTATCAGATCCAAGTTTGCATTACCCTTGTTGGCCCATCTGGCAGCTGTGTGAAGATGTTCCCCGAAGGCACTTCAGAAACTGCCTGGACTGTGTGCATGCTGCTGTGTTCCCCTTCCAGAAAATGCCAGAGTTGTTAAAGTCCCCAGTGAGGCCCAGGCTTCTACATCCAGAGACTTCCTTGGGGTGCTTAGAAAAGACCGTGCCCACTTCCTCACCTGACTGTGGGTTCCTCAACTCCAACCACAATGTCACCTTTACTGGCCCCTCCTCTGACCCTCACCCACAAGGGCTGACCCAACTTCTCACTGGCCCCAGTAGGGAGCTCCATACATCCAAGCAACTCCTTCACTTTGAGGGAACCCCACTCCTGATCCTTCCAGCCTGTCTCTCCTGAGAACCGGTACCACTCCATTGCAGCACTCAAGTTTGAAAGTGTAGGCATACGTCTTGTGACCCCAGTGTGATGTGCTTGATGTTTAAAGAAGGGACAATGAGAAGGTGATTCTTGCACCTCACTCTTTCACATAGGAGAAATGTCACTGCTGAAAGAAGCATCTCTCCCCAGCTGTGGGAGGGAACATCAGTGATTGCTTCAGCCTGTTGCCCAGCAGGTTCCCCTGGAGCCCCAGGGACACCAGGACGGAGCCCAGAGGGGGCAGAGAAAGTGACACATTGGGCTGATCCTCTGCTGCTGAGCTGGGCTGGGCTCCTGGGCTGGAAGGAGCTCATGGCAAGGAGGCAGTGCTGCAGAGAGACAGCTCTGCCCAGGAGCAGCTCCTCTGCAAAGCACAGCAGGGTTGAGGGCACTGCCTGCAGGCACCAAGGGGAGAGGAGGGAAGTGAGAGGGAGGTTAAAGGCAGTCTGGGGTGTGAGGACAGAGGAGAGCTGACCTGGAGAAAAAACTTCACAGCCCTTAACAGGGTAAGTGTCTTGCTGCAGGGCAATGAAGCTCTGGTTCCTGGAATGACCTCCTAAAGCTGGCACATCCCACAGCCTATGGGATCTGTCAGAGGGACTCTCACAGTTTCTCCAGTGTAGAGAAAAAGGACGTGCTTTGGAGCACAGCTTCCCTGCTGCACCCTCAGAGGGACAGGGCATGTCAGCTGCCTTCACCTGGGGATGGCTGCAGAGTGTGAAGGTGGGTGTGCAGCCAGGGGTGCCCAGGGCTGTCCTTCTGAGCAGGGTCCTTGCGGCCAGGGGGCTGTGTGCTGGGGCAGGGACTCTGCCGCTGGTCAGGGTAAGTACTCAGCCTGCCTGGGGAGCTCTAACAGCAGAGTGGGGAGAAGCTGTGGGTGGATGAAGCATCTCACAGCAGGGCAGGGTCCTTCTGCTGACAAGAGGGTGCTGTGTCGATCAGGGCTGCTCACAGATCCAGATCATCCCAGGACATTTCAAGACAACCTTTCAAGGGCAAGCTCAAAGCAGGGATTACTATATCATAAAGGTCTTTCCTGAGTCTGCTTTTTCAGTTTCCTACTCTTGGGGAATTTTCAGGAGAAATGGAAAAGGAGCTGTCATGCTTGAAGAAGTCACTGAGACTCCTGAGCTGTAACTCTGAGGGATCAGTAAGTCTGATAGGAGCCTCCTGAAGTAGAGCACAGGGACTGAGAACAACTGCCTGGCTCTGTTGGTGTCTGGGAGGTGGCATGTACAGCTGGGTAAGGGTAACTCTTTCCTGAGTGCCTGGCTGCCTCTGCCTTTGCCTCTCTGAGCCAGACCCTCACGCTATTTTTCCTTGCTTCTCACTAGTCTGTGTTATTGCTACTGTTACCTTTTCCCTGCTGTCAGGCTCTATGGGGGTGGGAGTTTCAGCTGAGAGTCACACACTGATCTTGTGGGTCCTCCCACGCAGGTGCGTCCATGGGAACGAGGTTACAGGTGTCCAAGCTTCCCTCCAAGCTGTGGGGCTGTGGGCAACGCAGCCTGTGTCATTCCCTAGGAAATGAGCTGACTCTCCCTTCCTGAGATACCATCATCAGGACAATTGGCTATTTTCTTGGGGTGTCCTTCCAAGCTGTGAGCTGCCCTCCAGGATGCAGGTCTGTCCCATAGCATCTTGGTGTTTCTGAATGCCCCATGGAGAAGCACAGAGACAGCAAGACTGAGGAAATGCAGCTGGGTTTGTGAAATGAACCATGCATGTCCTTGGCAAGAAGTGGGGTGCAGAGACCTTGAGACAGGGGGAGACACTTGGTGTTGGACAGTGGGTCTCTCTGCTCTCAGTAGTGCCTGGAGTCTTTTCAGGTTAACATGGGGCTGTGATACCCACCATTCCAGAAAGGTGCAAGCCCAGGGTAGCTGGCAACAAGACAGAGTGACAGATCAGCTCCCCTCCCTTCTTGACTGCATTGCAGGCAGTACTCTTTCCTCGCAGGACCCACTTTATTTTCTCTGAGTACAGCGGAAAAGATGAGGGTTTCTGAAATCCAAGAATATTACCAGGTGTGATTGCGGAGAGCTGTAATAAAACCCTCTCAAACAATGCTTTGATTGTGTTTTCTTAGCCCTGGGAGTGCAGATGTTGACAAACAATTTACATTAGAAGTACTTTCATCTGACCAATTCAAACACAAGCACTGACCCCCCCAATGGACACCATTCCCAGAAACACACTGCTGCAGAGCAGGGCTGATTCCTTGGCAGCCAGTAGGCAGAGGTCCTGATCCTCAGGGCACACTCAGCCAGCATCAACCAGAGCTCCAGCAATGGAGCTGAACAAAGAAATCATTGCTATAGTAAAGGTGATGTGAATGTGTAGTACAAGAAATGGCTTTGATTTTGGTCAGAGAATAATGTCCTAACATGTCACTGCCCTTGCCTCCTTGTTCAGTGCTCCACACCCAGAGGCAGCAGATGTCCAACAGCAGCTCCATCACCCAGTTCCTCCTCCTGGCATTTGCAGACACGCGGGAGCTGCAGCTCTTGCACTTCTGGCTCTTCCTGGGACTCTACCTGGCTGCCCTCCTGGCCAACAGCGTCAACATCACTGCCGTAGCCTGTGACCATCGCCTCCACACACCCATGTACTTCGTCCTCCTCAATCTCTCCCTCCTTGACCTGGGCGCCATCTCCACCACTGTCCCCAAAGCCATGGCCAACACCCTCTGGGACACCAGGGCCATGTCCTAACCAGGATGTGCTGCACAGCTCTTTATGTTCATCTTTTTGATGTCAGCAGAGTATTTTCTTCTCACTGTCATGGCCTATGACTGCTACGTTGCCATCTGCAAACCCCTGCACTACGGGACCCTCCTGGGCAGCAGAGCTTGTGTCCACATGGCAGCAGCTGCCTGGGGCTGTGTGTTTCTCTATGCTGTGCTGCACACTGCCAATACATTTTCAGTACCTCTCTGCCAAGGCCTGAATGACGCTGCCCTTCCTTCCCCTTCATGCTTTCAAATTAGGGAGAGTTCTCAGGGTCTCCCTGACCACAGAAATAATTCACATCAGGTGCAGGGATGATTTATATGTGCCCCCATACATACAGCCCTGACCATATCTAGAATCCATCAATATGTGTTTTTGAGATTTCCCCAGGTGTGTCAGTATCTATTAAAAAAAAAAAAGAAAGAAAAAAAAGAAACATTGACCTTCCAAAACATAAATATATGCAACCAGTAGTCCGCATCTTTGGTAGCAGACTGGAAGTGGTGGCAGGGGTAGCGGGGCATCCTGCTGAAGTGAAATAAGTTGAGTTTTGATTTTGAGGTGGCAGAAGGAGGACATGTATTTCAGGGCTGGTATACAGAGAGAAATAGAAGATTCAAGCAAGTGTGGGGCTGTGATAGTTTGGGTGCGAGAAGAGCGTGATCAGGGTATTGGAAGAAGGAAGACAGGTTGTGGGCAACTCACAGGCCTTGACCAATCCTTGCTTAACCACAGCTGCGTGTTTGAAGCAACAGCCAGTAAGGACAGAAGGGCATCAGTCTGGCTTGGGAGATCCCAGGGTCCAAGTGTGGTGGGGAAAAGGGGACGTAGTTAAGTCTGCCGGGAAATCAGCACAGGCATAGGACAGTGTAGGACAGCCTGCAATGGGGATGATCAAGGGCATTGCTGAGCTGTGGTGCTGCAATGGAGGGATACAGGCTCTGCCCAGCGAGCAGCAGGGAGGACAAGGACTATGCTCCCTGTATGAAGGGGAAGCTTGGATTGTGGGGGTCCTGTATGTGACAGACAACAGGTTGGACTAGCTTTTGTCATTTAGGATCAGAGCAGGAGTCAGCAAGAGTGACCTTGTGTTAGAAGTTGCAAGCTGCTTCCTCAGGGAGAGGAGACAGAAAAAGTCTTTTGTCAGCAACCCCAGGAAGTCTCCAGGTTCATGAGCGGGCTCTGTGGAGGGTGGGTGAGGAGGCAAGGAGGCACTGGAGCTGCAAGGACCTCATGTCCTTTTGCATGTACAGAGTGTTTACTGCTGGTGACTACATCCTACGATCAGTACTGGGCTGTGTGCCACCCCCTGCTCTCTACAAGACTCAGGAACTGCCAGGTCTGTCTCCTTTGCTAGGGGGATTTCTGTCAGCTACAGTAATCATTTCAGTCATGACCCAGATACCATTCTGTGGCCCCAGTGGAGTGGACCACCTCTTCTGCGATTTCACCCCATTGCTGGAGCTTTCACACGCTGGCACTGTGACACTCATGCTCTTTGCTGTCATGACTGGCTTTTTAGATCCCATCCTCCCCTTCCTGTTCACATGGTCATCCTGTGTGCATCAGAGCTGCCACCCTGAAGAACGTCTCCCATCCGGCGCAGGCAGGCACAAAGACTTCTCCACCTGCTCCTGCCGCCTCACTAGTGCCATTGTTTTCTACAACACCCTCATCCTTGGGTGTGTGATGCCCAGAAGAACCCTCCTGAGTGAGCTTGACGAAGCCCCTTATCTACACCATCCTCACATCCCTGTTCAATCCTCTCATCTACAGCCTGTGGACTAGAAAGGTTGGGGGAGGGGGACACTGAGAAAAATGCTCAGGGAAGCTGTGAGCTGCACGGAGAGCCCATGGGAGTTGTTGGCCTGCAGGAAGAGATCGTTTCTGGTTCTCTTTTGAACCAGCCCAGAGGACCTGGACTGGCATGTGCGGTGTCCTGGGCACTCCCCTGCAAGTGTGGGATATGAAGACGGCTTTTGGTGTGCAACGCAGCAGAGAGGTGCTGGTGGAGCTGGCTGGTGTCATCATGAGGCCTCTCTCAAACATCTTGGAAGGGGCAGAGAAATCAGGGTGGTTCCAAGATCCTCAGAAAAGGCAAATCTCAAACCCATCTTCAAGAAGGGCAAAAAGGAGGATTGGGAGTGTTACAGGTTGGCCACCTTCACCTCAGTCCCTGGCAAGGTGACAGGGAAAATGCTCTTGCAGCCATCTCCATCACTTCAAGGACAAGAAAAGGATTGCTGAAGCCATGTGGGAGGGGAAAGAAGGGCATGCTGTGTACCTGGACTTTTGCAAGTCCTTGGATGTGGTTTCCCGTAGTCTCCTTAGAGTGGATTGTTGACATCTGTACTGAAGATGTGGACGATGCAATGCATGGGAAGTTCGCTGGACGATCAGGATCAAATTCCATCAATGGCACAAAGTCCTCTGAGAACCCAGCAGCATCCCTCCGTGATCAGCAAAATTTCACAAAAGATCATTAAATGCTGGAAATTAAGACTTTTTCTGCTATTACATAGATTTCTTTTTCTGCATAGGCTTCCACATTTTTCTAAAATTTACATTCTGATCTTGATTCAGTTGTCCGCACAGAGGTGGCCATGGCATCCAAGCTGCCCTGTGGTAACTGAAGCACCCATGTGGGAAAAGTGATGCAGGAATCCTTCGGATGTACGAGTGGGTTTGCAGGCAGGGAACCTCTGGGGTGGTGCAGGGCATCACCTTCCTCCAGTGCTGCTGGGTAGGCTGTGAAGAGGCCTCTCAAGCACAGCAGACAGTATGTCTCCTTGGATGGTGGCTGTGAGGTCACTTCTGACTGGTCAGCAGCAGCAGGGAGACAGATACTCTGAGGTCATGAAGGTCATCAGGAAGCTGCCCTCAACAAGATGACACATTTGGGGAAGTCAGGAGGAGCCTGGGCAAAAGAAATGGGAGATTTGGGGGAGGGAAGAGGGGCTTGACCAACAGACACAAAAGATTTTGAAGAGGTAAAATGGGCTAAGGGGACATTGCTGTGAAAACACTGACTGTGAAAACATTCCTGTTAAGCCCTTACACTATCTCTAACTAATAATCTTAAACCTAACCCTATCCCTAAATACTACTTCTCCCCATTACAGTAATCCACTGTTACTAACCTAACTGAGCTTAGGCTATCCCTAACCTCAAATCTTACATCTAAGCCAAATCCCAAACCCACAACCCCTTACCCTTACACTTACCCGGTTGCTCAGCCTAGCCCCTAGCCTCTACCCCTAGTATTAATATGTTGGCCTTAATCCTAGCCCCCACCCCAGCCCTAAACAAAACCCTAACCCACCATGCTAGCCCACACCTTAAACACTAGCCAGGGAACCTCAGGAGAACACCAAACTCCCTAAGCCTTTGCCTAATCCTCAACCCTGAAAGGTGAGCTCTAATCCCTAAGCTCCAACCTGAACACCGAATCCCTGACGCTCTCTTTCCCACGCTCTACTGCCCTCATCTTGGTCACCTCTCCTCAACCTGACGTAAGCTATTTGACCCTGTGGGACCAGGGCAGGGACTGTGAGGTCCCAGAACAGTCGCATGGCATTGGGAGAGGAATGTGAGGTGACCTGTGTCTGATGAGCTCATAGGGTACAAGGAGGAGATGGGTGGGAACGCTATGGTGAGGTCAGCTGTGCCTCAGGATCTCATGGGACAGCAGGAGGCACAAGGCTGGGAAGGTGGCTGTGAGGTCCCTTCTGTCCTTGGAGTTGATAGGCCAGCAGCAGGAACAAGGCTGGGAAGGTGGCTGTGAGGTCCCTTCTGTCCTTGGAGTTGATAGGCCAGCAGCAGGAACATGGCTGGGAAAGGGACTGCGAGGTCACTTCTTTCTGAAGGAGCTGATAGGTCAGCCCTTGACTCATGGCTGGGATATGTGCTTTTACACTCACATCTGCCAGTGTCTCTACAGGCCAGCAAAAGCGTGTTGATTGTAAGAATCCCTTTCCCCTGCTACCTGGTAGGCCCGTCCAGGACGAGGGCTCAGATATGGGTTCTCACACCTCTTCTGCCTGAGTACATGACGGCACAGCAGCAGTCAAGTGGCTTGGAAGATCGTGGTGAGGTTACTTCTGTCTGGTCAGTTGACATGCCACGAGAAGGCTAATGGGTTGGGCTATCACTCCGACACCAATTATGTCTGAGAAGCTCATAGGCCAGTAGGAGGCACATGGCCATGAAGGCGAGTGTGAGGTCATTGGAATCTCCAATCTCTTGGGGTCATTGGCCATCAGCAGACACATGGCTGCCATGTTGACTATGACATCACTTCTGCCTGAGAATCTGATAGCCAGCAGCAGGCACATGACTTGGTGGTTGTTCTGTACCTGGAGGTTCTGGTTTCTTACATCCTCAGAAAGAAAGGCACACAGCCTCAGTGCAGTATCATTTAAAATGCCATTTGATAGAGCAAACACTACAAACAGTGAATAAGGCCAACTGCATACAGGCCTGTATTAGGAGAGGCATGGCCACCCAGGCAAGGGTGTTCTCATTCCTCGATGAGATGTGTCCACATCTGCACTAGAGTGACTGCGTGTGGGGTTCTTCCCCAGTCTGGAGGAGCAGGGAAGAACTGGAGCTGTCCCAGAGAACATCTGCCAGGATGGGGGCTCTTTGGAGAGGCTGAGGGACTTGGGCTTCTTTAGCCTGGTGAAGTGGAGGCTCAGGGCACTATAGTAATAAAGTGCACCTGCTTGAAGGGTGGCTTCAGAGATGATGGAGCTTTTCTTGGTAGTGGGAAGAGAAGGAAACCTGTGCAAAGTGCAGCTTGAAAGGTTCAGACTGGATGTGTTGAGAAAGAAATGTCACTCAAAGGGTAGCCTTGAGGTGCAAGAGGTCACCCAGAGAGAGCCCAGATCAGCCCATGGCATTGTGTTTCAAGGAAAATCCAGCCAGGCTGGAGACACATCCGTGAAGGAGCAGAAATGCTGGGGTGAGAGCTAGGTGGGAAAGCAAGATGGACCTCAACAGCCTGAAGGGAAGGAGGTAAGGCATGGGAGAGGTTATGACAGCCTGCAGTAGAGATGGCCAAGTGTTCTGGCAAGGCTGAAAGGCCAAACAGGTCCAAGGGATTTGTCATCTTGGATTTGACAGTAGCTTCTGCCACTGAGGCCTACCAGGTAAAACTTGTTTTGAGGCTCTGGACTTAGTTTCTTCCTCATCCCTGCTTGGGGAAACCAGGATACTTTTTACAGTTTTCCTACACTTGGCATTGCTCACCCTCACATCCTGCTGCCCCCAGGAAGAGCCCTGACTCACCTGTGAGGGACAAAATCTGTCTTCCCAAGGCCTGGAGATCAGGGCTTGGCCTTTCTGCTTCATAAAACAAACCAAATATTTTCTCAGCATTATAGCCTCCTTCACAGTGCTTTTGCCTACCTGCAATCACAGCCTCCAAGTATCTGCTGTAACGAGTCCCTGGGGAGGCTTTGTCAGTAATGGCCCTCAGTGGGGCCCATTAATGCTTCAAGGTACTTTGCTTCTGGCTTTGACTTTGACTTCTTGAGAAGTTTCTTTCAGTCTGCTCTCAGTAGCTGAGGTTCATGGACTCAGCCTCAAATACACCATGGGGCTCATTAAAATACAGAAAGCCCTAACGATCCTTGTGTCTTCCTGCAATTATCTCCAAGTCTGCAAGACTTGTACAGCTAATTAGAAAAATTTCATAGTGTAGTTAAGGAGGATGGGGTTTACGGTCATCACACGTTATTTTCTGCTGCTTCATCCTCCTCAGGGGGAGGGCTCATCACACTCTTCCCCTGCTCCAGTGTGGGATCCCATCCACGGGAGACAGTCCTCCACGAACTTCTCCAACGTGGGCCCTTCCCACGGGCTGCAGTTCTTCATGAACTGCTCCAGCATGGGTCCTTTCCATGGTGTGCAGTCCTTCAGGAGCACACTGCTCCAGCGTGGGTCCCCCACGGGGTCACAAGTCCTGCCAGAAAACCTGCTCCAACGTGGGCTCCTCTCTCCACAGATCCACAGGTTCTGCCAGGAGCCTGCTCCAGTGCGGGGTTCCCATGGGGTCCCAGCCTCCTGCGGGAACCCACCTGCTCCGGCGTGGGGTCCTCCACGGGCTGCAGGTGGATATCTGCTCCACTGTGGACCTCCATGGACTGCAGGGGGACAGCCTGCCTCACCATGGTCTTCCTTCTCCACGGGCTGCAGGGGAATCTCCGCTCCAGCACCTGGAGCATCTCCTCCTCCTCCTTCTTCACTGACCTTGGTGTCCGCAGGGTTATTTCTGTTACATGTTCTCACTCCTCTCTCTGGCGGCTGTTTCTCACTGTCCCAACTTTTTTTTCCTTCTTAAAAATATCACAGAGGCGTTACCACTATCGCTGATTGGCTCGGCCTTGGCCGGCGGCGGTTTCGTCTTAGAGCTGGCTGGTATGGGCTCTCTCGAACACAGGGGAAGCTTCCAGCAGCTTCTTACAGAAGCCACCCCTGTAACCACCCCCCCACTACCAAAACCTTGCCACACAAAACCAATACACTTTGATAAGGGCACTAGGTGCACTTATGCATGCAAAGTAGGTTCATGACTCAGATGTAGTGACGCAAATGCAAATATTTGTGTAGAGACATAAAAACTGTGAATGAAAAATAACAGCAGCAATAATGATAATTATATTAAAAAAGAAAAAGAAAAAAAAGCAACACAAAAAGCCACAACAAACAAAAAAAAACAACATAAAAAAACTAGAATCGGATAGTCTGGGAATCATATGTGGAGAGAGGTGGTAATATTCTCACTACTGAAAAATGTCAATGAAATCACTTTCTTAAGGGCATCCTTGAGCTCCTGGTTCCTCATGCTGTAGATAAGGGGGTTCACTGCTGAAGACGCCACTGAGTATAGATCTGCTTTCACCAGGTACAGAGATGGGGAGAAGATGGAGGGGGGCTTCAGGTAGGCAAGAATGGCAGAGCTTACAAACACGGACACCACGGCCAGGTGAGGGAGGCATGTAGAAAAGGCTTTGTGCCTGCTCAGAGGGGATCTTAAGCACAGCCCTGACGATCTATGCATAGGATACCAAAATGAAAACAAAACACACACTGTCCCACACAAGAACCTTGTCTCTAAATTGGAGAAACATGTATATGACAGATGGACCACTTGGTGGATAAGGAATTGACAGGATGGTCACACTCAAAGAGTTGTGGTCAACGGCTGGATGTCCAAGTGGAGAGCAGTGACAAGTGGCGTTCCTCAGGGGCTGGTATTGGGACCAGCCCTGTTTAATATCTTTCTTGGCTACAAGGACAGTGGGACTGAGTGCACCCTCAGCAAGTTTGCCAACAACACCAAGCTGTGTGGTGCAGTTGACATGCTGGAGGGAAGGGATACCATCCAGAGGGACCGTGACAGGCTTGAGAGGTGGGCCTGTGCAAACCTCATGAAGTTCAACCAGGCCAAGTGAGAGGTGCTACATGTGGGTCAAGGCAATCCCAAGCATAAATACAGGCTTGGCAATGAGTAGATTGAGAGAAGCTCTGCGGACTGATACTGGTTGATGAGGAGCTCAACGTGACCCAGCAATGTGCACTTGCAGCCCAGGAAGCCAATCATATCCTCAGCTGCATCAAAAGAAGCATAACCAGCAGGTCAATTCTCCCCCTCTACTCTGCTCTCGTGAGACCCCACCTGGAGTACTGCCTTCATCTCTGGGGCCCCCAACATAAGAAGGACATGGACCTGTTGGAGAGAGTCCAGAGGAGGGCCATGAAGATGATCAGAGGGCTTGAGCACCTCCCTATGAAGACAGGCTGAGAGCGTTTGGGTTGTTCATCCTGGAGAAGAGAAGGCTCTGGGGAGACCTTATAGCAGCCTTCCAGTACATAAAGGGGCCTACAGGAAAGCCGGAGAGGGGCTTTTTACAAGCTTATGTAGTGATAGGACAAGGTGTAATGGATTTAAACCAAAAGAGGGTAGATTTAGATTAGATGTAAGGAAGAATTTCTTCATTGTGAGCGTGGTGAGGCACTGGAACAGGTTGCCCAGAGAAGTTGTGGATGTCCCATCCCTGGAAGTGTTCAAGGCCAGTGTTGTGGTTTAACCCCAGCCAGCAACTAAGCACCACGCAGCCGCTCACTCACTCCCCCCCCACCCAGTGGGATGGGGGAGAAAATCGGGAAAAAGAAGTAAAACCAGTGGGTTGAGATAAGAACGGTTTACTAGAACAGAAAGGAAGAGACTAATAATGATAATGATAACACTAATAAAATGACAACAGCAATAATAAAAGGATTGGAATGTACAAATAATGCGCAGTGCAATTGCTCACCACCTGCCGATCGACACCCCGCCAGTCTCCGAGCAGCAATTCCCCTCCCCCACTCCCCAGTTCCTATACTAGATGGGACGTCGCATGGTATGGAATACCCTGTTGGTCAGTTTGGGTCAGGTGACCTGGCTGTGTCCTGTGCCAACTTCTTGTGCCCCTCCAGCTTTCTCGCTGGCTGGGCATCAGAAGCTGAAAAATCCTTGACTTTAGTCTAAACGCTACTTAGCAACAACTGAAAACATCAGTGTTATCAACATTCTTCACATACTGAACTCAAAACATAGCACTGTACCAGCTACTGGGAAGACAGTTAACTATATCCCAGCTGAAACCAGGACACTTTGAACCACTTAACATTCCATGAGAAATACCCCAAGAGCTCAAGAAGAAAGAGCAGAAAGACAGGAGACAGGTGAAAGCCTAGAGCACCAGCTAGACGGAATGAAAGACCCTCTTCCTTCTCTGAAGCTTCAGCAAGGCTTCCTTCACCTGCTTGTTCCTCCGACTGTAAATGACGGGGTTCAAACTGGGGCTGACGAGACTGTAGAAAAGGGAAAGAACTTTCTCCCTCCCAGAGGAGTTACCGCTCCTGGGCCCTGCGTACATGAAGATGGCGTTTCCATAAAAGACACCTACCACGGTCGGGTGGGAGCCACACGTGGACAAGGCTTTGTGCCATCCTGGCACAGAGCGGATGCGCAGATCGGTGGCCGGGGTGTCCAGGGAGGAAATCAGGATTAAGGCTAAAGGCAAGAGGAAGAAGCACACACAAATAGCAAAGATCAGGACTTTATTGGCAGGAGCGGCAGTGCAGGCCAGCTTTAAGACAGCAAGAACTTCACAGGAGAAGTGGACAACCTCGCAGGGGCCACAGAAAGGCAGGTGTAAAGCCAGAGAGGCTTGCAGTATACCAAATACGAACGCCAAAGCCCACAAAACTGTGGCAAGGGTGAGGCGCAGCCTCCAGATCATGATGAGGGCATAGCGCGGGGGGCGGCAGATTGCCACGTAGTGAACATAAGACATCACGGCCAGCAGCACGCACGCTGTAAGTGCAAAGATTAAATAAAGATGGATCTGTGCCCCACACCCAGCAACGGAGAGGGTTCTGCCTTGTCCAAGGAGGCTCCTTAGCATACGGGGGACATTGCTGGAGGCGTAGCAGATGTCCCCGATGGAGAAGTGGCAGAGGAAGAAGTACACGGGGCTGTGGAGGCAGTAGTCCAGGCAGATAAGCAGAAAGACAAGTGCGTTTCCCATCAGAGTGGCAGAGCAGAGGGCAGAGAAAAGGCCAAAGAGGCAGCGCTGCAGGGCTGGGGTGCTGCAGAACCCCAGGAGGACGAATTCTGTGACAGTCGTTTCATTCTGCACGCTGTGCTGGAGGTGAGGCAGCACAAACTGCGACCACGGAGTTCTGGAAGCGAAGGAGCAAGGAAAAGGAAACAAAAAGGAGAGTTTTCCTAAGAATGTTGTGTCCTTCTTTACTCTTTACGCTGCAGCTCCCTTCTCCCTGTTTTTCCCTCTGACTCCAGTGAAAGGTGCGTACCACCCTCCCCATGCTGAGCGACGCACATCTGAATTGCAAGCTCCAATCTCTCTGCAAACTTTGAGCAGTTTGACCAATCTCGCACAACTTTGCTGCCTAGCTTGCCCTTGAAGTCCTTCTTTTCCTGGGTTGGGTTTGGGTTCTTTTTGCAGGGGGTGGGGAGGGGCAGGGTGTGGTGTCGCTGTTGGAGAAGATAAGATGATGAAGATTGCAGGTGTCGATTAAGGTGAAGTCAGAACAACTTCAAAGCAGCTATTTTAAATTAAGTCCATGTTAAAAGGAATGCACAGTTCACAGAATAATTCCAGTTTTACCATTAAACCAACCAGCGTTTCCAAGCCACTGCTGTGTCCTCTTTACCTTCGTGAAATGCATTCCTATTGAATCCTGCAGTTGCTTGATCCAACTCCCCTTCCCAGCAGGGAGGCTACTGCAGGCCCGGGAAGGTCAGGCAGAACGTCACCTTGGTTCCTGCTGTGCAGCTGCTCGCCGTTACCAGTTTCGCAGGGTGCTGGTCAAGGTCCCTGGGCATCCCCTGGCACTTGTCTCCACGCGGCTCTCTGGTCTCCAAGATCTTCCGCCACTTCCAGGATATTTCCTCCAGCCAGGATCTTCACCTTTTCCTTCCTGGGTCCCTTTCTTCTCTTCAAGATCCCTTCTTCTTGCTGGGAACCCTTCTTTTTGCCACCACCTCTTCTTTCTGGAACCCCACGCCCCCAGTTTTCCCAATCTAAGTTGTCTATGTGAGCAGTACGAGGCCTGATCAGCCTCCGAATTAAGGCTTCTGGCTCCTAGCTCTGTATTAACTGTAGGATTCGGGACATGCCACTTTTGCTTATTCCAGGTGTTACCCAAATTTACAACCAGCCCACGCTGGCTGCGTGTAGCAAGAAGCAGGCTTCTGCTTGACAGCTCAGAATTCAGTTTCAGACATTCACACGCACAGACCTTGCCACACACGTGCACCCCATCACGTCTTGCCTGGTAACCTTCACAGTTTGAGCCAGTTTTTTGTCTACAGCCGGGCTTCAGAGGCAGGGCATGGCCACAGAAGCGCATCCCCCCCGTCAGTCTGTGAGCTGAGCAAGGGAGACTCAATACTTGTCTGGTGAGCCTCATACCCAGGCAATGTGGGCGATCCCTCTCCTGCGACAGCCCTGGCAAAAGCCACAGCAGGGTGCTCCCTTGCCTCTGCCTAGGTCACTGGGGTTCCCCTGCCTGCCATTGCTCCTTTGTCCTCCTCTGTGTTTGTGGAGATGAACCTTCAACCACACAACCTAACACCTACAACGCCGGGAAAAAGAGAGGCTGCAGAGGGTCCAGCGGGGAAGGTCGCCGATGTAAAATGCTCTTTGTGAGAGGCAGCACACCCAGCTCACCTCCTTGCTCCTGAGCTGCTCTATCGGAAGCACTGCGTGCAGGACGCTCTGCTCAACAGGCTGTGTCTGTATCTGACTGCCTTGTCCTTGCTACAGCACCGTGTGCTGGGGGAACGCCACGGAGAGCAAGGAGGACGCTCTTTCCCCAGGAGCAACGGAGGGTGCTCAGCTGAGTGCTGCTGCAGGGGCCAAAGTGGAGCAGGCAGGCAGGCAGGGGAAGGCAGGAACGAGGGAGCTGGGAGTAACCGGCCAGTCTGGGAGATGCCCGAGAGGCTCGAGAACCCTGTAAGCACAGGACGAGCTTAGAGGAGGAGGTTCAACGTGAGGCCCTGTGCTTAACCATGCCCTCCAGATCTGGACCTTCTCTGGTTCCCGAGTTACCGTGCAGTTTAACAGCCTGGTGCAGAGATCCTGACTGGGAGATCACTGTACCTCCAGGAGTTAGGGATCCACCTAACAGTTAACCTGAGCGGGTGCAGGTCTGTGCCGCGCTGTACCTACAGCGTGGCCTTCAGGCTGTGTCCCTACACATGTCCCTTGGCCGCAGGATAAACGGAGCTCGTTGACTGTAACAGAGGAGCCTCCAGGCAGCTCCTGCTTGGTACCAGCGATTACGCCACCTGCGCGGCCCTGCCGTTATCTAAAGTACAGCAAGAAGTCCGCGCGTGAACATCCTTTACGCATAGAGTTGTTTTCTTCTAAGAAAAGTTGTATAACACCGTGAATGACCAAAAGGAGGAACTTCTCCACAGGCAGGATCTGTACAGTGTGCCAAGGGAAAATCCATCCGGGGTCTGCCCAATGCTGCATGAACGCAGGGTCCCCAGCATCTGAAGGGACCTAAGATTTACTTGCTACCTAGATGCCTCTTCTTGCTGCCTGTATGCCTTCTTCCTGGCTACCTCGCCTCCCAAGATCTTGCCCACCCTCCGCCTACTGGGGAGGGGGGGAATGTTAGAGAGACAGCCTCGATGCTGTGCCAGCACTGCTCAGCCATGGCCAAAACACTGCTGTGTTATCAACAGCTTTCTAGCTACCAGTACAGAGCACAGCACTACGAGGGCTGCTGTGGGGTAAAGGAACTCCAACTCAGCCAGACCAAATACAGAAGGAAAGTGGAGGAACAACAGAGGGGGCAGCCCAGGGACACAGAGCCCCAGGTCTCATCTGGCCGCTCCTGTGACCATACGGTGTATTCAAAATCAAATACCTGAAGTGCTCCCTTAGATGCAGTTTACAGCCAGGGGACAAGAAGGTGGCAGTTCTGCATTTTGCAGCTTCCAGGCTGATGGCAGAGCCAAAGCAAAAAAAAAAAGAAACCAAACCAAACCAGACCAAGAGAGGTAAAACTGGAGCGCAGGGAGCAAATGCTTTTCTTTCACCTTAGGCCAACTGCTCAGACGCTCTCTATGCTGCCCTGCCACAGAGGGCATCCCTCTCGTACCAGTAAGAGACATAAGAGTGAATTAAAGCCAGGACCCCAAACCAGAACAAAAACCCGGTCGTGATGAAGAAGAAAGTGGAGAATGCATCAAATATAACAGAAAATTATTTTGGACGTTCCCAGTTTACATTTGGAAAAAAGAGAAAAAAAAAAAGAAGAGGAATTAGGTATTAAAAGAGCAGCACTGAATGATAAAGCAGTAGCAGTCCCTCTACCACTACAAACCCACACCCCCACACGCACGTACGCACGCAGACTTAACACCACCAAACTCCCATTGACTGTGACGTTCACCTCAGCTTGCTGGTCTAGAGATACTGAATGCCTGAAGCACACCAAGGATAACTGAAAACGTCTGCATGGCTTTAATGGGAATCCTCCAACTGAAACAAAGCGCTTTCTCCCTCCGTCTCCGTTGGCACATCCCCAAGTCACGCTCTCACTCCTCTCCTTCAAAGTCAAGATTCCTAAACGTGAAAAGCGGGAGTGGGGAAAGGCGAAGGGAAGAGAAAAAGAGGGAGAGCATCATCAGTGGAAGACCTGCCAGCTGCTGCTGATTCAGCCCTGTTCGGGGGACCACCCCAGCAGAGAGGAGCTGGTTTGCATGCCACGGTCCTCACTGCCTGTTCCCAGGGACAGGCCGTTTGCTCAGCCTTGCCGGCCAAAGCGTGGGAAAAGCGTAGGCATGCGCCGTCGCTTGCAGAGCAGCACGGTCACGTTCACGTGCAATCCTTTACCTTTTTCCTCCCTGGATTCAAAGGGTTTCTGTCTTCAGAGTGAGAGCCTTCCATACGGTCGTTTGTGACATTTCATCCAGGGT